>NC_090267.1:155809744-156140459 GCF_040414725.1 Anabrus simplex
GCCGCCTGGGCGAGGTACTGGTCATTCTCCCCAGTTGTATCCCCGACCCAAAGTCTGAAACTCCAGGACACTGCCCTTGAGGCGGTAGAGGTGGGATCCCTCGCCGAGTCCGAGGGAAGAGCCAACCCTGGAGGGTAAACAGATTAAGAAGAAGAAGGACAGCGGGCTATGGCCGAGCGTGTTGGCCATTCAGTTAGGGTCGCGCAGCTGTAGCCTTGCATTCAGAATATGGTGGGTTCAAATACCACCGTCGGCAGCCTTGAAAATGGTGTTTCGTTATTTCAAATTTCCATATCTGGTAAATGCTGGGGTTGTACCTTAACTTAGGCCACGGCCACTACCTTCCCAAACCTAGCCCTTTACCACCCTTCCGTTGCCGAAAACATTCCATGTGTTAGTGTGACGTTAAACCGGCAGCGATGGAGGAGACTCATTAGAAACAGTGATCCTGAGTAATGCGGGATAAGCTGTGAAAGAAGAAGATACCTGTAAGGTATAGTATTGTTTTAAAAGAAGAGTGCACATTTTGTAATATTGTTAAGTCAACTATTTTTGATTAGGTGGGATTACGTAAATCCATATTCTGATTTTAATATACAGATTATTAAGATGTAAAATCGACACTCCCTAAGACATAACGTTGCAGCTCACTTAACATGGAATAAATGCGTGAGCGAAGTATAGTAAGTAATAATATTGGTTTTATATCCCACTAACTACTTTTAAGGTTTTCGGAGATGGCAGTCTACTAAGTAATTCTAGAAATCAATTTATGCAGTACTTTCGGATATGGCATAAGTTATTTCTCTTTTATGAACGTGTTTATGTATTCACACAATAATGCATTGCTCTATAATGACTAAAATTCAAAGCAAACACATTATTACATCTAGATTGGTGAACTAGTCGATGCTTTCAGCTAGCCCAAGTAGTCTTGCATCCTGAGCCGGAGATTACTTGCGGTATGATGGCTATTTTCTTTCTGCACCTCCTCAAGCCAGAAGCAGGTTTATTAATCACCCAAGAAGTTACCACGACAATTATTGTTTAACTTCAGACATTTTATGAGATTTGATGTTCAGCATAGTTTGGAAACATCTATTTAATTCCATCAAAATTCAGTGACTTATAAACCAAGCGAGGTGGCTGCGTGGTTTGAGTCACGAAGCTGTAAACTTGCATTCTGGAGATGATGGGTTCGAAACCCACAGCTGGCATCCTTGAAGATAGTTTTCGGTGGTTCCACATGTTCACACCAGACCTTCTCTTCCTTCATAGTCCTGCCTTATCCTATCGTCGTAATAAGACCTGTCTGTGTAGGTGAGACGCAAACAAAGAAAAACATTAAAATGTGTATACCTATATACGTTAATTAAAAGCAAGCAAAGTAAGCTTGCAGTTTTGCGTGATTGTTGATATCGTGATGCCAACCACAGCACCTTCGGGTTTAGGTGGAATACAAACCACAGGAACGTACCTTTTCATTTCAAGAATTCGATATGTATGGGCTGGCATGGAGAATCAAGTAAGAACGCTACTGAGCCGTTACGCCTCATTATGACAACTAATATAACTCTTAGAATTTCTTGAGTAGAACTTAATTTATTGGATAACGAAGGTAAAAATTGTTGAATAAAAATAAAATCTTGTGTGAGAAGGAAAGATTTCCTAGGTACTGAACTTCATCGTGAGCTTGATTAACACAGAATGATTTTTAAAACAGACAATATTACAGACAGCAATACACCAGGTAGTGCTCGAGTAGCGTACTTTCTATTTATAAGTGTCCCGCAATGCATTAATGATGAGTGGGATGCCTTATCGCAGGTTTATTAAAGAGCGCTACAACGCGTTATATTTCGGATGTTAAAAAAATAGCAGTCAATTTACTACACACGTTCTGTAAGAAGGTGCATTTGTAAATTTGACAAAGATGCAGAAAATATAGTTTAATATGTTATACACGTACAGGCATTCCACTTTATCGAAACGTTGCTTATATATAGTATGTGCCTCGAACGATTCACTAGCTCTTAATTGCAAATCTGTTCGGTGAAATATGTATATACGTAGAAGGCAGGCGGCTATTTGTAAACTCTTGTGCATACTGTGTGCGAGCTTCGACTGCATTCCGACCAGATTCTCCATAGACTAGAATTATGCCTGTGTGCATTCATTGTTGCTGAACACACCAGCCATTGTCAATATGTTGACAGCAAATGTAGTGCTACTGTGCCAAATCTCAGCCTACCTCTATGCGTTGGAAAATCAGGCGTACGAACGTAAGGGGACGCATTAAATGGGTAGCGCCAAGGAACATGCTGCGAAGGGCCGTCTGGTTGTTATCTCTTCGTATTCTGACGTCCTTACCTACAGGCAGTAATAACCCTGAGAAAATCATTTCTTAGACATCCCGTTCATCATTAGTGCATGCGGGACACTTACAAGTAGAAAGTACGGTGCTGGCGGGCCACCTGGCATGTATTGTACCCGACCAGCACATGAATACTAGGAACTTTTTTTAAAACCATTTCTTCATGTTTTTTGAGAACCGGGATTCGAGCAGATGGCCCACCAGAGAGACAGTTTGGGAGCTAAGAAAGGTTCACACACCCTCGAGCAAGGGGTTCGGTCTCACAAGACAAGGAGAGACAGATTGGCCAGAGAAGGAAGGAAGATCTACTTAAACTTCCGAATTTCAGCAAGAAATAGTAAAACAATAGAAGACAGCAACAATATTGCCAAATTTGGAACGATATTTTGGCAGAATAAAATCATTATCTCCGAATCCAGACATCAGAAGTTTAAATAAAAGACTGAATTTTGAACCTTCACAAGTGACTGAACTTACTAATAAGCCAACTTGTCCCAACTTGAGGATATTATCTAAGTAGGCCACCTCAAGGGTTACCAGGTGAAAGTTCAACAGACGTCTACGGCAAGAGGACTGGCGATTGTAAGTGACCACAGTAGAGAGACGGGTGCCTTTCGCAAGAGTATTATGGAGAATTGTGCCATCAGATTCCAAGCATAAATAGATATCGAATATTTGTCATTGAAGAGCTACGATTTGGGATCCTCGATGTGATTTTCTGACGGCGGAATGAGGGGCTATCTTGCGTAATCAGCCCCGCCCCGAGTCATCCTGGGGGGCGCGACCTCGGGAATAAATAAATTGGCAGATGATGAAGCCTCATCCTTGAGTTTTCTGTTATTTTGCAGTGAATACTTCGGTCTCTGAAGGAATCCCGGGGTGCGATAAATTTTGTTTCCGTCAGCAAATAAAGTCTTGTAAAGACTCAGAAATTATCAAAATTTCTGTGCCATCGTAAATCTTGACTGTATTGATACGTCAGCCTCTTCGAACCATTAATTAATTTCAGTTAATTCATGTGCGGGAATAGATGCCGGACAGACTTTGAATCTTAGTAAATGGTGATTCTCATATTCGTACCTAGTCATACAGTACAATAGGGCTAACCGGACCACGAACTTTAACTCTAAGAGCCAGGCCACACGCCATGGCCTCTTAAGAATTTTTAAATGTGCTGACCTGAGACCAGTGAATCGCGCAAAGCCGCGGTATAAATAATGAGGTGAATATGTATTCCCGCAATATAATGATGATAAGAGGAGAGAAGTGACTTGGAACGGGATCGATGGTGATTTATGTGAGGGATAAGAAGAAAACTGACTCGCAAATGCCATGCGAATTGGGCCAGGTAGCTGTTATTGTTTTCAGCAAGAACTGTTGTGAATGGCGAAGAGCCAAGGTCTTTTACCTCGAGAGATGGGAAGATAAAGGAGCGGGGTAGTTGTATACTCCCTGTTGAGCGATGTGAATGGCGTCACCAGAACCATGAGTGCAACATGGCAAATCGATAGCAAAGCACAGATGTTGAGTTTCCAAACCACATTTTAAAGTTGTCTAGTCGTTTAAAGCCCACGGTTAGGTTATCTGGCATAAAAGAAGGGTCTTTCTCGTTTTCTATCCCAATCTATAGTCAAAAAGAGATTGTTGTGAAAGGTGGTCATCCACCATCTTTAGTGACACGGGTTCGCGTCTGAAACATAATCAGGGACCATGGTTTCCTTTCAAGAGCTGTTTGTTTCCCATAAATTGTTTCCTTTCAGGGATATTTTATTGTGTTTTCCATATCATTTATTCATGTTTAGTGAAACATAGTCAGGGACCATGGTTTCCTTTCAGGAGCTGTTTGTTTCCCATAAATCGTTTCCATTCAGGGATATTTCATTGTGTTTGTCATATCATTTATTCATGTTTGGTGAAATATGGGTTGTGATCTCGTAATGCCCAGGCGTGACTTCATGCACGGGCTGATTTGTCTTTCGTTCGGAATTATTTGTGTGATTACCTTTGTGTTCGTTAAGTTAGGATTTCATCTTAGGATGCTGGTCTCATTCAATTTATCTTCAATGTGTTAATGTTTGTACCCGATATAGGGTGGTAATTTCAAATGTCAGCGAATTCCATTTGATTATCTTTGCAAGAAATCATAGAGTAGTATGTTTCAGATGATCCAAAGGCGAGCTTATCTGTACCATGCATTCAACTATGATTAACAACCACGAAGTATTGAACTTTACGCAGGGCAAGCGTGGTCAAGTTTTGGAACCGAGAGCTCAGTGTTATTTGTCGTACTCAATTTGATGGTTGTTGGTGTTAATATTATCGTGTTGCCTAAATTTAATAAATTTGGCTTCTCAAAAGATATAAGCCTCTTAATTTAAAGAATATAGTACTATGTATTTCTTCCCTGCCTAGCCATTAAATTTACTTAGACAAACGTGTGCCCTTAAGGACTGAACGTGCCCTGAACTTGAGTTAGCCGGAGACTTAATGGCAAGCAAGGGTGCAATATATTTGTATGTGTAGCATATTTTGCTGTATACGAAACACAAAATAATGCCACAACAACTTCGTGTTCAATATCGTCAACAAAAAAGAACAAATATTCATACAATGTAAACATTCTCACTGTAATTCGAAAATGTATGCTGACAAAAGTTCTAAATTCGCCAGGCTTAGATTTATCTTGTGGTGAGTCACAACACAGGAAAATTTTGGAAAAAGCCCTCGGCTGAGAGCAAAGGGGAAATTCGCGTTGTTTAAAGAATTTAAGGATAGGTAGTGCATCACAAACTTATGAACTAAATAAATATTACGCCTACCACCATTTTTTGAGCTTGAACATTTACATTTACATTTTTGCGAGTCGAGAAATATGGATTAAAATTCGGGAAAATGTTGGGTAAATTACTGTTCTGTGCGTAATTGGTATAAACCAAAACCCATGGCGCAACAGCCCCGAATGGCCTTGGCCTACCAAGCGACCGATGCTCAGCCCGACGGCCTGCAGATTATGAGGTGTCGTGTGGTCAGCACGACGAATCCTCTCGGCCGTTATTCTTGGCTTTCTAGACCGGGACCGGTATCTCACCGTTAGATAGCTCCTCAATTGTAATCACGTAGGCTGAGTCGACCTCGAACCTGCCCTCAGGTCCAGGTAAAATTCCCTGACCTGGTCGCGAATCGAACTCGGAGCCTCCGGGTAAGAGGTAGGTACGCTACCCTTACACCACAGGACCAGTGTGTTCTTGCTATATTCAAAGTAAAATATTAGAACTGAATGGAGACAACAGTTAAAAGACAAGATGCAGGGTAGATCAGTTTATTTATTTCCGTGAGATTATATTCCGTAGCTCCCGAGAAATGATAAAATGTTGTATTTATATTCGTATCGGGCACATCACTTCTACTCCCGTTTCCCAGTTTGAACCACAGGTACACCAGAGTACATACAATGCAATCACACAAATTATTAAATACATTTGACAACCAGTTAAGTTAATGTAGTCGAGAATTGCAATAATCCTTTTCCCAGACTTGAAGCAGTTATCAGATAGGAAATTAAAAAAAATAATTAACATTATGAAAGAAAAAGCATTAATGATTTATTTGTCCCTTCTTAAATTCAGATGAATCACAGAAATATGCAGATAAAATGGCAGGAAATACCTGATCGTTTTTTCGATTTCTATGCCAGATGTCCGTTTTGCATGCAGTGGGACCGTTTAGCGGCGAGGATGAGAGCTTAATAGCCTTGTGTGGAGGGCAGGGGGAACCTAAATCTCGTTTCGAGTCAGATAATAGATTACTGGAGCTGTAGGCGGCCCGAGCGCATACAGGTAGGTTGGTCGTAACACGGGTAGCCGAAGCTCGCCCAGCTACTGTGTACGGCCGCGTGCCAATAAGGGGCAGCCCGCGCTTTCCGCTCAATCTAAGGATAACTTCGAGTTTTTGTTCTGTGATTACATAGATCTTGTGTAGTTCAATAGTTGAGTTTCGCTCTCTGGATCCCTAAAATGCTGGTTCAGAACCAGTAGTGGAAGTCCGATTTTGGAATGAAAAATATATATTCAGTACTCCAATGTTATTGGACAGTGTCGGAATATAAAATATGTCGGGTGAAAAACGTTCAATGTTGACTCTATAATAGTGAAGAAGACAGCAATAGGTCGTTCAATGGATGCATGATTTCTCTGTCACCTGGTAGAATAAAATAGAATATTGAAATTTACATGCAAGTATTATTATTATTATTATTATTATTATTATTATTATTATTATTATTATTGTGTTTTCACGCCGCATCGACTCAGACAGGTCTTAAAATTACGATAGGATAGGATAAAGCTAAGGCTGTGAAGGGAGTGACCTTTGCCTTAATTTTATTAAGCTACAATTCCCTGGTGCGAAAATGAAACACCGCGGAGAGGAATCTTCAGGGCTGCCGACACCGTGATTAGAACCCATCTTCTCCCCAATGCAAGCTCACAGCTACGTGACCTGAAACACTTAGTTAATTCACTCCGTGTTATTATTATTATTATTATTATTATTATTATTATTATTATTATTATTATTATTATTATTGTTTCGTTTCGGCCAACTAAGGACCACGTCATTTCAACTGTTTCCCTTGAGCTTTAATGTTGGTCCAGTACTCCTTCATTCGTATACGGTGTTGCTCCTTTCGTTCTTCCGTCCATGCCTTTCCAGTTTTCATCTTCGGCTTTGGTAGGAAACTCTGATGTTCTTGGAGTTTTTTCTTAAGTGGGACACGCTCCTGGATATCTTCAAATGAGATCCCAATCTCCTGCAGATCTTTCTGTACCTCACTGAACCATGCCCCCTTTGCCTTTTTCTCTTGGAGGAAGGTGAAAATTAGGTTGGTTAACCGTGTTGAATTCATTCGGGCCATGTGTCCATAAAAAGTAATCCTCCTTTTTCGCATCACATCAGTTATTTTCTCCACATGCGAGCACAACTCCTGGTTGTGCCGTCTCCTAAACTCGCCGTTGTCTTTGACTGGACCTAAGATTTTTCTCAAAATCTTTCTTTCCTTGGCCTCCAATTTCTCCATCATGCCTTTTTTGTTCATGGCGAGACATTCCGCTGCATATAGAGCTTCTGGCCGGATAACAGTGCAATAGTGTTTGATTTTTGCATTCAGAGATATAGATCTTTTGTTATAGACATTTTTAGTCAGATGGTAAGCCATTTTCATTTTATTCATGCGTGAAGAAAAGGCTTCTTTTTCGGACAAGTTAGGTTCTATCCATTCACCAAGATACTTAAATTTTTCAACTCGCTTGACTTTTTCGTGAGTCCCTTCTAGCTTACTTGGCGCCAGTTTGATGTTTGTAATGAATTTCGTTTTCTCAAAGGAGATTTGGAGGCCCGCCTTTGCAGCTTCTGTTTGAAGCTGGTTGATCTGCTTCGTGGCCACATCCAAGGAATCAGTGAGAACCGCGAGATCATCTGCAAATGCTAGACAGTCAATTGAAAGGTTCTTGTTCTTGTGGCCTAGTCTGACTCTGCTTTCGACTCCTTCATAACTCATTTCTCTGCGCCATTCACGGATCACTTTCTCAAGAACGCAGTTGAACAACAGAGGCGAGAGACCATCTCCTTGCCTAACTCCTGTCCGTATTTCAAAGGCCTCTGAAATCTCTCCTCTAAACTTCACTTTTGAGATGGTGTTGATGAGAGTCTGTTGGATGATCACTCTTGTTTTACCGTCCAAGCCAAATTCCTTTAAGATCTGAAGTAGGGTATTTCTATCAATTGAATCATAGGCTTTCTTAAAGTCGATGAACGTTACTACAAAAGGCTTGCTCCTTAGTTTAAGATATGAAAGGACAGATTTCAGATTCATAATCTGCTCCACACATGACCGTCCTTTCCTGAAACCTCCTTGGTAATCACCCAGCTCTGGATCTAGCTGTTCTTCTGCCTTGAGTTGAAGAGCTTTCGAGATAATTTTGTAGGTTATAAGTAGGAGGGAGATACCGCGATAGTTGTCAACATCCGACTTGTCGCCTTTCTTATGAAGTGGGTGGATTAGGGCAAATGTCCAGTCACTTGGAAGTCTTTCAGTATTCCAGATTTCATGTATGATGTCTGCTAATTTTTCCACTGCATTGTCACTAGCAAACTTCCACAATTCAGCTATTATCGAATCTTCACCCGGCGCTTTATTATTCTTCAAGGATTGGATAATCTGTCCGACTTCCTCTTTCGTACGTGGAGCTGAATCTCGGTGAACTGTTGTTTTATCTTCAAATGTGAATCTGGACATTGGGGCCTCGCAGTTAAGAAGGGATTCGAAGTATTTTGCAAGGATCCGGCAGTTTTCCCTGTCGTTATGGGCTAGGTTTCCATTGGAATCTCTGAACTGTAGGCTCGGTGGGTCGTATTTCCTCAAGTTGCTTTTAAATGTTTTATAAAAGTCGCGTGTATTGTTCTTCTTGAAATACTGCTCAATTTGAGCCAGCTGGTGTTTATCAAAAGCACGTTTAACGCTGCGGATGGTTTTGGCTGCACACTTTCTCTCATTCACGAAGTTTGTCCAGTTGACTTGGTTCTTTAGCGAGTTCCATTTCTGCCTTATCACTGCATCGCATGCACTGTTCCACCAAGCATGCTTCTTGGGCTTAGTAAGCTGAACCGTCTATTTAGCTGCTTTGACCAGAGCCTCGCGCAGTTGTTCCCAATTCTCTGCATCCACCGATTGTAGTTTCTGAGTGAATTCATGGTTAGATCCTAGTTTTTCTCTATCAAATCTTTCAATCCTTTTGGCTCGAACTCTCCTTGTGTTTCTCGGGAGCAGTTTGATTTTTATCTTGGATAGATAGTGATCTGAGTCCAGTTTTGCTTGTCTTAGAACTTTAACATTCTGAATTTCTCTTTGAGCCTTCCGCGCGATCGCGACATGTTCAATCTGGAATTCACCAAGGTGGTGATTTGGGGATTTCCAGGTCTTCTGTTTCTTGGGCAGGTGTTTAAAAGCAGTAGACTTCATTACGAGGTTAAATGCCTTACACAGCTCTATTAGCCTTTCTCCATTACGATTTGTTCTCTGGTGAGCAGGATAGTTTCCAACGATGTTTCGGAACTTTCTCTCTTTGCCTACCTGGGCATTGAAATCTCCAAGCATGATTATGGTATGTTTGTCTGGAATCTTGGATAAAATCTCCTCAAGTTCTTCCCAGAATCTATCAGTTCCCTCTGGGTCTCTCTTGTTCGCTTGGTTGATCGGCGCATGAACGTTCACAATGGTATACATTTTGTTTGTGCTTCGAAAGGACAGAGTCGAGACTCTGCTATTCACAGAGGTGAAATTTGTTATTGAGTCCAGAATCATTTTGTTGACTACAAATGCTGTGCCAATGTGGGGGACAGTTTGTATGACACGTTTACCAGGTTTACCCTTGAAGATCCTGTAACCTTCAGATTCAAAGGCCTGCTCATCTGTAAATCTCGTTTCCTGAATTGCTGCAATCAAAATTTGCTGTTGCGATAGGATATCTGTGAGCTGTTTCAGTTTTCCTACCTTCCGGAGAGAATTGGCATTAAAGGTAGCAAAGAAATTCTTGGCTCTATGTTTGATCTTTCGTGGAGTCTCCGATACCTCCAAGCATGTCGGTGCAGGCTCCCCAGAATCCGAAGGCCCGCTAACGTCGTACAAGACGACGGTGGATTGGTTACCACCTGGGGTAGTAGCTTTAGCTGAAATTTCCTCCATGTTTTTTCACAGTTGAAAAACTGTAGAATGGGGTCGGTGATATTTCGCACCGACCAAGGTACTACCAAGGTTGTGAGCCTTGGAGCCCGCAGCACTGATCGGTTCACCGATCCAGTTTCCCGCTGGGATTGGTTACCCAACCTTCCACTGGGTTGCTCGGCTTAACAGGGGTACCTCTTGTAGGTTACGTGCTGGAGTTGGAGTGAAAGAGGCTAGTTGGATTCTCTTTCTGAATCCAATAGTTTATTGTTGCAGATGGTCGCAACGACGCATTTCACTCCCATTTGTCAGGGCCGTGAAGTCCCTTCCTAGGTTGACTCCTAGGACCCTATTATTATTATTATTATTATTATTATTATTATTATTATTATTATTATTATTATTATTATATGCGAATAAACCCATTAGGACTTTGCAAAGTACTTAGAGGCGTGCCTTTCTTTGTGCCCATATTTTTTTCATTTGTTTTTTACTGCAGGCTTCTTTTCTTTCTTCATACCAGGTTGTTTCAGTCTTCTTCTTTGGTTCTCCCTCTGGGTCAAGTTGCCATTTGTAAATTTTGGATCTGAAGATTACCCTGTTTTGGACATATACTGCTGTAATTCCTGCCTGTTTCAAATCAGTTTTGATTTCGCCAATCCATTTAATTGTGTCTATTTTGGCTTTACTCCTGTTTTCATAAAATTGTACTATTTGTTTGTTCTGTCTGGATGCATTCTTGTAATATGTCCATAGAATCTTAGGCTGCATTTTCTGATGTCACTGTGAATATTTGTGTGTCGTCTGATTTCTTGTCTGCTCTAAGACGGTATTGCCCGTCGGTGAGTTTTGGGCCTAGAAGTTTTCTTACGATTTTGCGTTCCTTTTTCTCACTATTATTATTATTATTATTATTATTATTATTATTATTATTATTATTATTATTATTATTATTATTTGGCTTCAACGTTTCTCTATTTTTATCCCCAGATACGTATTTTAAGTATGGAAAGAAAGGTTGCAGTTTTACATTGTTATAACCATGCAATCTGAACCACGCGGATGCGATTATTCACTTCAAAAGTGATGAAATACTTGGTTTTTACGTATAGTATAATATTCTGCAGTTTTTAGCTGTACGTGTCGTCAGATAATCATGCCGGTGCAAGTAGCATACCCGCATAGGTTAATAGACAGAAATCGCATGTTCTTAACACTCGTAAAATAAAGCAGAAAAAACAAGAACAAGTTTATTAATTAGATTTACCTAACTTTTCAGTATATTCACTGCTCAAAAGGGCTCTACTTGTTCAAATATTAATTAACGTTTTTTTTGCAGCCAATGCCCGTATACATAAAGTGTTTAGTGACACAATGAACTATATAGATATACAGAAAATATGTGTACATATTTAATGCGTGCTTAGTTCAGTCAGAGAAAACTTCAATTTCTTGCATCTAAGAGGATGGTATCTGTCACACTGCAGATGACACCACATACATATACACCATGAATCTCGTACGTGAAACTTCTTGAGTTGGCAAATCTTGTGATGAAATCCATGTATGGGCAAAACGAGTTACTGAGTGTCTCAGTTTGTATCCACTATTTGTCCACTCTGTCGTTGTTAGAGCATCAGTGACATAAAAGTCGTCCCATAATTTATACAATGCATAGTTAATGATACATTAATTATGTAAAACACACCTTGATGTCATAAATCAGTATAAAATTTTCTGATTCACATGAATCCTTATTCATGAATACCCGTCAAGTATTTCAGAATTTCTTTTATTATTATTATTATTATTATTATTATTATTATTATTATTATTAACAAATGAAGGATGTAGGTTGGTATCAGTGGATTTGCAGGGAATATCATAGAGAGTTACTGTTTCACACGTTGACACGACGTGGTAAGCACCTTCCTTCGACCTAAATCTCCGATCACGTGCAGCGTGCCTTCTCTCCTCTTTTCCCCACAGAAGGTGAGCGTTTTTCAAGTACTGGCTGGCGCAAGCCGTGTTTTCTCTAAATGCGCATAATGAGACCCTAGTCCTGCCAGCCAGCAGAAGGCCACTTGTAGCCCGTACTGGGCAAATCATGCTAATTATGTCAATATATATCATAGAATGGTGCAGAGTATAGCATATTATTTTCACAGGATATTACGACATGCTCCTGACGATGTCGTGAACGGTTTCAATATACAACTGGGAAAATATAGCCCACACATCGGTTAGCCGTTCTGTGTTTCGATGAGTAAGTCAAGTGGAATGTCTAAATCACGCGGAGGAAGGATGGTTGAGATGTTGACTAATTGTAATACTGAAGAGTAATGAATCATTTCATGGTGATCCAATTTTTCTAAAAAACACTCAATTAAGAGTCCAAAATCTTACACTTACGTGTATTACTAAAATATGGAGGACATAGGAACGTTGTATGAAAGTGAACTTCCTTGAATACACTGGGAATTAATGAAAGAATGGATCACAACATAAATTAAGTTTAATTTAATAAAACTACCACATACGCTTAAGTAATCTATGAATAGAAATACTACTCATCTTCTCTTGAAAAGCAGAATGAGATTGACTTACTGGCATTTGAACTAGACATTGTAGCACACAACATGGTGTGTAAGGAAAATCAAGCACAGGTTTATAACACAATAATTATAGGAATAGGATCGATTTCTATTGTTTTGAACTTCGAATGTCGAATATTCAACAATATCCAGATGTTTCAATGAACTAATAGCAGGTTACACTGATACATACGTAAAGAGTTACAACTTATTAACACAGCCGACGATTATAACGTTTACCTGTTATATTTTGTCATTTATAGTCTTGAACTAGGAGCGTGAGAGTTGATAATTTATGTGGTAATTATCTTGCTATATATAAAAATAGATGTGTGTGTGTGTGTGTGTGTGTGTGTGTGTGTGTGTGTGTGTGTGTGTGTGTGTGTGTGTGTGTGTGTGTAAGTGACACATCTCCTAAACCACTGGAGCAATTTCTGCTGAACGTGGTACGCTTACGACTTACTGTCTGGAGACAAGCACTTTGGAGGTGAGCCATCCGTAGTACCCTTAGGGGTTTTGGGTCAGTGGGGTTAGGTATAAAAGTATTCTAAAATAGTGTCAAATCCGCAGTTATCAGGGTCGCTGAGATGATTAGCGCCACTCCCGATTTTTAAAAGTCAAAGTTCAGCTCCCTTTTGGAGTGGGGACGAGGAGGGATTGAGATATAAAAATATTCAAAAATAATGTCGAATCCATAGTTTTCGTGGTCGCTGAGATGAACGGTAACACTCCCGATTTTTAAAAACTCAAAGTTTAGCCCCATTTACGGTGGGCGAAGGGGAGTGAAATATAAAAATAATCGAAAATAGTGTCGAATCCATAGTTTTCTGGGCCGCTAAGATGAATAGTAACATTCCGGATTTTTAAAAGACCAAGTTCATCCACCTTTAGTATAGGGGGTGAAAAAGGGTGAGAAAAATAAATTGGCCAAAATGACCGAGATAATGGCCGAAGGTTTGTTCCAGCGTGTCTATTAACCAAAATTGTTAGAAGTATGACTTACTACCTGGAAAATACAGCCTACACTGAAAATAAGACGCTCCTAGAACCATTAGGGAAGGGGTAAATTTATTAAGGTGTACAAATGCAAACAGACGTGAATTAATGAGACACTTCCAGGCAACTTAGAACCTTAAAATTTTGTACCAGACAAGCTGACCACTTCAGGATCCCTAGAAAAATAATAAAATCTCAAATTCCTCTGAGAGGGACACGCTGGGAGTTTCAAATTTGCATTAGAACGCAGACGGATATATTTATCAAAAACGATAATTTATAAGTTTCATGGGCTTAAAAGTTCCCTGAAATTCCTAACATTTAACCCCCCTCCCATATTAAGATGGCGGCACAATCTGCTAGACGAGCTAGGAAATTGAAATTTGGCTTTTAGCCTGTAACCGACGGTAAAATTACGTGATGTTTAAAATTTTTATTTTTTACCCCGAAAAAAAAATATCGAAATATGGAGGCAATTTTAGTTACGGTTCAGACTTTCCTGTCGATTTATTTGGTGGTTAAACGGTAAGTCATATCACAAAACGGATGGCACAATCTCCGTTCAATTTGGAGTGAGCTACAACTTTGGTCCTATGACGTTTTGGCGTATCACCATCGCTTATACGTTATATTTGGCTCTATTTCTGGACTGTACCTAAATTTTCACTTTGTTACACGTATAATTGATGATTTGAATCAGTTACAGGAAAGATAGGATCATCGAATTATATACGAATACTGGCCCACCCAGTAGCCATATTTGAGCCAAATTCTATGTTTGAAGCTGTCGCATAAGTATCTGTGTGAAAACCTTACACAAATTTCACCCCATTCAACGTTTTTAAAACAATCTTACCTTTAAATATATGAGGTACGAGAACATATCATAGAACCAGCCATTTAGATCGCTAAACGAGGCCAGGGGCGTCTTATCGTAAAATCCGTTCTTCGATATGATGTACCGTTTAGCATCAGTTATTCTGAAAATGAAGTTGAACATTCATATACTTCCGTATGTCTATCTATATTTATTCATTGAAGTAAATTAGAAGCGACGTAGAAAGGGTTTGCTGAAATTGTAATTAATCGATAGTGACTATCAGCAGGAGGGCGCCTGCTATTGTAATCAGTACTCCCCCACATTGACTTTCACTGTCAGTAGGCAAGAGTGCCTCCCATTATGAAAATACTTACAAATCTGAAATGTGTTTGACGTTAGGCATAGTGGCCTGCTATTATAATGGAAACTCACAAACTCGGTGTGACTAGCAGTTAGCAGAAAGGCATTAGGAAAATGAGTCTGTCATTATAATGATAACAACACAACTCAACCTTGATTAGAAGTAGGGAAGGTGCCTGACAATATGATAAAACTTCCTCAACTGGAATCTCTCTGAAAGTAGGAAATGGGGCCTGGCATTGTAATAAAAACTCCCCAAATCGACTGTGGCCGCGAAGTAGGCAATGGGGCCTGCCGTTAAATGAAAATTCCTAACTCGTTTGTGAATTGCAGTAGACAAGTTGACCTGCCGTTATCATCACAACTCCGCAACTAGCACTTTACATTGGAAACAACGTATGTGGACCTCCCTATGATGTTTCTCGGATAAAGCTAAGAGACATGCAATTTAAATAATCTTATTCACTTCATGTTCAGTAATTTACCTCAATAACCATATAAAATATAGAATACCGTAGCAAAGCACGGGTACATTTGCTAGTATTTAAATAAGGAATTAAGTATAAAAACAAATGACTGTTTCATGTCAAAGGATAATCGATTTTTGTCAGTGGGCAGAAAGTCATGGAGTAAAAATACATATCATGTTTCCTTCAGACTTATGGACTTCGTGATGATGGTAGAACAGATTTTGAATTGGAGATGATCATTTGAAGTACATATGCGGCCACAGAGTATCTTAACGCGAATTTATTCGACGAGGACCATGGAATAAGTATGATTTGTCGAGGATTACAAATCCAGCGACGTCTCAATCTAATATTTAAGGATGTACTCCAGAGACCAAAGGAAGGATGTTGGCATACAGATGTATGTTAACAAAGTCTTGCAGTGTAAGGGAAGAAGTTCCAAGAAGGCATACGATCAATTTTCAGCAATTAACATCTAGTTCTTAGATTTAACACCAGCTGTTGACCTATCCTTCGTGGTAATATCACTTAACATGTACATGACTGCACTTTTCTTGACCCATAAATTTGTTCCTGAGATTCTGATGCACGAAGTGGACATTCTTCTCCTTGTCAGTGGCTTGTCATTACGTATTTGTTTCCTGGCTCTCTCACATTTTCAGTTTCATCTGCTGCTCGTGATTTTATCTCTTCCTTCTGGTATAAAAACAAGTATCCACCTAATATCCAAAGCGTACAGACAGATGTACAAGCATTTAAAATGTTGCAGTTGTTGTTAACTGCTGCCATTCTGTCCTCTCCGAGTAGTATTTGAAGAGGTAAGCCTGTGATTTTCTTATCTGGTCTATACAACTGGCTCTAATTACATGTGGTATTCTACCTTCAACTCTTCCCTCCATCACCGAAATTTTCTAGGTTCCCCCATCTCTTCGAAGAATGTGGCATAAAAATGGAGAATTCTTTGGCTGTTGCTGGGGTTAAGGTGTTTGGCATTACAAAGCTTCGCAGCAATGGATTAAGAAGTTCTTCTTTCTGTTCAGCATGGATGCAGCATTGTGCTCGAACACCACATCTCAGAAACATCTATGCGAAGTTTGTCTCTAATACTGTCCAGATCTCGCAAGCTTGGGAGAAGACGGAAAACGTAATTTTTTTCACGTGATGGATCTTTGTGTTGTTTGTAATCACCCTATTGGGCCAGATCCTGGTTAGTTTATACATGGCAGCTCAGCCTAGAGTGAACCGTGCCCTTACCTCATCATCCCTGTTTAAGAGATCTTTGAACCAATATAGGAAAAATTCTTTACGATCTCCATTTCCCTTAAACGGCCTGCAAGCTGTACCTGGGCTGTTCGGTCGATTAGCATAACTTTGAATTTATTTAAATTGATTTTTAGTCCACATTCAGACCGTCTATATTTTTACCCTTGCAAGTAGACCTGCAAGTTCATCTTCACTACTGGCAGTGAAAATAGTGACATCAGCAAAGTACAGACCGTATATCCTTCCACCGTTGCTTGAGGTATCTCTATATATAAAGTAACATTTCCTGACTGACAGATTCATCATCGCCGGGCCCAAACTACTGGATATAAAAATGAAATTTTGAAGATAAATTTATATTTGAGTGCAGGTGCTCACTAAGTGAGGATTTTTGGATATTGCGTCGCTAAGGGAGTGAAAAGGAGGTGAATTGTTTAAATGAGTTTATGTATATCTCAAAATGTTAAAATTTTACAGACGTAAAAATTGGTATTTGGAATCTCCTTTTAAAATAAAGAAAGACGTATATTTTTATTTTCAGAAAATCCCATTAAGGTGGGGGTGAAGAAAGGTCAACGAGGGGTTGAATACCTTTTTTCGTGGATACTTATTTCTCAAAAACTGAATATGTTACAGACATTAACATTGCTATTTGGAATCTCCATTAAAAATATGGAAACACATTTTTTTTGTTTTTGGAAAATCCAATTAATGGGGGTGAACACGAGTGACAAAGGGGGTGAATTAGAAAAAAGACTCTATCTATAGTGTATCTCAGAAACGGAGTATATTACAGACGTGAGAATTGGTACTAATGTAACCGTTGTCTAAAATGCTAATAGGCATTTTATTAGGTCCTACAAGTAATATATGCTGTTTTCTACGTCATTCTACGACATATTTAGTCGTAATGAGTATTTTTCGCCCAGTCCGAGATACGAGCGGCATTGCGTTAGCTCGGAGGGTGCAGGTCTAGATACGCTTACAGAGAGATAGAGAGCTCATTTCAGCGGAACCTTGATTTCGCGCTCTTTATTTGCCATGAGAGAAGTAAATAGCAAGCTAAGCGCCGATAATATCTAGGTCAGAAGGAGGAGTCGGATTTCGCAGTGGTTTAACCTAAGAACTGGAGATTCTCATCGATTTGTAAGAAGAAAATACTGAATTAGCCCTACTATCCATTCTGATCCATTCTACCGCACTCTTTACGCGTTTGTTGTGAAACTTCGTCATTCATTGTGAACCAGTGTGCTCAGTTATTTTCATTCAGTATTACTGAAGAATATTGTGTGTTATTCAGTGTTGAATAAATTATCAGATCGATACACGTCTAACGTAATCAGACCTTACGGTGTGAAGTAATTATTGTGGTGTTTGAATAGAGATGATTTTAATTCCCATAGATATTTATCAAGGGAATGCATATTCGTAAAATCAATGACGATTGATAGGAATAATATTTACAGAGCGTGTAAACTCCTGATAATCACACAGACGTATTGAAATTCTGACTATATTATAATTATAATAACTGGCCAAGATTAAGGCAGCCGCAATAGTGGGAGACGTTAGCTGAGCTAATAGAAAGGTGCTAGATTAGCCAGAGAAGGATGTCTGCTTGTACAATTGACGCTCACATAAAAATAACTGCAATCATTAATTATGTCGTGTGACTATGAAGGGAAATGAGTAGCGATCCCCAGGGACTTAATCGCTACTCAGGTAGTCCATTTGAGTTCATGAGTGGGTCTAGCCATTGTATGTTATTTGAAAACGCACAGACAGTACTTCATTAGCCATTTTCCCATTTGTCCATCTGTATGTGAGTGATCATCGAACCTACGATTGGAATCGACCAGAATGCGCTATTGTTCCAGCATTTGCAGAGGGGAATCGACTAGAAACGCGCCAGTTTGCCTGCAGTCATCTCTTCAGGGACCGTCCAGAACTTTCCACCGCAGGAGACCACAGTTCGAGGCATCGTGTACATAACTCAGACGAGGATGAATCAAGGACATCAGCTGACGAGTCGGCGGTGATGGAGGCTTAAAGCCGTAGGTGTAGCCCCGGATGACATCACGACTATACGCAGTGATGTTGAGTACGTTCCATTTTTCTATACATGACAATCATGTAAAGCCGCCATAAATATTAATTTGAATATAATTTTCCAGCATGTAAATTCCGTAATGTGTAGGTAACGCAATATGCGTCTTTCAATGGGGTAAATCTTTTCCATAGTCTGATTTTACGTGGTTTTCTTCCGTGATTGCGGCTAATCACGACTTAACTCCTTGAAATGTTTCTTGCATGAATTAGTTTGTAAGGCATCATAATGTTGTGTGTGTGCGCGCGCGCGCGCCCGCGCGCGCGTGTGTGTGTGTGTGTGTGTGAAGCATTTTAAGGGTAGATTAATACTTCAACAAACTTCATAGTTCAGTCCTAGTTGCATTTAGTCGATATGAGTCTTCACAATATTTCAATATATATCGTGCTTCACGATTAATGCGTGTGCCCAGATATTTCCTTTTAATCTTAAGGATGCGACCATTGGAATAAGACGGAGATAGTGAATCGAGGTGCAAACCATGATTTATATAGTTACGCGAGTAAAGCGGGGTTAATTAAATTACCTGTTGAATTAGAATCTTCCTCATGCATAAATAATGTGGGTTTGAAATACAAGTGTGTAGGGAAGGAATCAGATGGATATGTGACAATGTTTAAGGTGACAGATTTGAAAAAAAATGAAAACGGGAATAATTATTATCAGAGCAATGTGATGAATAAGGCGGAATATGGCTGGAGCATTGAGAAATGATATTTGGTAGCCATGAATTATTATGTGCCTGGATAAGGCGAGAGAAAATTGAGAATATATTTTCGTACGTATGTTGGGAAGATTAAGTGAAAGTACAGTCATTGTCCCAGCTGGCGGTTACAGGTTACCTCTCAGAGAAAGATTTATGATACTTAATGGAAAGAAGGCCAGGCCCATGCGGTGGATTCTCTAGTCTGTCAATGCTTGTAACATTCATATAAGAAGTCCGCCTTGCCTTAACACTGTATCCATGATTCACATGCTAATAATGTATTACCTCCAGCGTTATAGGTTCTATGATTCGATAGATGAAGTGATCCTCCCAATTTTATTATTCACATGAGGTCGAACTAGGGTTTTCAGCTCACACATCGAGGTCAAATAACGCGGGTTCGATACTATGCTTGCCGACGGCCTTGGATCAACACCAGGAGCCCTGAAGGTTCACAGTTTTTCAAGTAATTTAGTACGCTTGAATTATTTTGTATGTGTTTATAGGAGTGTTTCTTTTTCATGTGTTTATATTATTGTATCAAATTGTTGTATGGTGATTTACAGGACACCGACGTTGAACGGGCCCGCATTGTAATTTAGTAGGGTAAGATATTACCCCGGAGAAACACGTATAAGCGATTAATTAAGTAAACATTATGTGCAGTAAGCGGCTACTTGATTTTCATGGTTAAGGAGATGTGCGAAACTGTAACTTATACGAACGTCTTCAAACCATGAGTGTTATTAATTAATAGTGTTCTTCACGAGAGATTCATCCATGTGTTTATAATTTTGTGTTGTGTGCGATAATTTGACGGATACCTGCGGGTGTCGACAGCAAGTAACAGGGCCATATCCCTGGTTATTACAAAGTGCGATATACAATTATGCGTGTTATCAACTTGATTTGGGAGTGCCAAAATTACAATTCAGAAGTAATAGGACTGAAAAGGACATACAAGCACTTCCCATATAATTGACGTTGTTTTCCTGTATGTAATAACAAAACATTTCTCGTGTACATCAATCTCTTGTGGCTCTGTCAGTTTCATTAACGTTATGTTTTGAATTGGGAACAAACGTCCTTCTCATTCCAGTAGTATAGTGTATTCTCCTCATAGTATAGAACACCCAACTTTCAATATAATTAATTCAAGTGACTACCTTATTTCGAACAGTCCATTGACCCGTATGCTCTTGAGCTTAGCCGTTGTGACAGTGAAAGTAGGGAGAATGGGGATTCAATGCCCAGGAGTAATTTCCGAAGTTCCTCATCCAGAAGATCTCCATTCAGATCTTTATTTGAGAAACTCAGTTTTTTAAATTATGCCCTGCCGAGCCCGGAAAAAGTGTAGTATCTACTGTAAAAGTAAAGAAATATAGATTTGTTTCCCAAACATCCACTTAAGGGGAACTGAAAAGGGGCTGCATTATTAAAATGAACATATGTACAGTATATCTCCAAAAGCTAACGCGTTACAGACTTGAAAATTGGTATTTTTAATTTTTTAAAAATAAAGAAACATGAATTTCTTGTTTTGAAAAACACTTAAGGGTAAAGACATTGAAAAGCGGGTTGAATACTTTTTATTAGAATACTGATATCTCAAAAACATTGTAGAGTTTCCTTTTAAAGTAAAGGAATATGTACTTTTTGTTTTCGGAAAATCCATTAAGGCGGGGAAAGAAATGAAAAATTAGTTGAATTGTTGTATAAGGATACTTATATCTAACAAAAGACTAAATATGTTACAGACGTGAAAATTGGCATTAGGAATTTACTTTAAAAATAGATAAAAACGCATTTTTGAGGGGGAGGTGAAAAAGGTGTTGAATTATATTTATGAGGGTACGTATAGCTGAAAAACTGAATATGTTACAGTCGAATTAATTGGTATTTGGAAGCTCCTTTATAAATAAAGAAACACGCATTTTGTGTACTCGGAAAATTTAATTAAGAGAAGAGCGTGAAAGAAAGTTTTAAATAATTGAATTATTTTTATGAGGATACTTACATTCCAAAAACTAACGGTTACTGACGTGAAAAATGGTATTTGGATCTCTTTTAAAAATAAAGAACACACTTTCTGGGGGGAATCAACTTAACGGCGGGGGGGGGGGGTGAAAAAGGTGTTGAATACTTTTTATGACGATACTTATATTTCAGCAACCGAATATGTTACGGGCGTCAAATTGGTATTTGAAATGTCCTTTAAAAGTAAAGAATACACATTTTGGGGAGAGGGGAGTGGAAATCAACTTTTCATGAGGATACCTACGTCTCAAAAACTGAATATGTTAAAGACGTGAAATTTTTTATTTGGAATCTTCTTTCAAAGTAAAGAAACTCGCATTCTTTTGTTTTCGTAAAGTTCACTTAAAGGGCAAGGGAGTGTACTAATTGAATAATTAGTTGAATTCTTTGTATGAGGATACTTATATATCTAAAAGCAAATATGTTACTGACATGAAAATTGGTATTTGAGTCTCCTATAAAAATAAAGAAACACGCATTCATTTGTTTTCGGAAAATCTACTTAAGTGGGGGGTGAATGAATTGAAAAATTAGTTGAATTCTTTGTATGAGGATACTTATATCTCAAAATGTAAAGATTTTACAGACGTGAAAATTGGTATTTGAAATCTCCTTTAAAAATAAAGAAAGACGTATATTTTGTTTCCGAAAATCGACTTAAAGGGGAGGGGGTGAAAATAAGTAAAGAAGAAGTTCAATTCTGTTTATGAGGACACCTACATCTCAAAAACTGAAGGTGTTACAGACGTGTGAGTTGGATCTCCTTTAAAAATAGAGAAACAATATATTTTCGGGAAGTCCACTTAATGGGGGAGGGGGTGGAAAGAAGTGAAGAAGAATTTGAATTCATTTTATGAGGATACTTATATCTCAAGAACTGAAGATGTTAAAGACGTGGAAACTGATATTTGGAATCTCCTTTAAAAATACACTTTTTTAAAAGAAAATCCACTAAAGAGGCTAAAAGGAATTGAAAAAGCGGGTGAACTTTGAAAATGAGTATCGGTATGTCTACAGCATATGTCAAAAACTTAACATGTTACGGACATGAAACAAGGTATTTGGAGAGTCCTTTAAAAATACAGGAACATGTATATTTTAGTTTTCGGAAAATGTGAAAAGAAGTGAAGAATGAGTTGAATTTTTATGAGGATACTTCTATTTCAAAAACTGACGTGGAAATAGATATTTGGAATCATCTTTAAAAATAAAGAAACATGTATTCCTTTGACTTGAGAGAAGACTGCTTCTCACATGTACAGTTATATGTCGCAAGGTCATCTTAGCCTCAAAAGGCAATACCACAAACGTGGTTTACAGAGAGTTTCTGGGGTAAATGTAACTCACTTTTTCGAGGAGTTTTTTTTTCTTAAGGGATTTTCAGATAATGTCTTTGTAGAGTACCGAGGAACGATTACTTTTATCAAATTACGAAGTCCACGCGAGCGAATCTGGGAGTAACTACTAGTATTCATACCAAATTTCGGCTCAGATGATTCTGCAGTTTTGCGTAAATGAGCTATTGAGCATTTTTTTGCAAATAACACACATAGTATATTTTCAGGTCAATAACTTGAAATAAAACATAGTGAGACATGTGACAGTCCCCTATTAGAATATTCAAGATTTCATTCAATTGCGCTCAGCAGTTTAAACCTGATATTGTTTCGAAATCCGGACAGACAGGCGTCATTTCATTTTTTAAAGACAGCATAGAGATTTTTTTACAGTTAAATGAGATGTTACGTTTTAAATGCTGTAATTCATTAAATATTTATAGGAATCTTTTGCTGAAATGACTTAATGAGTTATGTCATCATCACACCGTCGAATTATTAAGATATTCAAACGTCTTAACTTTTCAAACATTTCTAATTTTTGCATAGTTAAAAGTTAAATCACTTAAAGTCAAATTACTTATATCAAATAAAATTACATAGACCATAGAATTACATAGAATTAGGCAACCGGGTGTAAAAATGAAAGTTACAGAAAATGAGCAAAAATCATGACAGAGTGGGGGCATACGAATTGAGATACAAGAACATTAACAAACATGTGTATTTGAATAATTAATATAACATTTTTAAATCGTCATATTAAAGAGGAACGTATAATCTGCAACAACCACCAAACGAGAGTTTTCGGCAAACTCAATCGAGACGCGCTTAACGATCTGTCGAAAAGGCCTTCTGTATTTTCCCCACTCAATGGACGAGCAAGGAGCTATCTGGTGGGAGACAAAAGATTCTTTGTCCCATCCTTTGTCCTGTAAGTCCAGGTAGTTAGTATAGCTCTGTGATTTACTTGACGCGCTCAGTGATTGTGAATATAAAGTACACTGTTTCAATTATCCGTCAACGTTAAGTCCATTGAGCATTAAGTGTTTTTTGTTGAATCATATACTTTAGGAAAGAAATCATATGGTAGGTGTGTAAGGAAGTGCTGCAAACGATTTCCGGAAAGTCCTATATCAAAACCACATAACAGAGAGGAAAATTTTCTTCAAATATGCCAGGTCTGCATGAATGAAACTGGAAATCATTTTCAGCAGTTGCTACGACATTAAGATAAGAAGAGGAAAATTATTGCCTGCTAATTTTTCTTTCCTTTTTAATGAAACTTTGTATTTCTTGTTGTCGAAGAGAAAGCATCTGTTCCCAGCGGGAAGGTCGAATAACATTCTGGTGGAATACAGCCTGTCCTGCTATGCGCGCCGCGATTGATTTTGCTATAAATAGGGCTCGAAATTTCAAGACCTATAAATCGCCTTCAAGAGGACCTGCAGAAAGACATACAATTATCCGTAAAAGGACCAAAAAACTGGCGAAAAGAAGTAAAAATCTGATTCAAATTCATTCATAATTTTAGTTTTAATTATATATTTAATGAAGGAAAAGTATATGTTTAAAAATGCAAAATTGTGGTGTTATGCAACGTAAGTGCAAAAATATGAGTGGAATACTTTTTTTCTCAGATGTTATATATTTTTAGGTTAACGTAATTAAAAAAAGGACTAGAAAAATTTAAAATTTTGTACTTTTTCCCACGTAGAAGGAATTCAGAGAACCCACAATGGACATTCTTGAAAAAGAAATTGAAATTAGTATAACTCGAGTCATATTTGGTTTAACCACACTAGGGTTACAGAAATTGGAATTCGGGAACCTTACCTCACTTGGCTTTGCGGTATATTACAATAGCCATCTCCAGTTAGGATCGTCGGTTTTCAGACAGCACCTTGCGAAACGTCGAAAAACTTCTCTGCATATCAACGGATGTTGAGGGTTCATACGTGAAGAAAGTGAGATCTTCCTCTTCGAGAACACTCACATCAACAATTTCTCCTTTCAATATTTCACTTATCTTGCACATACTCTGATACCCATGGTTTTTCAAGCACTAGTTTCATTGCATTTCATCTTTATTTAATTTTCTCTCTTTTCAGATACGAATAAATTAATGATGATTCGAATTGGAAATGGGCAGTAAATTAAAATCGAAATAAGGCGAAGTTGTAAGAAAAAGCCGTTAAGGTCTAAAATTTGTAAAAAAACAACAACAAAAAAACACAAATAAGCAACAAAACGCCAAAAAATGCAAAAACACCCACAATTTTCTGGCCTACAATGACACAGAATGAACATATGTTGGGCCTTGGCTTCGAACAATCGAGAATAAAAGTATTCTTCCTCAACCTCCGAGCCCTAGCTGTAAATTTTTGTTTGGTGGTCACTGCATACAGAAAAATAATCTGATCTTCTTGACCCATAGAGAATGTCCTTCACTAGAACTTTAACCCACGTCTCGTTTCTTCTTTTCTTAATTGGGGGCAGAAGTACCTAAGCCAACGTATGGCATCCGCTATGTTGTTAAATTCCCGAGGCCTTATTTTAAATGCCTCTAGGCCTGGAACAAGGACAATAAACTTGACACAGCACGCCATCTGTTAAAAAATTCATGCAAGCTTTGTTGTTTTCATAACTTGCTGACGCACTTGTTATTATAGGACCACTCAACTTCAATAATAATAAACATAAATCCTGTCTTGAGGCTCCATCATGTTGTTGGGCTCAATATATCACTGCCGTGTGCCCGGCAGGTGGCTTGCTGCTCCTCCCCACAGCAGGTAACACTGGAAGCTCTCGGCGGAGTGCCAAAAAGACAAGTGAACAACAAGCTCTCACAATCTTGGGCAATCATGAGGAACATTTCTTAAAAATTCGTCTGTACTTAAGGAGAAATGTGGTCTTATTTGACTAAATTATCAGTTTTAATCGTATCTTCACAAGTGATTCATGTTGCACTTACAGAGTCACTGGCTATGTCTATTTTAACTCGTTACTTGCGTTAGTTTCGAAATTACTGTAAACATTTATAATCATGGCCGGGCTGAGTGGCTCAGACGATTGAGGTGCTGGTCTTCTGGCCCCAAATTGGCAGGTTCAACCCTGGCTCAGTCCGGTGGTATTTGAAGGTGCTCAAATACGTCAGCCTCAGATTTACTGGCACGTAAAAGAACTCATCCGCGAAAAAAACCGAAAAAGTAGTTAGTGGGACGTAAAGAAAATAACATTATGATTATTATTAAACATTTATATTTTATTAAATGACTATTTCCAAAAATCCCCTGCTTTACAATTGCCTTTGAATGAAATTAAAACGTAATTGAATTATAGTCATGTAAGTGAAAACGAAATCTGCTCTGTATATTAGTACTGCAATATGGATTTCAATCAAAACAAAACTTGTTTAAATGAGTTCACATTTGATAAAACCAAACCTGTTATTAATTTAATAATGAATTGAATAAAATGAAACTAGAGTGAAGGATATTTAATGTACGTTAAAATATGCCAGCGTTCATGATTACATAAGATGAATGAATGTATGCATGTAACTATTTTTCGCACGCTATTGATTTATATGTAAATAATTTTACAAAATGTAAGAGCGCTTTTAACAATTTTCTGTACACTTTTAGTGCAGTAGAGCAATATCTCTTGCATGTTCTTGAGCATGAATATGATTTCTGTGCATAAAAATACCTCCCTAAATTCCCTTTTAGTTTATCCAATAAGCGTTCTTAACTATATCCCATTCATTTCTGCTGTTTTCACATACATGGATTACATTTCAACCAGAACAGATTTATTTTCGCTTGACCCACACAGACAATCTAGCTCATTTTAGCTTTTGATCAGGGTTTTAAAAAAAGATCCCTTTTCTTGAGCCACGTGAATTTTTGCGTGAAATTTCCACTCCAGGTTTCGAACCTCTTCCCTCTGAATAGACAGCGAGCAACTAAGCCAATACACTAATTACTTAGAAACTATATGAGTTTCTCCTAAATTAGACAAATATTCTTGTATGAGCTAAGTTAATGTTTGCCCTGAAGAGGATAATCGCCCAAAAACAGTTCAACCTTTAGGTTCTATTTCCAGACATTGTTCTTTCTTCATCTTCTATCTCCATTTGTTTCTTGTACAGAGAAAACATAGGCGTACTCTAGGCGTGAGTAAAAGACATCATTTAACTCCTTCGGAAGATAACGTAATTTTACTTGCAAATTCTAGACCATAATTCAGTCAGAAATTACTGTTATCAGAACAAGATTCAGAGCACCGAGTGTCCTACGTATAATTACATTCCAGAAAGTCAGGTCTTAATATTCAGCGTATCTCTTCAAACGACATCTCTCTAATCTTAGGAGGTGCTACTAGACCTGTTCCAACACAACGTAGCAATTAGTCTCATTGCATTCTCTTTTCCAGAATTTAATGAGAGATCAGTGTGTACCGTTATATGTTTAGTATTCTCAGAACGTTTCAATAATGTTAATTTCTTTATCTACCACGGCTTTAGTCTCAAGATTAGAGTATGTGGCTGGCTGCAGGTTAAGAAGGCCTTCTCCTAGGCTGTGATGTGGGTTGACTATATCTCGTTAGTATGCCTGTAAATGAAGAACTGCTGATCGGTGGCACTGGTATTAATGGTGCTAGAATAAGTCACTCTGAGCACAAAGCACTTAGTACTGCCGTAAGGAAGGCAGCTATCGGGTGGTTGGTGAAGGGCTATTGAGCCCTGCAGTACCACAAGCTGTTCGTTTATCGACTTCCTTAGTAGAGCTCAAATTTCACAGGAGGAAAATAATTCGAATGCAACAAAATCAACATTTAATTTATTATTCTTCCGTTTGTTAGTGCAGCTTTAAAGTTCGTGTATATTCGGGCTTCAGATGAGATATTAATCACGCCAGTAGTTAATTTGTTCTGTATCCATTACATTTCGAATATCGCGTGAACCATCAAGCGTTAAATCATAACGAAGCTCCTTTTCTATGTCGTCTAGACGGCCGTTCATGCGAAGCAATAAAAAGCGAAAAATGTGAACAGCACCGAACTTTACTACAGGATTTCATTGGTATTAATTTTATTATGAATAAGAAGAGAAGCAGAAGTCGAAATTAGTAGTTAATTGATTGTCGATACGCCATAGTTTGGGCTGCCTGTATCTCGATTTTAGGACCAATAAAATGTAACAGATTAATTACAGTTTCCTTAAGCAATCTGTTTTAGGTCACTCCGACACAGATAGGTCTTACGGTGGCAATAGGATGGTAAAGTCCTAGGAGTGGGAAGGAAACGGCCCTGACTTTAATTAAGGTCCAGCGCCAACATTTGCCTGGTGTGAAAATGGGAAACCACAGTAAACCATCTCCACAGGTGCCGACAGTGGGGTTCGAACCCACTGAATTTAGCTCCCTCTGTGGATCAGGGGTAGAGTGTCAACCTCCGGATCCCTAGATCGCCCGTTTAAACACCGCAGAGGTAGTCGGATATTTGGAATGCGAAAATAAAATCCATTAGACAAACCATATCGTACGATGTAGGCATGCTAGGCATCTCAGGTGAAGCATTTGGTATTTACGAACTCAGCCACAGATTACCCAACAGAAATCCGGATTACTCTGCCATCTGGCGTCACATCAAACACCTACACATGGTTGTTGATTATTATTGGACTTGACCTATCTCTAAATAATCGCTATCTTGGAAGAATTAGTCGAAGATTTAAGATAACTTCTTCATGAAAGGATGAAATACAGTCTGTAATCTAAGAAGTTATAAAAATATAGCATCACGGAGAATTGATAAGCAGCTGAATTAACTTATACAATACTCAAACTGAATCTCATACAGATCATCGTAAATAATATAATAAGAACTGTATATGCTTCTCGTGCGAATTGTGTATAAATTGGAAATCTAGCGGAGGAATACATATTTATAGGAAGGAAACCAATTTCTAAGTTAGTGGAGCCTTTATCAGATCATTAACTCTCAAGTTGCTGTTATTTCGGCCGTATTGTATGCCTACCATTAGCTTCTAACGAAGGAATTAATACGTTCTTGCAACCCACCATAACAGTCGTCATTATTTATTTATTCATTTATTTATTTACCGTATTTAACATTTATTTATTCACTACTACTAGTGCTGCTGCTTCTGCTAATACTACTGCTAATAATAAAATATAATATGACCGCAGTTGACGTATGAAAGCCTTTTCATGTGGCACTTTTAAATTTTCTGACTTCTTGAACCACTAAAATCAGGAGCATCTTTCAATTAAGTTCACTATCGAGGTGGAGTTGACCGGGCGAGTTGGCCATGCAGTTAAGGGCGGGCATCTTTGAGCTTGCATTCGGGAGATAGCGGGTTCAAACCCCACTGTCGGCAGTTTTGAAGATGTTTTTCCGCGGTTTCCCATTTTCACACCAGACAAATGCTGGGGCTGTACATTAATTAACGCCACGGCCACTTTCTTCCCACTCCTAGTCCTTTCCTATCCCACCGTCACCATAAGACCTATCTGTGTCGGTGCGACGCAAATCCCCTTTAAAGAAAAGGAGGTGGAGTTTGTTGGGTGCCTAACTTTCTTGGATGT
Source organism: Anabrus simplex (assembly GCF_040414725.1). Lineage (NCBI taxonomy): Eukaryota > Metazoa > Arthropoda > Insecta > Orthoptera > Tettigoniidae > Anabrus > Anabrus simplex. Next base: position 155,839,140 of record NC_090267.1, read on the forward strand.
TCTAATGAGAAGAATTTAGATTGCTCCCTTGGGCATACGGTCTACTTTATTTGTGAGGCGATTCTTATCTAAGGAATGTACGAAGCCATGGAAATTAAAACATCTTCAAACGTTGCATGGTAGTGCAGCTGACCTTCACTATAAACTCCCAGAACTTCATGGAAGGAATAACGTACTAATGGACAGTGTTACGGGAGACGAGGAAAATATAGATTTTGCAGCGGTTTCCCTATTAATTGCAAAACACGGCCAATCACAGACTACTGGAGAGTGTCTGATCGACTTTTGGATCCATGATTTCCTCTACACCTTGCAATTTCCAGAAATAAAGTACTGCGTTTAGTGCGTTTCGTGACAACACGACCATGCGAGTGTACATTTTCTGCTGTCACACAAATAAAAACAAAGCACAGAAACAGAGTTAATGTGGGGAGTATCCTCAGTTCGAGTGACCTCCCTTGTAAAACGCCAAGTGAATTTTCACAAGGAAGTTTCCATATCCAAACTTGTAATTTATTAGTAGCCAAGTGTCACATTCTTTTATAATGTTTATGCATTTATGTAGTTAGTTTATGTAAAGTAAACTTTGAAGGATGGTAGGCATTAGCCTTATATCTCAAGAATAAAATCAAATATGGTGATATTACAAAATTCTGTATTTGGTTACTGAATTCAATATTATGTTATGGGGCTAGTGGTCCTTGGTCGTGACTGCGATATGCTTACGGATCATCAGGCACAAAGAATTTAGGAAACCCTGTTATAGAGCATAGTGAGTGAACCATCTGGTGTCTAACGTGAGCACCATTACATTATCACTCACATTACAAATACCGTCTTCTACCGTTTTTACACACGCTGGAGCGAACTGCGTTACACATGTGGATTTGGACCCGTTTTACTGTCGAATACCCCTCCTGATGCCAAACCTTTGTGGAGGAATGTATTCACTATTACGTGTTGTGTGAATACGAATATTGAGGCAACCAAAGACACCCAGTCCCCGAATACGGGGATTTAACCAGACCAGTCTGACTCACATCCGAAATGAGTATCAGGTTAACTTTTCGGGGACAAATGTGGTCAGCCGTAGAGTTGACCAATCTATCCAATGTAGAGTGGATGTTACGGAATGTTGAAGCCTCTTATCTTCCATTCCTACAAGGGTCTTCAGGGTCTGTACAGAAATGGCTTTCCTCTTGCTTTTACCGATCAAGCTGTCTGAGTAGTACTGGTAGCGTCTGTTAGCTTGTATTCGGGAGATGGACTGTTCGAACCCCACTATTGCCTTCCTCGAAGTTAGAATTTTATCTTTTCCCATTTTCACACCGGGAGAATACAGAGGCTGTACCTCTGTAAATCTATCTTAGCCCTATTAATTCGTGTTAATGCAAGTATTGCTTTGCGTCACTAGCCTGAACAATGTTATCCTTAGCTTACAATAGATGAATGAATGAATGAATGAATGAATGAATGAATGAATGAATGAATGAATGAGGCGGCCACGGCCGCTACATTCCCATTGTCACCGAAAACCTATTTAAGTTCATGCAACGTTAAAATCCATTACATTGCTTTTTTGATAGATTTCCACCCCTACACATTCAAAATATTGCGAGGCCTGCGATCTTCGCCAGATTAGACGTTTCTTAAAAGCATAGACAAGGATATATTTCAATGTAATGCATTATAGAACAGCTTTATATTTCTGCCTTACATGAATAGATTAGAATATAACTCTCCCATCTCCTAGTTCCGGATCGCCAGGAATCCAAATTATTTTGATATGTACATAATTTTGTTACAATTAATTTATCTACTACTACCTTACGCGTAATCACTAATTACGCCCGATCTCTAAATTTTCGTTTCTAAGATTTTTATTTTTGCTCTATACGTTAACATTATTATATAGTCTAAGACAACATGTATCTTACCCCTATTAATTCGTGTTAGCGCAAGTATTTCTTTGCGTCACTAGCCTGAACTATCCTTAGCTTACAATAGACATGAATTAATGAGAAAATGAATGAATGAAAAAAATTGATGATGTGTCTGATTGAATGATATTAGTAGGCAACACTGTATGACTGAATATATGACGAATGAATGAATGAATGAATGAATGAATGAATGAATGAATGAATGAATGAATGAATTAGTGATTGAATGATTTAATGAGCTGAATGCTCTCCACCTACATTTATGGCACCTAGCAGATATGGTGAGAACATTCCATATCGATGAATGTATGTCTGATGAATGATTAACGTATGACCTGTATTCATGCATGCATGAAAGAGATCTCCTTAGAGGTTTTATTATTAAATGAGTGAATCAATGAGTGACTGGCTGAATGAATGAATTGTCTTATTGGATTGTATTTCGTGAATGAATAAACACTCTTCTCTCCAAATCACGGTTAGCCACCAACTGAGGAGAGAGAGCATTCGTTGATGCATGAGTAAATGAATGTTTTAATAATTGAATGCTCTCAGTCTACATCCACAGCAGTCTGGCAGACACGTTTCTGCCTTACTGTTACTTAAGCAAACTAAACAATTAAACAAGTTTCAGGTTCTTCATTGCTGTTTAGGCCTATTATAAATGTAATAATTGATATGCCTATTCAAATGGAAAAATGGATCCCATTCCGATAGATACATGAAATACTAACGATCAAACTCGGTTTTATTTCTTGACAAGATGTAATACAAGTACCTTGAATATGTGATGTAAATTGGATCGCGGAGAGGGTATAGATTGTTATTTAGAAACGATGCGGATTCCTCCACGTAGATATATGAATATATCTTCAATGAGGAAGGAACCTGTTCAAAGATATACCCTGAACCTTGTCAACAATAACTTCTGGAGGGGAAACTGCCGGATTTAAGGATATACCTGCTACTGTAAGGCCGTGTGCTAATGAACAGCGGTCTACCCTTAGTAGGAAGGAAAGCTTGTGATAATAATATTTCTGCTACTACTACTACTACTACTACTACTACTATAATAATAAATCATTAAACACTAAATATGTGAATTACATCACTAAAAATGACCTTGGAAGGATGGTGCACAGGAGATGATCCAGAGAGGAAACAAAACGTAGGCCTATAATGTACTTACGTCCTGATATTCTTGATAACAAGTACAGCCTGATAATGCACCGACTTGCCCCTCTGTCAGACTGGTGTTTCCTGAACTTGCGCAGTGACACGGCACGGCCATTGTCCTGAGGTCTGGAGCACGATTCTGGTGAGTGGTAATCAGGGCCGTAGTTTACTCAAATTGTATTTGATGATCGACTTCAACATAGGCATAACGCAATGTTACAGAAGTAAAATCTTCTGCTGACTACAATGCTCTAAGTTCATGAAATGGAAATACTTCGAACACTTGACGCGGAACGATTTCAAGATCATGCAGTTGGAGATGTGAGAGGAAACTGAGGACTTGACCGAAGAGGAATTTGATGGCTGCAGTACCTGAGAGACTGCTAGGAAAACAGCGCGATTTCCCTTTTGGTTATGACAGCCTCATAAATCCACATAGCCACGATGATCGTAAATTTTCACCAGAGGCCCAGGAACTGAAAATAAGAAGAAGAAGGAGGAGGAAAGTGATACAATGGCAGTAGAAGTAGAGCTACAGAGTAGAGGTAAACGCTGGAGTTCCATCTGTTGGCCGACTCCAGCCGAATCCTGTAGACTGTTCCTGTCAATATCGATGCCTAAGAACGCTTGATCAATAAATTTCCAAATTATTTGCAATTATTCAAGAAAATACTAGGTAAACAATAAATAGGGAATCTACCACCTGGGCGACTGCCTGATTGATTGATTGATTGATTGATTGATTGATTGATTGATTGATTGATTGATTGATTGATTGATTGATTGATTGATTGATTGATTGATTGATTTACTATCTGCGTCTGACTAGAAGTCGCGGCAGCATGTAGGTACGGCACAAGTAACTAGTGCCACGCTCTCAGCTACAAACATCAGTCGGGACAGACAACGGATCAAGGCATAATTTTTACCAAACTGTTCATAATGCAGTACATACAGTAAACGTGTAACTAAGGCATCATTGCACTACCACTCTGAAACTTCTCGAGAGCATATCCATTCGCAAGTCTCCTCGAACGGAACGGTTGTTTATTGTCATGCCTTGTGACTTGAGATAGGTGGTTGCCCGGCAACCGTGCTTTACCTCAATCTCTAACCCCCACATCCAAACGACATCCCGCCAGTAGCTGCTTTGGCGATTTTAATGAAACTCCCCCGTGACCTGAGCCACTGTTGTGCCCATGGAGAGGATGACGTTTCCCCACCTCCTGTCTGAGTTTCTCAGTTTCAAGTAGTGAGAAAGACCTCCTCCTGGGCCACAGCTAACTTTCTCGATACCGAAATCTCTTCATGCTCTTGAAATGAACGGCTTTTCTGAAAGTCTTTCCTTCTTAGGAAAAAGTAAATCCGTTCTCAAAACGATGTCACTGAAGGTATCCTCGACATTTTAAAAAGGAATTACTGCACTTCTAAGAAATCTACCAAACCAAACCAAACCCCATGGCACTACAGCCCTTGATGGGCCTTGGCCTACCAAGCGACCGCTGCTCAGCCCGAAAGCCTGCAGATTACGAGGTATTGTGTGGTCAACACGACGAATCCTCTCGGCCGTTATTCTTGGCTTTCTAGACCGGGGCCGCTATCTCACCGTCAGACAGCTCCTCAATTCTAATCACGTAGGCTGAGTGGACCTCGAACCAGTTAAAAATCCCTGACCTGGCCGGGAATCGAACCCGGGGCCTCCGGGTAAGAGGCTAGTACGCTACCCCTACACCACGGGGGCCGGCTTTTAAGAAATCTACAGAGTTAGAAAATATGGACAAACGATACTCACTTAACGTTTCAGCAGTTTCCGCAAAGATTCACAGCGTTGAGGTTCTGTTGTAATTTTTATTTCCTGGAAGGTGGGGTCATCTGCTGAACACCTTCGAGATAACACCCAGGTGATTGATAGTGGATCAAACTGGATTTTTTTTAACAATTTGCATTGCGTCAGACTGAAAGGGGTAGGAAAAGGAAGCGACCGTGGCCTTAATTAAGGCACAGCCCCAGCATTCGCCTGGTTTGAAAATGGAAACAACAGAAAACCATCTTCAGGGCTGCCGACAGTAGGTTTCGAATAAATATGAAGAGAAAGAACAGATGTCCTCTATAAGGAGAAGTCTTCTTCGCGAACAGTCGAGATTTTCTTCTGAAGACGCAGAGACAAGTTTTTGCGAAACGTAAAGAATTTCACCTTATTTTCTTGACAAAAAGTCCAAAAACCTATGTCATGTCTGTAAGTACGGGTCGTGAAAGCATCAATGGTAACATTAAAATTATTTTCCTCAAATCATGAGTGTTAAATTGATCACCTGCAAATACTTGACACGTCCCCTCCATACGATACTTCTAAGACTTCTCGATACAGTACATTGAACTGATTATCATAGATATATTTCTTTTACTGTCAGAATTTAGTTCTCTGACTGAGTTGTCCGCAGGCTCAGCCGCAAATTGACAATCAGAATTCTGTAGAAGTGTCTATCATTAATGGGTCGAAGTCTATTATTATACTACTAAAGCATGAATTGCTAAACGACAGGGGGTGTTCCGGGCTACAGAGGCAACATATGAAGCAATAAATGAGAAAAAACCAAGCCGTCACGTTCTAACAGGCATGGAAGCATCCGGTACTCATTTAGCAATATTTTTAAACTACTGTTTTTGAGTGCCGGTGATTACCGACACAACTAAACACCTCGGAATGAAAAAGAGTAAACTGCTAAACGATGTTTTGGTTTTTGTTTTCTCCGCACCTTTTCTACAACGTTAAAATTTATGTCGTACATAACCTCGATTCCAAGGAGACTGTCAGGTAACACTAGCACAAAAATTGGTTACCTTGCTGGAAGTTCCCTGGGCTGATCGATTACAGAATGATTGTATCTTGAAAGAAATGGGTAAGCCGAGAGAATCAATCCAGGGAATTAATTAATTAATTAATTACCGAACTCGATAGCTGCAGTCGCTTAAGTGCGGCCAGTATCCAGTAATGGGGAAATAGTGGGTTCGAGCCCCACTGTCGGCAGCCCTGAAGATGGTTTTCCGTGGTTTCTCATTTTCACACCAGGCAAATGCTGGGGCTGTACCTTAATTAAAGCCACGGCCGCTTCCTTCCAATTCCTGGGCCTTTCCTATCCTATCGTCGCCATAAGACCTGCCTGCGTCGGTGCGACGTAAAGCAAATAGCAAAAAAAATAATTAATTAATTAATTAATTAATTAATTATGTAAGAATTAAGAATTGAGAATGTACAAGGCTGAAAACAGAGAAAGACAAAGACGTGTGTTCGTCATCATCCAGTAGTGGATAAGAAGTGGATGTAGAAGTTGCCATCAATCACCAAAATATTTCACAATTAATTAATTAATTAATTCATTCATTCATTCATTCATTCCAAATATGGAATGCTTCAACAAATTCTTTAGGGTAAGTTATAGTTAGCGAAAGAAGTGCAGGAAGACAAGAAATATCACGGTTCAAGAATGTACAAGGCTGACAACAGAGAAAGACAAAGACGTGTGTTCGTCATCATCCAGTAGTGGATAAGAAGTGGATGTAGAAGTTGCCATCAATCACCAAAATATTTCACAAACCCTTAAATTGAACCAACAACTACAACACTAACAAGAGCCTGTCGAACATACTAGGTGCCTAAATTCCCTTTTCGACTGCATAGCTGACGGAAACAGTGCAGCCGTAAAACAGCAGTAACGCTTTCCTTTTATCGCTCCAGATAGTGCTGGAATCACCAGCTGAAAGCTTTGCTCCAAACTTATCGGTAAGGTAAGTGACAGAATGTCAGGTCAAATACTTGGAAGGCCATTGCTGGAGAGTCGTTCGCTTTCTAAGAAACATGACCACCATTAAAAATACAAGGAAACGTTCGCTGTAGCCTCTTACATCATCCAAAAGTATAATTTTTTATTATTATTATTTTTTTAAGTTGCTTTACGTCGCACCGACACAGATAGGTCTTATGGCGATGATGGGACAGAAAAGGGCTAGGAGTGGGAAGGAAGCGGCCGTGGCCTTAATTAAGGTACTGCCCCAGCATTTGCCTGCTGTGAAAATGGGAAACCACGGAAAACCATCTTCAGGCCTGCCGATAGTGGGGTTCGAACCGACTATCTCCCGAATACTGGATACTGGCCGCGCTTAAGCTGCAGCTATCGATCTCGGTATTATTATTATTATTATTATTATTATTATTATTACTATTATTATTATTATTATTATTATTGAGCCTCCGTGGCTCAGGTGGGAGCGTGCCAGCCTCTCACCACTGGGTTCCGTGGTTCAAATCCCGGTCACTCCATGTGAGATTTGTGCTAGACAAAGCGAAGGCGGGACAGGTTTTTCTCCGAGTACTGCGGTTTTCCCTGTCATATTTCATTCCAGCAACACTCTACAATATAATTTCATTTCATCTGGCATTCATTAATCATTGCCCCAGAGGAGTGGGACAGGCTTCGGCAGCCGACACAATTCACATCCTCGCCGCTAGATGGGGACTTCATTCATTCCATTCCTGACCCGGTCGAATGACCGGAAATACGCTGTGGATTTTCATTATTATTATTATTATTATTATTATTATTATTATTATTATTATTATTAAATCTGAGAACTGATGTTCCATACTGTTGGAGATTGTCTACTACTTGCTGACAAACATTTGTCCAATAGAAGATGTTGTGTCTATGTTTATTAGAAGCCATAACGCTTGCTAACACTGGTTGAACATTGTTTGATACATTGAGTATATAAAATACCGCCGCCATAGCTAAATGGTTAGCGTGCTGGCTTTTTGTCCAATGGGCCTCGGGTTCGATTCTCGGCCTGGATTTAAAATTTCATGGGTTAATTCTGATGGTTGGGAGGGGCGGGAGGTGGACATAATTAGAATTTATCATCGGCAAAAATACATCCTAACAGACACGCAGGTCGCCCATCGGAGTCAACTCGAAACAGCTGCTGCATGCCTCTCCGGATGCCACACGCCATTAAACTTTTTTTTTTTTTTTTTGCTAGGGGCTTTACGTCGCACCGACACAGATAGGCCTTATGGCGACGATGGGATAGGAAAGGCCTAGGAGTTGGATGGAAGCGGCCGTGGCCTTAATTAAGGTACAGCCCCAGCATTTGCCTGGTGTGAAAAGGGAAACCACGGAAAACCATTTTCAGGGCTGCCGATAGTGGGATTCGAACCTACTATCTCCCGGACGCCATTAAACTAAATACTAAATAAACAAATAAATTACCAAATAAATAAGTAAATAAATTTACTAAACCAAACCAAACCCGATGATGGTCTACCAAGCGACCGCCGCTCAGCCTGAAGGCCTGCAGATTACGAGGTGTCGTGTGGTCAGCTCGATAAACCCTCTCGGCCGTTATTCTTGGCTTTCTTAACAGGGGCCGCTACCTCAGCGTCAGATAGCTTCTCAATTGTAATCACATAGGCTGAGTGGACCTCGAACCGAATCCGTGGTATCCGGGTAAGAGACGTGCACATTATCCCTAAACCGCTGGGCCGGCAAATAAATAATAGTAATAATAACGGTGGCTGGTACCTCCTTTGGAAGTATATCTGCCAAAAACTAAAACAAGACATGGCATATAGGCGGTTAAGGCCCTTGTCCAGCCAAGAAGACTGTACCCGAACCAGATTATCTGCAGATTTTGCAGTGTCAAGTGATCAGCGTTCCTTCTGGATCTGGGTCCAGTGTGTCTCCCATCGGACAATTTCTCAGTTAGTTTCAAGAGTGTGTGAAATTCATTCCCTCCTCTCAGTGCAGAATTAAAATCCCTACACTAGCCAGAAATCGAATATGGGTCTCCAATTAGGAGGCGGGAACCCTACTCTTATTTATTTATTTATTTATTTATTTATTTATTTATTTATTTATTTATTTATTTATTTATTTATTTATTTATTTATTTATTTATTTATTAAGGAATAAGTACGCACAATGTGCATTACATAAAACTATTTACATAATTGTGTTATCGACAACCTCTTAGAACACACAAGAGCGTGATATCTATCACATGTCTTTTTACATAACTTACAAATGCACTGTGGTGTGGGCAGATGGAACACCTCTGTTTCACAAATCCTATGGTGAAAATCGTGCACCGCGAAACGGGTCACTGTATGTCTCAGTTCATAGGCAATCCCCTTGCATTCTGTTGACGTCATGGCCATTGTGGACTAGAAATCAATTGGGATCTGCTTCTTTTTTGCTAGTAGTTCTTGTAGTACCTCACTGTACTGGATTGTGGACGGTAGTTGGTGATCCAATCAAAGTTCTTCGATAAAGAAAGGTTCTCCTGCTAGTTCATATGTCAACCTCGAAGGTGTGTATTTCCATAGGCAAAGCAGTTTCTTTAAAAATATAGCTTTCACTTTCTTTAAGTCTCTCAGATTACTTTTGCTTAAATTATCCCATAGTATATCCAACCCATACGTTGCGATGGGTGTAATTTAATGAGTCTCATTGCCGATTCCAGAGACATGTCCCTGAGATGACTAATGTCATTCATTGATCTGACAGCACATACAACCTTATCTTTCACATGACGTGTGAATATTTTCCCTTGCGTCTGAAGAGTAATTCCTAGGTATTTGAAGTGACAGGTTTGAATCAATGACTCATCTCTGAGATAAGAATGTCATCCTTGGCTGTTCTTCCGCCCTTTCTAAAGATCATTGTCATTGTTTTCTTAAGATTAATTTCAAGATCGTTGTTTTGGGCCCATATTGCTAATTGATTCAAGTATTCCTGAAAATTTTGAGGTCAAGACCATATCATCAGCATATAGAACGAATTTTACTTCCTGAGGATGTAAGAAATGTACTACATCTGCAGTAGTGACGTTAAATAGAAGAGAGCTTAGAGGGTCACCTTGGAGTACTCCGTTTGTTTGATCAATAGGGTCAGATCTGGTTAAGCTGTTTTCTATTTCTACCTGGTTGTTATGTAGAATATCCTTAATCAATCTTATGATGTAGTGGTGTTCCAGACCAATCATTTCTGTGAGCTTTCTCACTAGTATGCTTCTATTCGATCGAAAGCTTTAGTGAAGTCTATGAAAACTGCGTAATGAAATGTCGTATGGCTTTTAGTGCCGGGATATCCCAGGACGGGTTCGGCTCGCCAGGTGCAGGTCTTTCTATTTGACTCCCGTAGGCAACCTGCGCTTCATGATGAGGATGAAATTATGATGAAGACAACACATACACCCAGCCCCCGTGCCATTGGAATTAACCAATTAAGGTTAAAATCCCCGACCCGGCCGGGAATCAAACCCGGGACCCTCTGAACCAAAGGCCAGTACGCTGACCGTTCAGCCAACGAGTCGGACGAAAACTGCGTATACCTTCTGTTTAGGAAATCTTAAGATGTCCTGGATTATGTCTAGCAAGTAGTTGACAGCTTGCAATGTCGATCTCTGCTTACGGAAGCCGAATTGTTCTTCCGGAATTTTCTCGTCTACCAGTTGCGTCAGTCTTGTAGTAAGTATCTTCATCATAAGTTTGAAGAGAGTATTTTGCAATGCAATGCCTCTGTATGCATTAGAATCAGTGGAGTCGCCTTTCCCTTTATACGACATTTTAATTCTTGATCTTCTCCAAGAGTCTGGGATTCTTCCCTGTCGCAAGCATTCATTCATCACAGTGGTTCACGTTTTTTCGAGTATCGGTGCTGCATCTTTCAGATATTGATTATATATCGAGTCAGGTCCACACGCCTTTCTGTATTTACTGTTTCTTATTGCAAGTGAGAGTTCCTCTACTGTGATAGGATCGAAAGCACTTGAGTGATGGTCTATTCCTGGTCTGGTGTCTTTCTCTTGCAAAACTGGTGGCGTGCCAGATGCGACCGTGCCGCATGCGACCCGTGCCACTAGCGACCGCATAATCTGTAACCGTGCCGGATGCGACCGGCGTTGACAAGCAAATTGTCATTTGATTAGTTTTTGTCATCACCCAAGATAAGGTAAGCTAAACGGAGTGCAATGCCATTTCAATAAGTCCTATAAGCAGCTAATGCCCCTACTTTACATAACACTTCTGGAGGAAACTCGTTTTACAACACGAAACATGGTGATGCGTTTACGTCTTTTCCCACCGGGCGAGTTGGCCATGTGGTTAGAGGCGCGCGGCCCTCAGCTTGCATCCGGGAGATAGTGGGTTCGAATCCCACTGTCGGCAGCCCTGAAGATGGCTTTCCGTGGTTTCCCATTTTCACACCAGGCAAATGCTGGGGCTGTACTTTTAATTATGACCAGGGCCGCTTCCTTCCCATTCCTAGCCCTTTCCTATCCCATCGTCGCCTTAAGACCTGTCTGTGTCGGTGCGACGTAATGCCACTAGCAAAAAAAAAATATCTTAATTATCTGAAATTATTTACGACTTAGGCCTACTTACTTATCGTGTCCTATTACTACCAGGAGTGTCCGAGGACGTATTCGGCTTGCCCGGTGCAGGTCTCTCTACCTGACGTCTGTGGGCGGCCTGCGGGTCTGGATGTGGGATTATGATAATGAAGTAGGGAGAGATGAAACCCGGTTTCGGCACCTAACCTACTCCTCTCGAATAATACCAAGGGGTTGCTCAATGCTTTACGTCGCCATCCGACGGCCGAATCACCATCAACAGCATCATATCCCCTCACTGCATTTGAACACTGCGAAAAGGTTTGGATTTGAATCTCGGCTTTTGGCATGCAATCTAGTGATTTGAATCTGTCTACCACCAACTTTCCTACCCTGCCGGCCAACATTCTGATGGTGATTTTGTTTTCATCCAGGCTAAGTGGCTCAGACGGCTTAGACGGTTGAGATGCTGGTCTTCCGACTCCAACTTGGCAGGTTCGATCCTAGCTCAGTTCGGTGGTATTTGAACGTGCTCAAATACGTCAGCTTTGTTTCGGTGGATTTACTGGCACGTAAAATAAGTCCTGCGGGACTAAAATGGCGGCACCTCGGCGTCTCTTTAAACCATAAAAGTAGTTACTGGGACGTAAAGCCAGCAACATTATTATTATTTTTCTTTCGACCAACGGCACTCGAACCTGCTAACCACGGTGTCAGACCTTTATTTTAGAGAAGACCAGGTTAGCTACTTACAAGCAATCTGCCACTTGGTGACAGCCCTTTATGCAGATCAACTGTGAGTGATTGATGGGTCGCACGCGGCACGATGCTTATCCGCTCGGTCGCTATTGGCACGATAATGGCCGGGTCGCATCTGGCACGTAACCGCAAAACTAGACTAAGGTAATATTCCCATGTTTCAATTGGTATATCCTTTGGAAATTTTGGTTGTGCAGGTTTTAGTGCTCTGAATGGATCTTGTTCTATTTCTATAAGTGTTTTATCCTTCTTTTCTTTATAGTCTTTCTTACTTTGATGGTGAACTTGTATTCCTTCCGGATATCTGCATATGTTTTCAGTGTAATTCCCGTTTCCTGTGTTCTTACTGCATGGAGAGCATGTATTGTTCGTTGTCTTATTTGAAAGCACTTTACATTAAACCATGGTTTGGCTTTCCTGGGTCTTTCTTCAGCAGGCTGAGATGAATTTCTTATTGCATTCTCTAATTTACACAGTGCTTCATCAATGTTTCCTGCATTCATGGCTAGATATTATTATTATTATTATTATTATTATTATTATTATTATTATTATTATTATTATTATTATTATTTCTCGGTTAAGGTCTTCTAGGCACCACGTGACAATTTCAGTGCTTCGTCCTATGTTGTTCCTTTTTCTTTTTCCAATACTCCTCCATCTTGGAATCCTTGGAATCCTTCCATTTTTTTACACTTTATTTCTAAAAATCTCTCTCTCTGTTGCTTCTTGTCCCCTTGTGTGTTTTTTCGAAATCTTTTTTCAGTTGATGAATCCAGTTTCCTGTTGACTTCTTGATCCAAAAATATTTTAAGATCTGTCTAGTTAACTTGTTGTCGTCCACTCAGAATAAATGTCCCAAATATATCAATCACCTCTCCCGCATTGTATCTGTTATGTTTTCTATGTTGCGGTACATTTCATCATTACTTCTTGATTTCCAGAGTTCTATAGTTCTTAGCGGACCAAATATTTTCCGTATATTGGTTTCTTTCCAGTACTTCTAATGTATTCAGCTTGTAATTCAGTACTAGAGATTCACTCGCGTGTAGGCTTCCGGTTTTACTACTGTGTTGTAGTGTTATCTTATGACGTTTTTAGATAAACACTTTTCGTTTCAGATATTCCTAGTATGCTCATTTCATCCCGTGTAACTTTTTTTCTACAGCGGGTTTATCTAAACCATTTTTCTGAATAGTTTTTCCCAAATATTTGAATTTGTATACCTTCCTTATTTGACAAGTTTCTGTTATTAGAAATTCTGGAGCATTTTTTTGGTATTTGCAATAAATATGTTTTTCTGCAGAAATTCTTAAACCTGTTCTTCTTCTTCTTCTCCTTATTATTATTATTATTATTATTATTATTATTATTATTATTATTATTATTATTATTATTATTATTATTATTATTATATCCCGCCGTCGGCGATCATTAATATTGTTTTCCGTGGTTTCCTGTTTTCATTCCAAGCAAATGCTGCGGCTTAACCTTAATTAGGGACACAGTAGCTACCTTCCCAATCATTTTCCATCCTTGCTTCACCAAAAAAGATCCGCACGTTAATGCGACGTTAATACACTGACATATAAGGAACAACGACAATAAGGATAATTTGGACGGGTATCCGGTATCACTTGAAGAAATTCATAATACTGTACGAGACCTTATTCATATATATAGACAAACCCCGAACCACTTGGTAGATGGACAATGAGTGCAGTGATAGTTGTTGATTCTTAAAAATACAATTTGCAACACCGACGCAGGTAGGTCTTATGGCGACGATGGGATACGAAAGGGCTAGAAATGGAAAACAAATCAGCCGTGTCCTTAATTGAGGTACAGCCCCCGCATTTGTTTGGTGTAAAAATAAGAAATCACGAAAAGCCATATTCAGGGCTGTCGACGATAAAATTCGAACCCTGAAAACATTCTTCTGACCTTTATGCAATTCCCATAACGTTCAATTTGTACAAGTAAGATTGGATTTGCAGTTTTAATTAATATCAGTGCAAAATTAAACATTTTCAAAATACACGTTTGGCACAGTAAAGTTGGTGTAGATATACCGTATTCAAACATTTTTATATTTCTAGTATTCTCATTTCATCCCGTGTAATGGTTGTTCTAAGAATTCAGTGTTGAGATATTCTAATAAGGGAATATTTATGTTTACTAAATTCCTTGGTGACATTTGTATTTTGAGATTACAAACAGTGAGAATAAGGTGCAATTTACAATATTTAGTTGTTCATCTTGTGGCTGTCCCTTCCACAATTCCAATTGTACGGCAAAGAATATAATTGCATCGTACATGTTCATTATTTGGATTTTTTTTCTTGAAGTTGTTTGTTTAGTTTACTTCAGTGTTGTGGCATACATCAACAACTGACTGACTGTCGCTCAGATTTACGATACGAAAGTGTGGTGGACGACTGAGAGCCGATCTTCTGTAGTATCATCTCTTGCAGTTGGCACAAATGTAAAATCATTTGTGGCTCACGAATCAATAAATGTCCTTGGAGTGTGGAGATGGAGTCCACTCTAAAGTGTAGACCAGTCTTGCTTACGACAAGACTATCACAGACATAACCTTCGCTCCTTCCGTCGCACGCCCAATGTATTAAGTTACACTTTCTGTCGTAAACCGCAAGACACACGGCCAGAAGAGATCGAATTCTCGTTTGGCTAGAATCTACCTTCTCACCACATTTTCTCCGAGGAGTAAGCTAGGATAACAAGCATTCTTACAAATTTCATACCTTCCAACCAACCTTCACACATACATACAAGTATACAAATACTTTCGAACAGAACAAATATGACCTAGGCCACCATAGCTCATTTGGACTGAGCACTAACGCGTAATCGGGAAGTTGCGTGTTTGGATTCCACTGGTGTCCTGTTGGACATTTTTTGTTCTGTACATTAAAAAAAACGTTACTTTACGTCGCACCGGCTCAGACAGATCTTATGGCAACGATGGGAGAGGAATGGCCTAGGAGTGGGAAGGAAGCGGCCGTAGCCTTAATTAAGGTACAGCCCCAGGATTTGCCTGATGTGAAAATAGGAAACCACGGAAAAGCAGTTTCAGGCCTGCCGACAGTGCGATTCAAATGCAAGCTCGCAACTGCGTGCCCCTCAAAAAACAAAAAAAAAAAGAACAACGTATTGATAAAGGGCATGCAGGGAGGAATTGTTTGTAACTAAAACACTGAGGTTTTAATGGGGTGAAAGGAAGAGCGTAGGAAGAGGGTTTCTGACACATACTCCTGAGGTCCCGTGGTCGATTCCAGTTCGTTCAATAATTCTCTTAGTTTATGGATTTGGAAATTTCTATCTCAGCTCATGAGGTCAACTGGGGAGCTGTCTGGTAAGAGAAGCGGTGAACTTGGTCAAGAAAGCAGGAAAATAAATGCGAATGTTGAAGTTGCCTCAGTAATTAAATTGCACTCAATATCTACAATACATGTGGCTTGGCAGAAGTCATCTTGGGAGGTTTAAGGTCCTGAATGCAGTGGTTTCTTCTTTCGTAGCGTTTTCACGTGAACTGGGCCTTCCACTTCGTCTGATCTATGACACCAGGATGAACGTCCACATGCCACATATCCCCACGTACGCAGTCCACCCAATGTTTACTTGGCAGTCTTCTGGGTCTCCGTCCATCACGGTTCAGTGTGATGAACTGGACTGGCCGAGGTGTTAAGGTCTCACAACTGTGAGGTTTCATCTGGGAGATAGTGTGTCCGAACACTACTGTTGGCAGCCCTGAAGAAGGTTTTCCGTGGTATCCCATTTTCATATCAGGCAAATCCTGGGGATGTACTTTAAGTGACGTTATGACCAATTCTTTTCAACTCCCAGCCCTTTCCTATCTTGTCGTCACCATAACACTTCTGTGTCGGTAGGACGTAAAGCCAATTGTAAAAACAGATGTGGTTCAGTGCGAAAGCTTGCTGTGCAATGGATGTTGCTCTTGCCACGGGTTCATGCCAGCGAAGCCTTGTCTCTTGAATCTTGTCCTGTATCCGGCAATGACATCATTCCTGAGGTGATCTAGCCGTGTGACTCCCAGAGACCTTCTTAACATCTCCATTTTCATAGTATGAAGCTTCTGTCCTTGTCTTGTAGTCGAAGGCCAACGCTTCGCCGCATAGAGAGCTACGGGGTGGACAACTATTCGGTATACTTTTAACTTCACATGCAGAGGACTCCTGTGGCCTGCTACCATTTAATCCAGGAAGCATTTACTTGAGCTCCAACACCCTGAAGTGTGTCATCATATTCTGACAGGTAATATTTGAACTAGCAGGAGTACTATTGCACGCAACATAGTTTCCCTTAGGCACTTAAATGAGCGAATGATGTGGATAATTTGGCAACTGTAGGAATTAGGACGAGAATTGTCTCAGTGCATTCACCATGTGAGGATGCAGATGAGGATGTTGACAAGTTTTATGAATCATTGAGTGACATCGTAGTAAGGGTCAACAGCAAGGATAGGATAGTTCTAATGTGCGATTTCAATCCGAGAGTTGGAACTAGAACTGAAGCATACGAAAGGTGATTGGTAAATGTGGGAAAGAAATAGAAGCTAATAGGAATGGGAAGCGTTTGCTGAACTTCTGTGCTAGTATGAGTTTAGCAGTTACGAATACACTCTATACATTCTTCAAGCAAAAGGCTATACGTGGGAGACTAGGGGTACAAGATCCATAATAGACTCTGCCTTAGCCGACTTCAAATTCAAGAAATCTGTTACGAATGTGCTGATTTTCCGGTTTATCTTCGATGATACAGATCTGATCTGTAGTGAACTAAGAATCTCTAGGCCTAGGATAAGGAAAGTTAAATCTGACTGCAAACGAATAAAGGTAGAAAATCTCCAGGATGAGGAAATTAATCAGAAGTACATGGATATGATTAGTGAGGAGTTCCGAACAGTGGACAGTAAGCAGGTTCAGGATATAGAAAGAGAATGGGTGGCATACAGGGATGCTGTTGTAGAAACAGCAAGGGAATGCCTGAGAACAACCGTATGTAAGGTCGGGTAAAAGCGAACATCTTGGTGGAATGATGAAATGGGAGCAGCTTCTAAACGTAAAAAGATGGCATATAAGAAATGCTCCAAACAAGGGCTGATGTTGACAGGGAATTGTACGTGGACGAAAGAAACAGCGAAACAAATAGTTGTAGAATCCAAAAACAAGTCGTGGGAAGGTTTTGGTAATAACCTGGAGGGGCTATGTCAAGCAGCAAGGAATCCTTTCTGGACGGTAATAAAGAATCTTAGGAAGGGAGGGGAAAAGAAATGAACAATGCTTTGGGTAATTCAGGTGAACTAATAATTCATCCCAGCGAATCTCTGGAGAGGTGGAGGGAATATTTTGAAAATCGTCTCAACGTAAAATGAAATCTTCTTGGTGGTGTCGCGAGCGAGGAAAATGAGGTTGGCGAAATGACGCTTGAGGAAGAGAAAAGAATGGCAAATAAACTCGAATTTCATAAAGCAGCAGGAATAGATGAAATTAGACCAGAAATTGTGAAGTATAGTGGGAAGGCAGGGATAAACTTACTTGATAGATTAGTAAGAGTAGCTACGGGTGTTGGTAAGGTACAATCAGATTGGACAAAAGCAGAAATTGCACCTTCCTATAAGCAAAGGAACAGGAAGGATTGCAACAGTTCTTGACGTAGATTTCCTTCTTACAGAATACTGTTGATCGCAACTGCGAGTTCACTGCATTAGCTCTACTGCACCTTGATTCAATCTCACTTAATATACTACCATCCTGCGAGAACACACATCCTAAATATTTGAAATTATCTACATGTTCCAAATTTGTATCATCAATCTGACATTCAATTCTCTCCGATTTCTTACCTACTGCCATCAATTTAGTCCCTGAGAGGCTAAATTTCATACCATACTCATTGCACCTATTTTCAAGTTCCAAGATATTAGACTGCAAACATTCGGCACAATCTGTCATTAAGACCTGGTCATCAGCATATGCCATACTGCTTACTACATTTCCGCCTAACTGAATCACCCCCTGCTACTATAATCACTACGAACAACAAACGTGAAAGATTACAGACTAGTTTAACCCCTGTAAGTACCCTGAACCAAGAACGCATTCTACCACCAATTCTCACTACAGCCCAATTGTCAACATTAATGTCCTTGAGTGATTTTAATAGTCTACCCTTAATCCCATGGTCCCCCAGTATGGCGAACATCTTTTCCCTCGGTACCCTGTCATATGCTTTCTCTAGATCAGCAAAACATGAACACAACTGTTTATTCCTCTCGTAGAATTTTTCATTTTCCTGCGCATACTGAAAATATGATCCTGATAGCCCATCTCTGGTCTGAAACCACATTGGTTTTCATCAAACATCCTCTCAACCACTGATCGCACCTTCCATTCCAATATTTTTTTATTTTTTTTATTTACTTTTTTGTGATCATAACAGATCATTAGTCCCAATTACAATGGCAGTGAATACTTTTTATGAGCTTTGTAAACTGGGAAATTTTGACAGTTGATTAATGAGCTGTGTCTTTTATATAGTTTTAATGTAGGCTTACTAATTATCGGTGGTGTTTCTGCACCAAGTTTTCTGAGAAGTGACAAGCCTTCACGGCTAAAGTGAGTAAAGTCACGATTCACACTTTTAATTCGCCACATTTCTCTGGTTGTTTAGGGATTGCAAATGCTGGTCATCCAAAACAGGATCTCCGCATTCTTCATAGGTCTTCGCCAGCTGTTCGGCCACCTTCTTCCAGGATGCTAAGTATTATTTTCTGTACTCATGGTGAATACTTCTCTTGGTTACTGCTATTACGGTGCTAACAAAGCGATTGTAGTTCCGTAGCTTTGGTGGAATGCAGTGGAGGCGAGTTCCAACCTGCTGGGAGTATTTTTCTAGTGTTATTTGTTGAAGTTCCAGTTAGGTTACTGAATGGACTGGATTAACGGGATTTGTATGCAATTGTTAAAATAATTGTGGAAAACATGTTAGTACACTCTTTGTATGAAGTACAAAAACATAGATCTAGGTTCGTATCCTTCCGCCATCGTGTACAGTTCTGTTTCGATCTTCGTCTTTGTCTTAGGATGCTGGATTGTAAGGCGTTACCAATTCCAGACGATGTCAAGTAGCAAGGCACACGCGTAAAGCCTCAAAAACCTGCTTGGAAGACTACCATGAAGACAACATCCACCTGATTCAACCCTATCGTCAACTGGTTGAAAGAGTGATCCCTATTTTCACCGCGAGGAATAGTCGATATTAACAATCCACACATATAACTTACTGACATCAAACTTCCACGCCAAACCTGAAGAAGATCAGACCAAATCAGATTTGGAGTGTGTAGAACAGTATCTACTGTAAACAACTGGGTATGATCATATTCTCCTTCTTGTGACCGTGGTGGGGTTCAGCAGACAGTGAGATATATATTACAAGAATGCCCTTTTGATGCGTGGGCGATATTGTTCCAATGAGGCCATCCTTTCCTTTTATTAAACTTCAACTAAGCTCAAGTTAAATATGTCTATGCTAGCTTCATTTGTTCTATCGAGATGGAGAATAAAGGTACTGTGCAAGGTGTAAAAAATGGAAAGAGCTAACAACACAGCATTCACGCTCTTGTGATTCTCGTCCTGACCAAGGAAAAATGTATGTATATGAATACCTCCAAGGTCCTTTAAATATTTGTCTTATTTTTGATCTACGTAACTTTTCTTCTTTCACTGTTTTTTAATAAATGTGGTATTCCCTTTATCCTTCATTTCTTTCGGTAGATTAGTTTTATTGTTTACTTTTCATTGTGCTTTTTGACGTCGGTTCAACATCAAACTGTTTCCTTGTTTGTTCTGGCAGAGTTCACGTAGAAAGAATCCTACATTATTTTTCCACTGCGCGCATTTTCTCAGCTTGTTGATGCGTTAGATGTTCTGATTTGGAGGCTCTACGCTAGTGTATTTTAATGGTTAAAATATCGACAAAGAGTGTATAAACTTAGTTTGGTGTAATTGTACCTTTAATTGGTTGAGTAAGTAAGTAAACCTCCTTGGCGTTCCATAGCAATTTAAACTTCGCCTCCCCCCCCCCCACTCCCCTGTACGTTTCTACTTCTTTGGTAGACCCCGCATGCGTACGAAAAAGCCTAAGAACAGTTGACACGGCTTATACCACAACCCTCGTACAAGTACTGGCGTGCACTAGGAATAATAATAATAATAATAATAATAATAATAATAATAATAATAATAATAATAATAATAATGTTACTTACTTTACGTCCCACTAACTACTTTTTAAGGTCTTCGGAGACGCCGAGGTGCCGGAATTTAGTCCCGCAGGAGTTCTTTAACGTGCCAGTAAATCCACCGACACGGAGCTGTCGTATTTGAGCACCTCCAAATACCACCGGACTGAGCCAGGATCGAACCTGCCAAGTTGGGGTTAGAAGGCCAGCGCCTTAACCGTCTGAGCCACTCAGCCCGGTGCTCTAGGAATCCAACATGTTGAAGAGCATAGATTTATTGACTTGTTTCATAGGGATATTCACGCGAATTTACGCAACATTGTGCACAAATTTCGCGAAGCAACGGAAACATTAACACCAGAGAGGATAACAAGAAGAGTAGCATTGTATGAAGAGCAGGAAGGAGACTATGCTGAACGGTTTTTTGTGGTATATTAAATATCTTGTTCAGAACATAAACATGCCTTTCGTAGTATTTCTGTATTCCCTGGATGCGTTTAGGAATTCAATATCTGGCTTGTTATCCCCCCCCCCTCCATCCCGGAGATAATAAACATCACTAAGAACTTGTTGCGCATTGTGCATCTCGTTAAGTTATAGTCTCCTTTCTTTAGAACCTATGGTCAGTTCTAATAAACACACAATGGATACTGCATAGAAGAATACGAAGAAGAAGAAGAAGTTGCAGAATCCCATATCTTCCGTTACTGTGTGGAGACATTTTGAGCTGTCGTCATTTTTTAGGACGCCTGCACGACCTATTTCTTCCCAAAGTTGTGTAAACGCAACATATCATTTAATCCCTCCAGAACTAATTAGGATCATTTATAGTGAAAACTATTCTTGCGCACCTTCTGGGACATCCATCACCAGTCAGTCTATATTTATAGATTTAGTTGTTTACCTCTCTCTAGCCCATTAAAACGTATTTAATCACCGTTAAACACAACTAGTAAATTTTCGTTTTATCTCCAAAAATGGACATTATTTCATTACAGGTAATTTTTAACTACTATTACCTAACCTCAGATTTCTTACAGGAACGTTCTTTTGTGCGAAAGTATTGCAGCATCGACGATTTATCGCACGATATCGATATCTTTGGCATGTGCACAACGTTGCAAAGGAGCACAGATTAATTGTACAACTGAAATTATCTCATTAATAATAATAATAATAATAATAATAATAATAATATGGACGGCTTATGACTTAGGATAAGCCTGATGCAGATCTTTCAAGTTGACAACCAGGGTGACCAATGCTACTTTGAGGATTGAGCTCTATCGAGGGTGAAATATAATGTTGAAGATGGCACAAACACCCAGTCAACTAACCATAGGAAATAACCGATGAAGGCTGAAATACCCAATCTAACCGGGAATCGAACCCAGGAACCCTAGGAACAAAGTCCAACATGCAATCCAGTTAGCAAATGAGTCGGACATTCCACCAGCAGAACTTGGGAATGGGACGCAGTGGATTTACATTGTATTGGTATTGGCAGCTAAATTATAAGTGAGGCCAGAAATGGTTGTAGCCAACATTTTTTAAAGATTTTGACAGTGCCGTTGTCGATGCTTGGAAGATTTGGTACTGTATCGTGAAAGGCTCTACCATAAGTCAGATACTCTACAGATTTCGGACAGATTTATCACTGGTAAGGACTGAGAAGGAAGATTCCGAATCGGATCCAAAAGAGCAGTCACTCAGAAAGAACAGCAGGCTTGAGTGCCCAAGCAAAACTGTTCACCATGCTCGGTGAGGGAAAACAGAGTTGGTCATGTTGTGATTTGTCATCAAGCAAATGCCAGAAGCTGGTGCAGTGTGTATAAATCCCTGAGTAGTTATAATTAACAATGCCACGTTCACCAGCATTCACACTATTTCTCAATATAACATGAATAAGGTCATAAATTCACTTTGTGAAATTTACATACGAGTTTATCTGCGTGAACGGAAGTAACCATGTAATAATAATAGTATGATTTCTGCTACTGTGCAGAAGAACCTTGATTTGAAGCTATTTGGCTGCCTGCGTTTTTATTCCCACGTTCAGTCTTACTCTGCCTGATGGCAGATGAACGGATTTCTGTCGTGCGATCTGTGACTGAGTTTTAGTCAGTTTGGTTGTGTAAACACCGAATATGTCACCAGAGATCTTTTACATGCTGATGTCCTACGACATCGAGTGCCGAATGGATTGCTTTCCACCCTTCAAAGTTCCAAATTCTTCTGTTGAATTCGAAACCGCGACCACGGAATCCGACGGCAACTACTCTACCACTCATCCATAGAGGGCATTATCATATTATAATTTGATATGAAGTAAATCAAAGGAGAAAATGGCGCGTGTATAAGAGTAAATAGATAAGTAAAAATTTATGGGTTCATCTTCATTGAGGCTCTTCATTAAAGCTGCATGGGTAAAGCCATACATGTTCTTGTTTCACTGGTAAAGTTTTAATTGTTTGGAGGCTAAATAAATAAAAAATGACGTAAAATATATATATTCTACAGGATGTAACAGTAAGATACGTCAAACCTTAAAGACATATTTCTCAATAGTAGTAAAAGAAAATATGTTATGTGAACATGGGACCGCAAACGCTTTATTTCCAAGTTACAATACGTTTTATACAACTCTACATTGTACATCAATCGTGGGAAACACACAGGGATAGAACGTTACCAGCATACCACATGAAACTGTTTCACATGAAATATCTTCAAAATACCCTCCGTTAGCATTGATATATGCCTCAAACAGCCGCCGCATTAATCCCGGATGAGCTGATGCATAAATTCGACGGAGAGTTGATGCATGTATCAGTTAAATGTAACATAACAGCTTTTTACTCTGTCGAATGTACAAGTTAAATATAAATATTACACTTGGTACAGTCAACACAGAGAATATCAAGGAGGCTTCAGGACGAGCCGATACTTAACTGAAGAGATCCTCAACCGTAAAATTGTACTTACATACTCGAAAATGAGAATCTGCAAGATTTTGGTCACCTTTGTTGATTTTTGGAAGGCCTACGACTCCGTTGATAGAGAAACACTTAATAAAATTCTCCAGGAAGTGGGATTAGAAAACAAAACCTGCAGACTCATTCTACAAACCATGACTAAGACCCACACCAAAGTTACATTTAGAGACGAGGTCTCGGAAAGCTTTGATATAAAAACAGGGGTGCGACAAGGAGATGGACTTTCCCCACTTCTCTTCAACTGTGTCCTTGAAAAGGTTGTGAGAGAATGGCGCAAAGAGCTGACCAACATGTGTGCCCAGAGTGGAATGTACCGCGTCATCAGAAGGAAGGCCCGGTTGTAGTTTGCCTGGCCTTTGCTGACGATATGGCACTGATTGTCAATTCGCTGGATACAGCAAAAATACAGGTCAATTGCCTCAGAAGACAGGCAGCCGAAATGGATCTTCAAGTGTTGTTGGAGAAAACAGAGTTCTTCACCATCATCAAAGAAGGTAGCATAGAGATAATACTAGAATGGGGGAAAATCAAGAGGACTGAGAAATTTAATTGTCTCGGCGAACGGATTGAACCCAACTTACCAGCATCATTATCCATGAGAGTTAATAAGTTGGAACTGGCCTATCGACTGACATCCCTGTAGTTACTTGACAGCCTTATTAGCTTGTTTTAGACTTTGAGAAACCGATCACCCCTGAGATAAATACTCCTCTGGGACTCAGACGTGAGCGAGTGCAGTACGTCATCCAAGAAAGTTCTGGTTTCGCTGCCAACTGGTAGAGTAAAACGGAACGTCAATATTAAAACCCTCGTCTTCCTTAGCATAAAAATACTTTTAACAATTATACTGTCTTTGGTTTTCATTAAAATTGAACGGAAGAAAGGATAACTGGACATACATACCTTTATCCTTTGTAATTTCCAGTAGCCTACACATAATGTAGTTCCCTGGAACCATAAACAGGGTTTCATTGTAAAAGTTTCCAATATTTGCAGGGGAGCCAGCACGCAACAAACGAAGCAAGAAAAGTCGTGTAAACATTGGTCGCGAACCCAATATCTCCGGAGGTATTATCCATTACCACGACTATAGATGATCACGATGTTCCAATATAATTTACGGAGGGTCGTATACAACAAAATATGGAAATACGTTCCTACCTAACCATTGGTCGTAAACCTACAAGCGTGTTGTGTTATGGTCTTATTATGTAGGAGGAGCATATCTTTTACTCCGAGAACTTCGTCACGAAACGTATGCGAGACTATTGTACGTAGACAATTGATGCAGTGCATCGTGCGTGTGTTCATTTGTACTGTATCAAGGAAGAACGGAACACACTCTTCAACATACAGTAATCAACTGCGTACTACAGGCCGTTTGCTCTCGATGTCAGGTAGGTTAGTTTCGTCACGTGTACTGAAGTGCTCAGATCGCAGCAGCCAGGTGTGTTCCAGTGAATGCGTGACCTATGCGACGTAGGGTGGAAGGCTGCATGGCATTGGATGGTGGCCAAATTGAGCACATATGGTCAAGAGTAGATCAAAGACACGGTGATCACTGATGATAGTGGTAACGGATTATAACTCACGAAGACATTGTGTTTACGACCAATGGTGATCACTGATGTTAGTGGTAGCGGATTACAACTCACGAAGATATTGGATTTACGACCAATGGTGATCACTGATGATAGTGGTAGCGGATCATAACTCACGAAGATATTGGGTTTACGACCAATGGTGACCACTGATTATAGTGGTAGCGGATCATAACTCACGAAGATATTGTGTTTACGACAAATGATGATCACTGATGATAGTGGTAGCGGATCATAACTCACGAAGATATTGTGTTTACGACAAATGGTGATCACTGATGATAGTGGTAGCGGATCATAACTCACGAAGATATTGTGTTTACGACCAATGGTGATCACTGATGATAGTGGTAGCGGATCATAACTCACGAAGATATTGTGTTTACGACAAATGATGATCACTGATGATAGTGGTAGCGGATCATAACTCACGAAGATATTGTGTTTACGACAAATGGTGATCACTGATGATAGTGGTAGCGGATCATAACTCACGAAGATACTGGATTTACGACCAATGGTGATCACTGATGATAGTGGTAGCGGATCATAACTCACGAAGATATTGTGTTTACGACAAATGATGATCACTGATGATAGTGGTAGCGGATCATAACTCACGAAGATATTGTGTTTACGACCAATGGTGATCACTGATGATAGTGGTAGCGGATCATAACTCACGAAGATACTGGGTTTACGGCCAATGGTGATCACTGATTATAGTGGTAGCGGATCATAACTCACGAAGATATTGGATTTACGACCAATGGTGATCACTGATGATAGTGGTAGCGGATCATAACTCACGAAGATATTGTGTTTACGACCAATGATGATCACTGATGATAGTGGTAGCGGATCATAACTCACGAAGATATTGTGTTTACGACCAATGGTGATCACTGATGATAGTGGTAGCGGATCATAACTCACGAAGATATTGTGTTTACGACCAATGGTGAACACTGACGATAGTGGTAGCGGATCATAACTTCGAAGATATTGAGTCTACGACCAATGGTGATCACTGATGATAGTGGTAGCGGATCATAACTCACGAAGATATTGTGTTTACGACCAATGGTGAACACTGACGATAGTGGTAGCGGATCATAACTTCGAAGATATTGAGTCTACGACCAATGGTGATCACTGATGATAGTGGTAGTGGACCATAACTTCGAAGATATTGATTGACAACCAGTGGTGATCACTGATGATAGTGTTAGCGGATCATAACTCACGAAGATATTGGGTTTACGGCCAATGGTGATCACTGATTATAGTGGTAGCGGATCATAACTCACGAAGATATTGGTTTTACGACCAATGGTGATCACTGATGATAGTGGTAGCGGATCATAACTCACGAAGATATTGGATTTACAACCAATGGTGATCACTGATTATAGTGGTAGCAGATGATAACTCACGAAGATATTGGATTTACAACCAATGGTGATCACTGATTATAGTGGTAGCGGATCATAACTCACGAAGATATTGGATTTACAACCAATGGTGATCACTGATTATAGTGGTAGCAGATGATAACTCACGAAGATATTGGATTTACAACCAATGGTGATCACTGATTATAGTGGTAGCAGATGATAACTCACGAAGATATTGGATTTACAACCAATGGTGATCACTGATTATAGTGGTAGCGGATCATAACTCACGAAGATTTTGGATTTACGACCAATGTTTATGGGATCTTTTTTCCTTCGTTTGTTGCGTGTTGCCTCCTCTGTAAATACTGGAAACTTTTTGAAAGTATATAGGTTGACTTTTAGTAGTGTCAACTATCTATTTATTTTATAGATACCTAACATACATATGGGGTTCAGGGATGTACAGGCCTTCGGTGGAGCCACAAGCGTTGCGTACATCATGTTTCCACCGACACGAGAGCCTATGGATACCGTCTGCACCGCCTAATCACTCGTTGGTCGGAAGAGGGAGATCGATTGCTAACAGCACGTCTTCAACTGTTCGGAAGCGAATCCCACGTTGTGGTTCCTTCATCTTAGTGTAGTGCTTCAGTTTCAGGTTCCGTAACAACTCAGTACTGCTGGTTGTTAATTAATTTTGTCAGAGAAGCACTGAATGCATCACCAGAGACTGGACATTATACAGAGGGTATGGTATGGTTAAATGTCACCAGACGTGCCCTCCTTTGAGGTGTCTGCTTTTGTACCATCTCCTCTTTTTTCAGCATAATACATTTACTCTTCTGCTATACTGACTATCTTAACTATCAAATTAAAATTAATCGAATATGCGATTAGGAACACTAGCCAGTCTACACATTGCCAGAAAAATTCATAGTTAAAACAGCAAGCCATTCATAATACATCTCATTCCATTAGCTACAGGCAGTCATCATATTCATTTGAATATTACAATGTCTGCATAAAGAATGCAGGAGAAAATAGTTATTGATACCATTCGGGAAATCGTTCCATTTTTAAAAAGAGAAAATGTGGTTGTTGAAGTATTTCAGTGAAGCATTGAGCAATGAAAGGTGGGTGAGCTATTTCAGTGCTACTGAAATGTCACTTTCTTCCAAATTTTTTAAAAATTAGTGTATATTGTATGCAATACCTGCCAGTTTAATGAAACTGAAATGTACACCAGAAAAGGATATTCTATCAGCGGATTCAGTGACAAAATTGTAGTGACTCAAATAAGTTTCCATTTATTTGAGGGACGAAGAGCTACCTTATAACACTAGTTCTTCCAAATACCATTGAAGGTCATTCTAATAACAGGAAATTAGGCTGGCCATTGTAATTGTAATTTTATTTCTATTACATATCAGAATTAGGCCTATACTATCGAAACCACCATGATTCTAGCATTACATCTGGTCATTTTTCCACGAGTGATTCTCATAAATAGAAGTTATTCCTAGGAATGGAGCGTTGAATGTATTTTCTTCCACTGCTGTTTAATACCAATTATAGTGCGGCGTTTTTACCCTGAATCTTCGAATCCGGAGACCGGCTGATCTACAAAGTGTGCGCTTACATGTAATTTATATTGCTTCCAGGAGGCATTCATTTTTCAAGCATTAATTTTTCACTGTATTCGGTTCTGCACACCAATAATAAAGACAATCAGTGTAATAAATTACTCCAAAACCGTTGGAAACTAAAGGTTATCTGCAGTAATATTAAGGGAACAGTATTAACCGTTACGTGATACAGAACAATAGGAGGGAGAGTACTGACCTAAATGAGGGCTATTGGGTTAGACAAATGAATGGTTGAATTGGTGAGTAAATTACTAGATGAATTCAGAGAATTAGAGTATGTGAACCATGTTCTAATCCTATATGAGGGGAGTTCCGCAAGGCACTGTTTTTGGACCTAAATGTTTTCTTATATACCGAGTAGTTCACCAACCCCTAACTTCTTCGGAGACAGGCAACCCAAATACCGCGTACGACCTAAATATCCTTATAATTTACTTTTGTGAACAGCAAATAACTTTTGAAATTTCTCCTCATGATCAATAAGGCTCCCTCCTACCTGTGTATCATCACTCTAAATTGATCCATGGAGCTAGCAAATGATGCACAATTCCGCGCCAAATATTGAGGACCATTCTGCAAACACGTGATTTATTGCGCCTTGAAATAACACAGCCGCCTCTGTGGGGTTGTGGTTAGTGTGATTATCTGCCATCCCGGAGCCCAGGTTCGATTCCCGGCTCTGCCACGAGATTTGAAAAGTAGTACGAGGGCTGGAATGGGGTCCACTAAGCCTCGGGAGGTCAACTGAGTAGAGGTGGGTTTGATTCCCACCTCAGCCATTCTGGAAGTGGTTTTCCGTGGTTTCCCACTTCTCCTCCAGGCAAATGCCGGGATGGTACCTAACTTAAGGCCACGGCCGCTTCCTTCCCTCTTCCTTGTCTATCCCTTCCAAACTTCCCACCCGCAAGGCCCCTGTTCAGCATAGCAGGTGAGGCCGTCTGGGCGAGCTACTGGTCACCCTCCTCAGTTGTATCCCCGACCCAGAGTCTGAAGTTCCAGGACACTGTCCTTGAGGCAGTTGCGGTGGGATCCCTCGCTGAGCCCGAGGGAGAAACTGACCCTGGAGGTTAAGCAGATACAGAAGGAGGGGAAGAAGAAATAACACAACCACCTGTAATACTATGGAATTAATTGGTCACGTCACGTGCTCTGTAACGTAACGAAGTTAAATGAACACTGTAAACTTTCAATGAAGAATTTGAAACGTATATTAAATTTCGAGGTGGAACGGCTGTACGTACTAAATCTCTAGGAATCCTCATGTATGTTGTTTTCTTGGCTGAGTCGGTTAACGGCTGGAGCAGAAGACGTGTGGATATCGGCAGCGTGCTGATTCGAATCTAGCAGAAAGCAGGTTTTTAAACGACAGAGGTTTAGTGGAGACACTATAATCAAATGTTTTTTGCTATTGGTTTTAAGGGTGCACTCTGATTTGGCGTCTTCCACTAAGGGAAGGTGGGGGAAGGATTGGTAAGGAAATCGGCCTTGGTCTTTTATTAAGACACCGTCTCGATATTCGCCTGGTCGTGAAAATGGGAAATCGAGGAAAGCCGTTTTTAGGACGGCCAGCATGGTATTCAAATCCACAACCTACCAAATCCAACGCACACCAAATAATAATCCACACCTCCGCACCTTTTCTTTCTTTCTTTCTTTCTTCATCTGTTTACCCTCCAGGGTCGGATTTTCCCTCGGACTCAGCGAGGGATCCCACCTCTACCGCCTCAAGGGCAGTGTCCTGGAGCTTCAGACTCTGGGTCAGAGGATACAACTGGGGAGGATGGCCAGTACTTTGCCCAGGTGGCCTCACTTGCTATGCTGAACAGGGGCCTTGGTGGGGGATCGGAAGATTGGAAGGGATAGACAAGGAAGAGGGAAGGTAGCGGCCGTGGCCTTAAGGTAGGTACCATCCCGGCATTTGCCTGGAGGAGGAGTGGGAAACCACGGAAAACCACTTCCAGGATGGCTAAGGTGGGAATCGAACCCACCTCTACTCAGTTCACCTCACGAGGCTGAGTGGACCACATTCCAGCCCACGTACCAATTTTCAAATTTCGTGGCTGAGCCGGGAATCGAACTTGGGCCTCCGGGGGTGGCAGCTAATTACACTAACCACTAAACCACAGAGGCGAAATTTCCGTAATGGTAAAACGTTAAATGAACACTGTTAAGTGGTCAACATTTCGAACGCTTGTTACTCCAGGGTAGCCTACTTCTTACCTACAGATCATCACGTCGTAGTCCAACCCGGTTATGTAACATCGGATAGAAAAGGTCCTTTTTAGGACCCAATAAAAATTCACTCTTTGGAACAGAATGATATGCGGATATATAACAGTTACTGTAAACAGCGTTAATCGAAAAATGTGTAACAGCCTCTGATTCGAACTAACAATGACACAGCTTGGCTGAGTCAATAGCAGAGCCGCGTGCTTCATCCACCTTAGCTGCCGCGTACCTCGTTGCATTCGCTAGCACGTTGAAGTCTTTATAGACATTTGCTGTCCAAACGTAAGATAGCGTTATTCGCGACTGTGATCGTTTTCCACATTCGTTATAGTTTAAGTAATAGAAATAGCATTGTTGCTTCAGGAAACTGGAAACCCCACAGGAAATTTTTCAAGATCGGCTCCAGTTCAAAACAGCAGTCAATAACCATCATTTTGCTGAGACCAATAAATCATGGAATGAAGAACGGAGGAAAATGATCAGTGTCCAGATGAAGGGGTTATTGGAGAAGAAAAAAATCAACACCAGCAGAATAATACTACCGTGCTCCACGGATGGGCACAACGCTGTAAAAGGAATATTTAACTTATTCTGGCCAAGTTCGGGATGTACTCCCCTTTTTACACTTAACCAGTCTTTACTTGTACTTCTTTGATTGATGCAAAATATAAATTATGGCAATCTTCTTCTTCATCTGTTTACCTCCAGGGTCGGTTTCTCCCTCGGACTCAGCGAGGGATCCCACCTCTACCGACTCAAGGGCAGTGTCCTGGAGCTTCAGACTCTGGGACTGGGTATTCAACTGGGGAGGATGACCAGTACCTCGCCCAGGTGGCCTTATCTTCTATGTTGTACAGGGGCCTTGCGGGGGGAAGATAAGTTTGGAAGGGATAGACAAGGAAAAGGGAAGGAAGCGCGGTGGCTTGAAAGTAGGTACCATCCCGACATTTGCCTGGAGTAGAGGTGAGAAACCACGGAAAACCACATCCAGGATGGCTGAGGTGGGAATCGAACCCACCTCTACTCAGTTGACCTCCTGAGGCTGAGTGGACCCCGTTCCAGCCCTCGTAACTTACCACTTTTCAAATTTCGTGACAGAGCCGCGAATTGAACCCGGGCCTCAGGGGGTAGCAGCTAATGACACTACCACTATACCACAGAGGCGGACAAATTATGGCAATAAGATGAAAAATATTAACAATAATAACAGTAATAGTATTAATAAAGTAATCAAACTCGGTGATATTAGGGAAGAATCATTACATATATCATCATCATCATCATCTGTTTACCCTCCAGGTTCGGTTTTTCCCTCGGACTTAGCGAGGGATCCCACCTCTACCGCCTCAAGCGCAGAGTCCTGGAGCTTCAGACTCTTGGTCGGGGGATACAACTGGGGAGTATGACCAGTACCTCGCCCAGGCGGCCTCACCTGCTATGCTGAACAGGGGCCTTGTGGAGGGATGGGAAGATTGGAAGGGATAGGCAAGGAAGAGGGAAGGAAGCGGCCGTGGCCTTAAGTTAGGTACCATCCCGGCATTCGCCTGGAGGAGAAGTGGGAAACCACGGAAAACCACTTCCAGGATGGCTGAGATGGGAATCGAACCCACCTCTACTCAGTTGACCTCCCGAGGCTGAGTGGACCCCGTTCCAGCCCTCGTACCACTTTTCAAATTTCGTGGCAGAGCCGGGAATCGAACCCGGGCCTCCGGGGGAGGCAGCTAATCACGCTAACCACTACACCACAGAGGCGGACCATTACATATATACAAAAAGCAAATCATATCATATACAGTACATAAACAAATTGTACGTACATTAGAAAAATAACATCAAGTAATGTCCGTCTCTGTGGTGTAGTAGTTAGTGTGATTAGCTGCCCGGGTTTGATTTCCGGTTCTGTCACAAAATTTGAAAAGTAGTACGAAGGCAGTAACGACGTCCACTCAGCCTCGGGAGCTCCACTGAGTAAAGGGACTTTTCGATTTTCTCCTCAGCCGGCCTAGAAGTTATTTTACGTGTGTTCCCACTTCTCCTCCAAGCAAATGCCGGGATTGTATCTAACTTAAGGCCACGGCCGTTTCCTTCCCTCTTCCTTGTCTGCCTCTTTCAATCTTCACATCCTCCACCACGGCCCCTCTTCAACATAATAGGTGAGGCAGCCCGGGCGAGGTAACCAATATCTCAATCCCCAGGATGCTGCCCTTGAGGCGATAGAAGTGAGATCTCTCGCTGAGTCCGAGGGAGAAACCAACCCTGGAGGGTAAGCAGAATATTAACTACTAGATACGCTAAGTAAAAGAACGTATACAAATATTAAAGTTAAGGAATTTACCGAAATATCGCCTTCAATTGAGAGGTGAAGAGCAAAAATAGTAAGATGAAAAATAATAATGAAGAAGAAGATAATTGATCTGTGGAAGGAAGGGGGAAATAACAATATGAGATTGAGGTAGATTGATGGAAGTATTATTCTACCCCGTTCTTGAAGATATATCTCACCAGACATCGGTCTCAGCAGAATCATGAAAGACGAACAACCAAAAGGGGTGTAATTTAAGAATTTGAGTCGAGAGAACAATCTTTCCGTTTACCAGAGAAGTGTAATATTTTTCCTCCGTTCCATTGCATTTGTAACCTTCCCCTGTGGGTGTGGGCGGGGGAACGCATCCTTTATTTTACAAGTTGCTTTACGTCGCACCGATGCAAATAGGTGTTATAGCGAGGATAGTACACAAAAGGGCTAGGAGTGGGAAGGAATCGACCATGGTCTTAATTAATGTACAGCCCCGTCATTCGCCTGGTGTGAAAATGGGAAATCATGGAAAACCATCTTCAGGGCTGTCGACAGTGGGGTTGAAATCAGCTATCTCCCGAATACTTGATACTGGGCGCACTTAAGCGACCGCAGCTATCGAGCTCGGTGAATACATCCTTACTTGTCGCAAGTGATGACTCAGAGTGGGATCAGGTGCTGTCAACTCGGAAGCGTGGGTTGGCGACCACGGTTTCTCTAGCTGAGTTTGGAATTCTTTCTACTTACTTGTGTCAGGTTCCTCACTTTCATCGTTTCTATCCCACCTCCTTTGGTCAACTCTTGTTCATTTCCGACCCCGACTGAATTACGTTTGTAAGGTCTAGGGAGTCTTTCATTTTCACGCTCTGCGTTACCCTTCCTCTTTATTTTGACGATATCTTCATTTTTCGAAGTGTGTTACTTCTTCCATTTTCCTTCTGACTTGTGTTATGAGAGGAGTGTTGCCTAGTTGTACACCTTCTTCTTCTTCTTCTTCTTCTTCTTCTTCTTCTCTTCTTCTTTTTCTTAACCTGTTCACCCTCCAGGGTTGGGTTTTCCCTCGGAGTCACCGACGGATTCCAGCTCTATCGCCTCAAGGGCAGTGTCCTGGAGCGTGAGACGTTGGGTCGGTGGATACAACTAGGGAGAATAACCAGTACCTCACCCACGCGACCTCACCCGCTATGATGAACAGGGGCCTTGCCGGGGAATGGGAAGATTGGATAGACAAATATGAGGGAAGGAAGCGGCCGTGGCCTCAAGTTAGGTACCATCCCGACATTTTCCTGGAAGAGAAGTGGGAAACCACGGAAAACCACTCCCAGGATGGCGTAGGTGGGAATCGAACCCACCTCTACTCAGTTGACCTCCCGAGGCGGAGTAAACCCCGTTCCAGCCCTCGTAGCACTTTTCAAATTTCGTGGCAGAGCCGGGAATCGAACCCGAGCCTTCGGGGGTGGCAACTAATCAAACTAACTACTACCTACAGAGGCGGACGAAAATGGGATATCATGGAAAACCATCTTCAGGGCTGCACACAGTGAGGTTCGAACCCACTATCTCCCGAATACTTTATACTGGCCACACTTAAGCGACTGCAGCTATCGAGCTCGGTGTTGTACACCCTTTTAAAACAATAATCTGCACCACCACCACAACCACCACACATTTTAACCATTCCATGACACATTCATTTGAATGTGACGCGGACTCCACACTGAGGTCATGAGGACACCATTAATTTCCCTGTTAAGAAATTGTTATCGGTCGCTCGCTGTTCCTTGGTGGGAACAACTAAGACTACAATGGAGAAAAAGGAAGTAGTTTGACATTTCTAATAATGGAGTCATCAGCAAAAGGAAAGGATCAGTTACGAGGGGCGTAAAAATGATAAACTCTTCTCGCATCCGAGTACAATCGAACTCGTAACAGAACCAGTGTTGAACAATGGAAGTCGGATATATCTTGAGGAGCCTGGAGTAAGTAAATGTAAACAATTTCAATGCTAAGGACCCCGTAGTCGCCAACTCATACTGCCCAGTTGAGAGCTTCTGCATTGGCCTAGCGTTGATTCTTTACTTCCTCCTTGCTTCACAGTCATCTTTATTTACAATGACCCTGAATAATTATGTAAAGACTATTAGTTTTCAAATGTAAAAAGCAAGAACTAAAGAGTTTCCACCTATTCAATACTTATTTACTGTAACAATAATTACATATATTCGGGAGTAGTTTCGGTCTGTCTATAGAGCATCTTCAGCCACAATTATAAGGTTAAAAACAAGTCATGACATACGATAATAAAGTGATTGTTATACAATTGCAGCGATCCGTTTCGGAAACAAATACAACGTTCAACGTTTTATGTAAGAGTGTCCCATTTTTATATTTCATGATTCTGTTTATATTCGATCAATTGTAACTTGGCGTTAAAAAGAACTTCCTAGGTGTTGATATTTTAAGTTTTTAAATTGAAGATTTCAAAAAATGCAACCTTTTATATTTGAATAAAACTGTGATGAACATGTTAATAATATGGCCTAGCACCAGAATTCTACAAATATAGTCACATTAACCTACATTATTCATCAGCAATGTCTTACATTTTCTTGTATAGAACTTCGACGATACATTCTTAAACTGTGATTTTTAGCTTGTATAAGACATACTGTTTTATTGTATGTCATGACTTGTTTTTGACATATTTTTTCAGTTTTATTGTTAACATATACATCGCAATTGGGAAATACCCCGGTGGCAATGGCAAGTTACAGTAGTGTGATAATAAATAAAGTTAAAATATAATTACCCAACTTTAACAACACCAACAACAAGAACAAGCGTACTACAAGCAAATCCATGGAAAAAAATATTACAAGAAGTACTACTAGTTTAACATTATAAATCCTGTATCATCATAATACAAATTCACATACAACTTAAGTATTTCCAGTGCTTAACACTATGGCTTACAATACTGCAGGTTGAGCTTGCTACTTTTTTTTTGCTAGTTGCTTTACGTCGCACCGACACAGATACGTCTTATGGCGACGGTGGGACAGGAAAGGGCTAGGAGTGGGAAGGAAGCGGCCGTGGCCTTAATTAAGGTACAGCCCCAGCATTTGTCTGGTGTGAAAATGGGAAACCACGGAAAACCATCTTCAGGGCTGCCGACAGTGGGGTTCGAACCTACTATCTCCCGAATACTGGATACTGGGCGCACTTAAGCGACTGCAGCTATCGAGCTCGGTGAGCTTGCTACTAGCTTAACAACAATTCATAGTGAAGTAAACTTAAAACATAAATTACCCAACAACTACTACTAATGCAACAACAATAACTACTACTTCTATTACAACAACTACAATAACAATAACAACAACGAGAGTACTATAAGCAAATCCAAGGAAAAGAAATATTACAAGAATTACTACTAGTTTAACATTCTGAACCCAGTCTCATCACTTTTGGCTGAAGATGGTCTCCAGACAGACCGAAAATAATCCCGAATATAATTATGTAATTATTGTTACAATAAATGAGTATTGAATGGGTGGAAACTTTCTAGCTCTTGCTTTCACATTTGTAATTGCTCTTCAATACGGATCATCATGATCTTTCTTCTTCTTCTTCTTCTTCTTCATCTGGTTACCCTCCAGAATCAGTTTTTCCCTTGGACTCAGCGAGGGAGCCCACATCTACCGTCTCAAGGGCAGTGTCCTGCAGCTTCAGGGGGATACAACTGGGGAGGCTGATCAGTACCTCGCCCAGGCGGCCTCACCTGCTATGCTGAACAGTGGCCTTGCCGGAGGATGGAAAGATTGGAAGGGATAGACAAAGAAGAGGGAAGGAAGCGGCCGTGGTCTTAAGTTAGGTACCATCCCGGCATTTGCCTGGAGGAGAAGTGGGAAACTACGGAAAACCACTTCCAGGACGGCTGAGGTGAGAATCAAACCCACATCTACTCAGTTGACCTCCCGAGGCTGAGTGGACCCCGTTGCAGCCCTCGTACCACTTTTCAAATTTCGTGGCAGAGCCGGGAATCGAACCCGAGCCTCAGGAGGGGCAGCTAATCACACTAACCACTACACTGCAGAGGCGGACGAAATTCCAAGGAAAGAAAATATTTCATAGAATACTAGTAGTTTAACATTCTAAATCCTGCATAATTATATACAAATTCACACACAACTTAAGTATTTCCAGTGCTTAGCATTATGGCTTACAATAGTATAGGTTCAGCTTGCTACTAGCTTAACAACAATTCATAATGAAGTAAAGTTAAAACATGAATTACCTAAAACAACAACTACTACTACTAGTACTGCTAATGCAACAACAACAACTATTACAACAACAACAACAACTACAACAACAACGACAACGAGAGTACTATAAGCAAATCCAAGGAAAGAAAATATTACAAGAATTACTACTAGTTTAACATTCTAAACCCAGCATCATCATTTTTGGCTGAAAATGGTCTCCAGAGAGACGAAAATAGTCCCGAATATAATTATGTAACTATTGTTACAATAAATGAGTGATGAATAGTTGGAAATTTTCCAGCTCTTGCTTTCACATTTGTAATTGCTCTTCAATACGGATCATCATGTAGTTTACTGCTTATGATTATTGTTTTTCAATCGCCTCTTATGACCGTGTATATACATTTCTCACGGTGACTACTGTTTCAATAATGCACAATGATTTCGAAAAGAACATGGTAAGTGTATCGGTAGACTGTTAACTCACTCAAAGGGAGAGAGAGGGAGTAGATCTATCTTTCAGTCTCCGAAAAGGTACCACAAATAACTTACATTCTGTATGGAGTCTGCGGAGCCACAGCGTGTAATGCGAAGGTTAATCGGAGCAAAACCAAAGTAACGACACCAGGTGAGACGGGGTTATTAATATCATGTGTCTGGATCTTTCTCGTAAGTGGTCATTCTAATAAACTTTATGAGCCCGTTTCCTTCATTTCTTTCTCTCCATTAGAATAGGCTTTCATTTACTTTTATGTTTTACGATGGTGTGGATCGTCCACGAGTACACGAGTAGAAAGACGCTATGTCGTATATTAACTTGGATCACTACCCGTGATAAACGTGATGAAGCATGGTTTCCGGCGAGCATTGCAATATACCACCTCCAATAAATTAACTTACACCTACACGCAGACAGTTTCCGTGGCGCTTTGGCTGCAGTTTGTAAGCTGAAGACGGGAAATTGCATCATCGATTTATAGCTTCTTGTTATCTTCTACCAGATGCCTTTAATGAGCTATTATAGTACCGAAGGTTACGCGCGCGTAATAGAAAAGAGACCGAGATACAGTAAGAAGGTGACTTCCATTAACGTAATGAAGAGCGAATAACCCATTCGATTTTCAATTACTGTCTTTGTGTATTATTATTATTATTATTATTATTATTATTATTATTATTATTATTATTATTATTATTATTATTATTAGAGCTCCGTCTATAGATCAGTGGTAGGGTGTCGGCCTCCAGGTCACAAGATCGCGGGTTCGGAAAAGGCAGGGTAATCGGATATTTGAAGGGTGAAAGAAAGTTCACTGGATATTCCATGTCGTACAATGTAGGCATGGCAGAGATCTCTGGTGACACTCGGTGTTCACCCGACAAAATCCATTTAAAACTCACCAAAAGTTTATCCAACAAATGCTCATTACTCTGTCATCTGGTAGAGTAAAAACAAACATCGAAACTGACAATCAGAAACCTAAATTGCGTGAATGGTATATTGCAATGATCGACGGTAAGCATGATTCAACACGTTTATCACGGGTAGTGATCGAAGATAATATGTGACATAACGTCTGAAAACATTTTTGTAGCAGTAGTCTTTCTACTCGTGTAGCATGTCCTTTGCCTCACGGCAGTTGAGGCCACATCTATATAGTGTGTATCATAACCTAGAACCCGGATTTTTATGCATTGATAGGTTAGAATGCGAGTAGCAAGTATAGTCTACCTTCACAACGACTATGCTATGGGGATTTGCATAAACATTAGGGGTACGGCCCATAAGAACCCCTATAATCTATGTTACTTTTGCTACACTATGGAAGAGCGGGTGGCCAACACTTCCTGCTAACCAAATTAGTTTGGAGTCTAACCTGTGACTGCATAAAAATCCGAGCTTTAATCATAACTGTACCTAATAACATCAGGGATGCTTTTCGTGTTATGTTAAGAACAATGGTGCAATCGGATTGGTGGGGAAAAATATATTAGCGAGAAAATGAAGTTACTTCGTTCCTTCTGGGCGTGCGATTCAAATGGACGAACTCACCGCATTTGCTATGCCAGAGTACAAGCCGCTGTCATGCTTCAGGGAAGAGGAGAGAAGGGAGGGGAAGTGAGGTGTATCATGTAGAAAGAGATAATGCTCCGCGCATGTGCACGAGTTTCCTGCTTCGATTCACACAAGATTGTCCTTGTCTCTTACAGGCAATATCCACAGTTCGTTTATTAAACAGCCGTAATTTCATACACAGTACAAGAACACCTTGAAATTAAAATACACTTGTCAGTCAAGGAATGCACCGAATCGTTTCTCCTCTTGTTCGTTCGTCGCAGCAATATTCTTCATTATTTAACATGCTCCAAGATGCCGCCCCACGATTATGTATTCCTTCACTCACAACATTGTAACTGGAATGAAATAATATTGTGAACCATACTGTTCATGGACCAATAGTATAGATTTTAATATTGGATATTGGGATTACATAAGACCACCCACGAAGTCATTGTCTTATAGTAGATTTCATAAAAGAGTCCAGAAGAAGCGTTCTTGTGTGAAGAGAGCTGGAGCGTCATTATGAGAAATCTCCAGAACCTCATTAAAGGGAGTTATGTCCCACGCCAAGCCTCTTAATGAAGATTGGGGACGCTTCCCGGATCCCGACAAAACTTACCTTCGGAGGGAAGAAAGAATTAAATTAATATCTTTGGTCACGGAAGAGTTGCATTGGATTTGATACAAGAATTGCAACCTGCATAATTTCTGCTTTATTTTGATATGCATTAGGGCTGCAATCATAAATGCATTCGTTAAATAAGGTACTTGACGTGCGTTGTGCGGGAAAACTTCGAGTCGCGGGCGCGCGTATTCTGCACGCGATCAAGTGGCGTGGTTACGCTAACTTGATTATAAAAGCGAGGCCGCCTGGCATATCAGTCTCATTCTTCGACCGTAAGGCTGCTTGAACGAAGTCGTCATGCTACAAGTCGGCACTGCGAACAACACTTGGTCTTCGAGCTGCACACACAACTAGTACTACTGTATCGGCGAGGAAGTAAGTAATCAACTTGCATATTCAGCTAAAGTCTTGATATTACCTGTGTTGATATGCTATGGTGAGATGAGGTACTGCCTATAATAGACTGATGAACTAGTAGCTTCATATTTCTGTGAGGTCAAGTTTTAACTGACGTAATGCTAGAATAAATATAGGCTCAGGGTAGTTGTTCAAGAACTACATGTTGTCCGAGTGAAAGGATGAAATAACGGTGTTACGAAGAGTGGTGAAGAAACTATAGTGTACCAGTTTTAAATTCTGAACAAGACTTGGTCAATGTAACGTGTGAGACACGATAGTAGTGGAAACAGGCATCGAGTTTGGACAGTCTGTAATAAATGAATTTGTTTTCAGTTACCCCTGCATCAAGCCAGAACGAGCTTTACATCATCATTGCGATTAGCGTACGTGTTATCTTCCTGGGTCAGGTCGAACTCCCTTGGTCATGATAGGTTAGTCTAACAGGCAGGCACTATTTATTGTGTCACGTTCAGGCATTTGTCTCTGCAGACGTAGGCGGTAGAGTTGAGACCAGGATTCAACCCGTAATTCACCCAGCTTTACTGACAGGGCGAGCAAGTCCGAATGTTTGAGAGATGTGAGCATTATTCAGGTAGCTTACTGTATGTATTTGAGATGAGAAAGCCCAGCACAGTTTGAGAGTGTATTGGATGCATTAGAAATGCCTTATTATGGCCATGTGACTATCGCTTGTTGATTTGTATCTTTGTGTAATCAAGGTTGAGCTCATGGGAGGCGGATATAAGATTTGTTATATTGCTGGTGATATTGAGATGAGGGCGGATAGCCCAGGTGTATATAAAGAGTGCTTTTAGCAGCCAGATTACGTGAGTTGAAAGGCGAGGTTTTTTTAGCCTGCAGCCAGCTGAGCTCGTAAATTATGTGGATTGCCGCTCGTCAAGTGGTCGAATGGTGAGGGTTGGTGTGTCTGACGTCACAGTCTCGAAACTCGGTGATATTGCTGTCTGCAGCGTGTCGAGTGTGTAAGGGGGGATTAGACGATCTTGATGTTTTGGAACGTAGGGAGAGATTTTTGTTCTATTTGTTCTACTTTAATTTTAAAACTGGCCCGTTTGATATTGTCACTTTGGATATGTTGGTTGCGTTCTTTTTAGATTGTTCATATATGAATATACGCCTTACTCTTCATGGGACTAGAGTTCGTGTCCGAGTCAGGACACTGTACATTTTGTGTTTATATTTGTTTGCACCGGGGTTCGATGGTACGAGGCATAGTAAATTTTATGGGAACTATTGTTAGATGTGTATTTCAGCAGATATCCATCTTTCTAGATTTCGTTACTTACACAATTGTAACATGCTTGTTACCGCACAGCTGTTTCGTGAAGGCAGTGAACTGGTTGTCATCGGCTCAACGTTATCTTTACCCAAGCATTTTGAAAGCTCTTATATTTTGTAAATAGATTTTGTTTTTGTAATAAATCCCTATTTGTTAAACTTTGAATGCAGCGATGTTTCTGTTAGATTTTTTAATTTAGCTGATTCTTACCTGATTAGTCACATATCCTAGTGTTTTATCTTTATGTTGCCCATTGATCCCCATGTTATCCCTGAGAAGAGCGCTATTGGATGGCCGAGCCAGGATATGTGTTCAGGTAAGACTATGTGCACCAGCTCACGTTTGTGAGAGTTCTTTCACTACTGTACTCTGGGTTCGAGACCGGCTTTCGCCCGGCCGGAACCATAGAGTCCTGTAGGGCACAATTGAAAGAAGAAAACAATGCGCTCAATGGTTTGATTACAGTGCATGTTGAATATCCCACCCTCCTACTTCGATGCATAGTTCACAACTATGTACTAGTGCCAATTGGACACTGTTCAGGATATGTGGTGTGTCACGCATTTTCTCTGTCTCCCACTTCCCACTTCCCCTCCCTTCCCATCCATGCTCTGACGCACAGCAAAAGGCAGTGGCTGGCTCTGTGGCAGAGCACAAACAGCAAGTTCGTGAATTTGAATCGCGCGCCCGGATGAAACAAGGTAACCTCCTTTACTCTAAAACAAAACTTTTCTCCGCCAATCCGATTGCAACATCGTTCTTTACACATCTAGCTTCCCTAGGGGTGGAGTGGAAAGGTAATGGCATGTAAAACTATTTGTAAACGACCTATATTGGTGTTGAAACCATAATATTAGGGATCGCTGAGATAAATAGTGACACTCCGGATGACAATGAAGTCCAAGTTCAGCCACCATCATCATAGTGGGTGAGAAGGGGCGAAAAGAGAGAAATCAAAAAATGATCTCGAGAATAGTGTTGAATCGCCAGTTTTCGTGTTTGCTAGGCTGATTGATGACAGTCTCAATGGCAATTGGAATTATGCATATCATATATATAGGGCGACGGGTAAACACATACAGTTATCATTTATTTTTATTACACTGCCTTGAAAAAAATGTTCAAACACCAAGAAGGGTTTGTGCTAGATTAACGAACATTGGTAGGCGTGTTTATACTTCTGAAAGATGAGGTTGATTCAAATTTACCGCAATTCGCATTAGCGTTGCGCTAGTAGCGGCCCCATGACGTTGCAAAACAGGTTTGGTTGAATAAGGCCTGCACTGTGCGATAGCGTTAGTTACCTGTGAGATTGGACGAAGTGACTGTGAGTGGGTTAAGAATGCCTTTACGACGACGAAGAGGTCAATATAAAAAGCTCACCTCGGTTGAACGAGGCCGTATCATAGGGCTACGTGAAGGTGGATTTCCCTTCCACGGTATTGCAGAACGACTTGGCAGGAATATATCCACTGTGCATGCGTGCTGGCAGCAGTGGTTACGAGAAGGTATGATAGCAAGAAGACCAGGCGCCGGACGTCCCCGTGGCACTACCAAAAGGGAGAGCCGCCGTATTCGGCGTATGGCTGTAGCAGCGGGCTGCCTCTCCAGAAGCAATTCGAGCGGCAGTTGGCACCACAGTGACTCAACGAACTTATTTGGAATCGGTTACTTAAAGGACAGCTCCGAGCCAGACGCCTTGCGGCGTGCATTCCGCTTACCCCACACCACCGCTGTCTGCTGCTTCAGTGGTGTCAAGCGAGAGCTCATTGGAGGATGGAGTGGAGGTCTGTTGTGTTTTCCGATGAAAGCCGGTCCTGCCTTGGTGCCAGTGATGACCGTGTGTCGGTTGAAGGAGGCCAGGTGAGCGCCTGCATTCCACCTGTTTGCGGCGTCGACACACTGGACCTACACCAGGAGTTCTGGTATTGGGAGAAATTTCCTATAAGAGCAGAAGCACTATCGTGGTTATCCCACGCACCCTGATTGCAGATGTGTACATCCATCTGGTGATTCGATCTGTTGTGGTGCCATTCATGAACAGCATTCCCGGGGTTGTTTTCCAACAGGATAATTCACGACCCCATGCCGCTTTTGTAACCGAACGTGCTCCACAGAGTGTCGATGTATTGAATTGGCCTGCTCGGTGCCCCGATCTGTCCCCAGCCAAGCACGTATGGGACATGATTGGACGACCACTGCAGCGTCATCCACAACCGGCATTAACCGTCCCGGACTAAGTGAACAGGCATGGAACTCCATCCCACAAGCTGACATCCGGAACCTGTACGACAAAATCCACGCACGTTCGCATGCCTGAATTCAACAGTCAGGCGATTACACCGGCTATTAATGGACCACCATGGCACAAATATACGGTGGATTTTCTCGCACGGATATTAACCTGCAGTCTTGTACCTTCAATCAATTAAATGTTACCTCGATAAATACATACATACATTATACTTATAGACCGTTATACTTTCAGAGTTCAGTATGCTAGTCTCTGTGATTTCACTAAACGTCGCCACAATCCTCCATTTGCAACTAGTGCTCTGGCCTCATTTAGTTCTATGTCTCTCATCTTTAAATCGTTATAAACTCAGTCTAACCATCATCGTCTTGGTCTCCCTCAACTTCTCTTACCATCTATAATAGAATCCATTCTTCTC
The DNA here is from genome assembly GCF_040414725.1 of Anabrus simplex. Classification (NCBI taxonomy): domain Eukaryota; kingdom Metazoa; phylum Arthropoda; class Insecta; order Orthoptera; family Tettigoniidae; genus Anabrus; species Anabrus simplex. The sequence continues at coordinate 155,883,184 of NC_090267.1, forward strand.
CTAGGTAACCTATCCTCCTTCAATCGCCTCATTTGACTCACCACCGAAGCCGGTTTATGCGTACAGCTTCATCCATCGAGTTCATTCCTAACTTAGAGCTTATCTCCTAATTCCGAGTTTCCTGCTGTCATTGTTCCCACATGTGTATACTAGCAATTTCTATATACTTTCGTGTCTCTTACTTCTAACTTATGAATAAGATATCCTGAGTCCACCCAGTTTTCGCTCCCGTAAAGCAAAGTTGGTCTGAAAACAGACCGATGCATAGATAGTTTCGTCCCGGAACTGACTTCCTTCCTATTGATCGCAACTGCGAGCTCACTGCATTAGCTTTACTACACCTTGATTCTATCTTACTTACTATATTAGCCTACCATCCTGGGAGAACACAACCTAAATACTTGAAATTATCTACCTGTTCCAGCTCTGTATCACCAATCTAACATTCAATTCTGTTGAATTTTTTTACCTACAGACATCATCAATTTAGTCTACGAAAGGCTAATGTTCATACCATACTCATTGCACCTATTTTCAAGTTCAAAGATATTAGACTGTAGGCTTTCGGCACAATTTTTCATTAAGACCAAGTCGTCAGCATAGGCCAGACTGCTTACCACATTTCCACCTAACTGAATCCCTCCCTGCCACTTTGTACCCTTCAGCAGATGATCCATGTAAACTACGAACAGCAAAGGTGAAAGATTACAGCCTTGTCTAACTCTTGTAAGTACCCTGAACCAAGTTCTCATTCTACCACCAATTCTCACTGAAGCCCAATTGTCGATATAAATGCCTTTGAGTGATTTTAATAATCTACTTCTAATTTTATAGTTACCCAGTATGACGAATATCATTTCCCTCGGTACCCTATCATATGTATTCCCTAGATCTACGAAATATAAAAACAGATATATGTTCATCCTGTAACATTTTTCAATTACCTGGTGCATACTGAAAATCCGATCTTGACAGCTCCTCTGTGGTTTGAAACCACACTGGTTTTCATCCAACTTCTTCTCAACGACTGATCGCACCCTCCCTTCCAAGATGCCAGTGAATACTTTGCCTGGTATCCTAATCAATGGGATACCACGATCGTTGTTGCAATCCTTCCTGTTCCCTTGCTTATAGATAGGTGCAATTACTGCTTTTGTCAAATCTGAAGGAATCTCAACAACACTCCATGCTAATCTTTCTACTCTATGAAGCCATTTCATCCCTACCTTCCCATTATATTTCACCCATTCAGGTCTAATTTCATCTATTCCTGCAGCTTTATGACAATGGAGTTTAATTTTTTTTTACAATTTGCTTTACGTCGCACTGATACTGATAGGTCTTACGGCGACGATGGGACAGGAAAGGGTTAGGAGTAGGAAGGAAGCGGCTGTGGTCTTAATAAAGGTACTACACGAGAATTTGCCTGGTGTGAAAATGGGAAACAACGGAAAACCATCTTCAGGACTGCCGAAAGTGGGCTTCGAATCCACTATCTACCGAATACTGGATACTGGCCGCACTTAAGCGACTGAAGCTATCGAACTCCGTAAAACGGTGTATATTGCAAGTTGCTTAACATCGCACCAAGACAGACAGGTATTATGGCGACGATGGGAGAGGAAAGGGCTAGGAATTCAAAAGAAGTGACCGTGGCATTAATTATGGTATATCCCCAGCATTTGCCTGGTGTGAAAATGGGAAACCATGGAAAACCATCTTATGGGCTGCCGAAAGTGGGGTTCGAACCCACTATCTTCCGAATACTGGATACTCGACGCACGTAAGCGGCTGCAGCTATCGAGCTCGGTATACAAACGGTATATAATGAGCATGTATATATGTAGGTATGCTTATGTATGTACGTATACTTATTAAGATAATCGGTCTCAATTAACTCTGATGATGGAGCATAAACGAAAGAGGTCAAATTTTTCGAAGAGGGAAGGCATTGCCGAAGATAAGCAGAGGACTATGAAAGGCATACCTCATACTGGTTAATTGAGAAAAAGGGTAGGAAACATGAAAGTGAGGAACATGGCACAATTGAATGAAGTTATACCAGACTAAACCAGAGTCCCGTGGTCACCAAGCATTGAGCCCCTAATATGAAGCAAAAACTAAAAGTCATGTCAGTGTGACTCAGTCTGATCGTATTGTCAAGGAATTGTTGGGCATGAGATGTTCCCGAACTACTGTGCTACTCTCCCGGCAATTACCACGGTGCAGCCACCGAGCTGGCTGGTCGTGCTTCACGCACACGACATCAAGCACCCGCGGAGATCCACCGTAAGTAAACACTGCAAATGAATAAAACATGCGAGAACTTTAATTCATCGGCTAATGAAAAAATCATTGTATTATATACAATATACGTGCGAGGGAGCTTAACTAACGCAAAAAAAAAGAGGAATGTGTCTCCAAAATTTAAAGGCTGACCCTCCTCTAAATTGAAGTATTGTGAAAAGTTTCACTACAAAGTGAGGCATACAAGAGCTGCGGATATTGAAGGATCTTGCTTCAAAGAACATATTTCTTATGAACAAGGGTTTTGGACGTAAGATCTCTACAGAACTGAATTTTTGAGCTTTTGTCTGAATAAGGCTTTTCTATTTACTCCTACTGGCCTACTGGAGCATTTTGCACAATCCGTGATAACAAAATCAGGGTATAAACCTTCTCATTCCAGCTCAGAAACGTTCGTTCACAACGAAAATCAAATTAAACAAACATTTGACCTAATGGGAACAGTGATATCACGCATGGGGTGCGCCACTATTTTGTTGTGGATTCGTGGCGTTAAGAAACTTTCACTCCGTGGACATATTTGGATGATTGACGTGTAATTTAAAGTTTCTTATGGTATAATAGACACTTCTGTTCGAAAAAGGAGGGTTTGAAGGTGGAATGCCGAGCTTTTGTTTTTGATCCGTCAATGTTAACAAAAGACAAAGAAGAATCCCGAACGAGGCTCCTGTAATAAATCATATTACTTGGAATACCGAGATGGTAGAGAAAAACACCTGAAAACTAAGTTTGAAAAAATAATGAGAACAGACAAACTGAAATATCTTGATGAATGGATCCAGCCGAAAGGACTTGCTAAAGAAGTAAATGAGGAAAGAATTAGGGAGATAGGATGATCATTTAGATTGGCACAGAATAAGTATATCAAGCGATGAATATCTTATAAAGCGGGAAATAAGATGTTACACCACGTTTATCAAACCAGAATGAATCTATAGTTCAGAATGTCTCGATCTTATATTTGTGCGAACGTTACCATACATGTTCCAGATTTAGGTTTTACCATCCAATTCAGACAATGGTTTCGATTCCAACTTTAATCAAAGTCATCCTCACCTTACAAACAGAAAATAAAAGCATGTTTTGTTTTTGTTACCTAACATAAGTACAGACGATTCTGACGCTGTACTCGCGGTGTAGGGGTAGCGTGCCTGCCACTTACCAGGAGGTACCGGATTCAATTCCCGGCCAGGTCAGGGAATTTTACGTGGGTTTGGTTTGTAATTCTAACGTTCTTTCAAAAATGGAAATATTTGATCTTTTTTTTTGGTCTTGGGTAAGGGGATATATCGAGGAAGAGAGAGAAGATTATAAAGTGTACTTGGCGGGTGTTAAAAAGGGAAAGGCAGAGTGTGGGGTAGGGCTGTTCATCGGGAACACTCTTGCAAGCAACATAGTTTATGTTAGGCACATAAATGAGCGAATGATGTGGGTAGATTTGCCAGTTGGAGGAATTAGGAAGAGAATTGCCTCAGTGTATTCACCATGTGAGGGTGCAGATGAGGATGAAGTTGACTAGTTTTATGAAGCATTGAGTAACATTGACGTCAGGGTCAACAGCAAAGATAGGACATTTTAATGGGCGATGTCAATGCGAGAGTTGGAAATAGAACTGAAGGAATTGGTAAACGTGGGAAAGATATGGAAGCTAATAGGAATGGGAAGTGTTTCCTGAACTTCTGTACTAGTACGGGTTTAGCAGTTACGAATACATTCTTCAATCATAAGGCTATTCACAGCTACACATGGAAGGGTAGGGGTACAAGATCCATAATAGACTATACCTTAACCGACTTCGACTTCAGAAAATCTGTTCGGAATGTACGGGTTTGCCGGCTTTTTTAATGATAGAGTTCACTATCTGATCTGTAGTGAACTAAGAATCTCTAGGCCTAGGTCAGAGAAAGCGAAATCTGTCTGCAAACGAATAAGTGTAGAAAATCTCCAGGACGAGAAAATTAGACATAAGTACATGGATATGATCCGTGAGAAGTTCCGACAGTAAGCAGGTTCAGGTATAGAAATAAAATGGGTGGCATACCGGGATGCTGTAGTAGGAACAGCAAGGGAATGTCTAGGAATAGCTGCGTGTAAGGATGGAAAAAAAGCGAATTTCTTGGTGGAATGATGAAGTGAGAACAGATTGTAAACGTATAAAGAAGGCTTATCAGAAATGGCTTGAAGGTAGGTCCGATTTAGGCAGGGAATTATACGTAGATGAAAAAAACAGAGCGAAACAAATAGTTGTTGAATCAAGCAGAAGTCGCGGGAAGATTTTGATAATAACCTGGAAAGCCTACGTGAAGCAGCAGGGAAACCTTTCTGAACAGTAATAAAAAATCTTAGGAAGGGAGGAAAAAAGGAAAATGAACAGTGATTTGGGTAATTCAGGTGAACTCATAATAGATTCCAGGGAATAACTGGAGAGGTGGAGGGCATAAATCTTCTCAACGTAGGAGGAAATGTTCCTGATGGTGCCGCGAACAACCAAGCTCATGGGGAGGAGAAAATGTTGGTGAAATTGCACTTGAGAAAGTGGAAAATATGGAAAATAAACTCCATTGTCATAAAACAGGACGAATAGATGAAATTATACCTGAAATGGCGAATAATGGTGAGAAGGCAGGGATGAAAAGGCTCCATAGAGTAGTAAGATTAGCATAGAATTTTGATAAGGTAACTTCATATTGAACAAAAGGAGCAATGGCACCTATCTATATGCAAGGGAGCAGGAAGGATTTCAACAAATATCGAGGTATCTCACTGATCAGTATACCAAGCAAGGTGTTTACTAGCATCTTGGAAGGGAGGGTGTGATTAGAGTTGAGAGGAACTTGAATGAAAACCAGTATTGTTTCAGATCACAGAGGGGCTGTCAGGATCAGATTTTCAGTATGCGATAGGTAATTGAAAAGTGCCACGAGAGGGAAAAACAGCTGTGTTTATGTTTTTTTTTTTTTGCTACGGGCTTTACGTCGCACCGACACAGATAGGTCTTATGGCGACGATGGGATAGGAAAGGCCTAGGAGTTGGAAGGAAGCGGCCGTGGCCTTAATTAAGGTACAGCCCCAGCATTTGCCTGGTGTGAAAATGGGAAACCACGGAAAACCATTTTCAGGGCTGCCGATAGTGGGATTCGAACCTACTATCTCCCGGATGCAAGCTCACAGCCGCGCGCCTCTACGCGCACGGCCAACTCGCCCGGTACCCGTATATAGAGAAAGCATATGGCAGGGTAACGAAGTAATAGGGGGACTATGGGATTCAGTGTGGATTATAACATTCAATCAAAGTCATTTATGCTGACAATTAGGCTGCAGTGAGAATTTGTGGAAGAATGAGTTCTTGGTTCAGGGTTCTTCCAGGGGTTAGACAATGCTGTAATCTTTCACCTTTGTTGTTCGTAGTTTATATGGATCATCTCCTGAAAGGCATAACGTGGTAGAGGGGATTCTGTTATGTGGCAATGTAGTAAGCAGTCTGGCCTATGCTGACCACTTGGTTTTAATGTCAGATTGTGCCGAAAGCCTGCAGTCTAATATCTTGGAACTTGAAAATAGGTGCAATGAGTATGGTAGGAAAATTAGCCTTTCAAACACTAAATTGATGTCAGTAGGTAAGAAATACAATAGAGCTAAATGTCAGATTGGTAATACAAATCTGGAACAGGTAGATCATTTCAAGTAATTAGGATGTGTGTTCTCCCAGGATGGTAATAGTAAGTGAGATTGAATCAACATACAGTAAAGCTAATGCAGTGAGCTCGCAGTTGCGATCAACAGTATTCTGTAAGAAAGAAGTCAGTTACCGGACGAAACTATCTTTATATCGGGGACGAAACTATCTTTATATCGGTCTGTTTTCAGACCAACCTTGCTTTATGGGAGCGAAAGCTGGGTGGAATCAGAATATCTTATTCATAAGTTAGAAGTAACAGACACGAAGGTAGCTAGAAATTGCTGGTATAAACAGGTGGGAACAATGGCAGGAGGGTACTCGGAATGAGGAGATAAGCGCTAAGTTCGGAATGAATTTGATGGATGAAGCTGTACGCATAAACCGGCTTCGGCGGTGGTTCATGTGCGGCGATTGGAGGAGGATAGATTACCTAGGAGAAGAATGGACTCTGTTATAGAGGGTAAGAGAAATTGCTTTCCTGTTTCGTATCTTTACTTATGAAATACGGCATGTAATTATCACTTTCACAATCTCACTCTGCTTCGCATAACATTCACGGTCGATCCTTATTGGGCTCTGTGCTTCAACGAGTGACAATAGCCCATATCCTGAGTAAATGAATGGAATTTAAACGGATTTAGAATTATGGCTCTTCGTAAGTCTAGTATTCAGTATTCAGATATTTACTACACCTGATTGTCGGCTAAGTGTTCACCACATTAAACAAAAACTGAACAACAAATAAAAGACCTATATGAGAACTGAAATGATAACATGAAGCAAAACAGTTTAAGATAAAATACTTTAAAATAATGCAGTGGGTCTAAAAACAACACAATTATATCATTGTAAATACAACTCAGTCCAAGAACCTCAACAAATTAAAAATGATTTTCCTTCAAGAAGACTTCTAAAATACAGCCAGTCACAAGCTTAGAAAAATTTTGAGAGAAAGATTTGTATAAAATGGTTAGACAATCAATGCTATTTGAATTGATTATTAGGTCCAGTCGAGAACATTAGTACCTAAAGTACCAAATCAACATGTTCTCAATATGACTTAACAAACTGAAAATATATTTCAAGAATAGAATCGATTGATCCACTTTTCATTGATGTTCCTGGAAGTTATCCATCCTAGTACTCAAATGATCAACAAAATCACAGTAAAATTATATTGACAATTAATTAATTTAATTTCAGTGTAGCGTAGCAGGTAGCAGATAGGGACCCTCTTCGGAGGTGTCCCTGCCTATATGAGTCCCAGAGCACACTAACCTGCTGTGTAGCATCTGGTAAGGGTCCCATCTGAGGGTTACGAGTGAAGACCTCAACGGCATCTACGGCGGAGAAGGTGGACTTCAGTACGGTGGGGATGGCCCTGAACTCAGGGATTAATAAGATTACAACTTTCTATTACACAGCGTCTGTTCCCCATGCTAGGGGAGGCTGTCGAAGGTGTCTGTACCCCAGGTTAGGGGCTGAGTCGTTTAATCTTGGTAGTAGGTATAAAATGCCCTCAAAGACAGGCTAAGCGACCAGCCGGTTGAGGTATTCTACAATAATAATAATAATAATAATAATAATAATAATAATAATAATAATAATAATAATAATAATAATAATAATAATAATAATAATAATAATAATAATAATAATAATAATCAAGACTCAAGGATCCATTAAAAGCATTATATCCCAAAATTAGACGCATTTAAAATTCAAGAAACAAAAGTCGCGGAAGAATGGGATAAAGAACCAGTGAACAATTGGACGGACTTCTGCAGCAGAATTATCAGAAAAGTCAAAGAACTGATTCACTAAAAAAATAAAGCAAAACACCCGTTGTGTGATTCCAACCATGATCAAGTTATTTTCAATGCCGAATCGCATTTCAAAAATACAATAGCTACAAATCTCCAGAAACCCTACAACACTTTCTCGACGTCCGCAAACAGGCAACCAGAACTATCAGGAAAACTAAACGTAATTGTATAACTAAGCAACTTCAATCAATCGAGGATGACTTCAGAAATCATAACAGTCGAGCTTTGTACAAAACTTTCGCGAACACAATTAAAGATTATGTACCGCGAAATTTGACCTTCACGAAACAAGACGGAAGTCTCTTTACAAAAGAAAATATTTATAAAATCCTCCTATATTTTCTTTTGTAAAGTAATAATAATAATAATCGTATGGCCTCAGCTACCGTTTGCAGACATTTCGATTTGACGCCATCTGGCTGTCTGCTCGTCAATTTCGACGTTCCGGTTTACTCTGTCTGCCATCTAGCGGACCTAGAGTAAACCGGATCTCTCTTGGGCGTCTATGGCTGAGATTTATTTTGTAAAGTGATAACCGTGAATACGGAATGAGATTCATAACTTGCAATGGCAGACGGAAGTCTATCACTCACTAACCAAGAAAACTGTGAAGAACTAGCACGTTACTTTTTTGACCTCCTCAATTTCCCTGAACCACCTGAGCGATTCATACACGAAGTCCCAGAACATATAATACCCGAAGCAAACCACGAATGCAAGAAAAAATTCTTCCCCACACCAGAAAACTGAAGAACGGAAAGACATCATGAGAAGACGAAATCATCGCACAACTATAGAAAAAATTAGGAGCACGATCACACATATCATTCACCACATTTGGCGAAGTGAAAAACTGCTGGACGAATGGAAATGCCCACTCATCCACCCACTCCACAAGAAAGGAGATAAATCTGATTTAAACAACAATAGAGAAATTTCCATCTTAGCCATCGCTTATAAAATCCTCTCATCCTGTCTTTTACCACGTACACAAGAAAAACTCGAGCCCCTCATGGATGAATATCAAGCTGGCTTCAGACCAAACAGAATAGCCGTCGAACATGTCTTCAATCTGAAATCCACCTTGAAACTTCGAACCACGCGAAACCACCCAACCATCTGTACATTTGTTGACTTCCGGAAGGCTTATCACTCCATTGATCGACAATATATTTTTAATACACTTGAAGATAACATTCTCGATCCGAAGGGAAGACGACTCATACAACAAACTATAACCGACACAATTTCGAAGGTCAGATTCATTGGAGAGGTCTCTCAACCTTTTCCCATTAAAACTGGTGTCCGGCAGGGTGACGGACTTTCTCCTTCCTGTTAAACATCGTTCATGGTAAGGTCATCAAAGAATGGGAAAAAGAATTGAAAATTCGGAACATCTGGAAATCTGTCATGTTAATAAGAAAACAGAATAATATAAACATTACTTGCTTAGCCTTTTCTGATATTTTGGCAATCCTCTTCGGAGATGTGGAGACGGCACTTCATTAGACTGAAGTCCCCAGAGAATGCGCTGGTAAAGTTGGTTTACAAGTATCCTCCACAAAAAAGCCTGCATTGATGGCTACAAAACACATTGAACCCAAAACGTTGGTAACAAAATACGGCACAATAAGTAAGGTTAATCATTTCAAATATTTAGGTGAAATCATTGAACCTACACGTACAGAAAGAATAGCACAAAAACACTTGAACTAAAAATGCGGAAAGCATATGGGAAAACCGTGAACATCTACAACAAATATGCATGACCATTAACACAAAAATTCGACATTATAAGACAGTCGTCAAACCTGGAACACCCTATGCCAGTGAGACCTTATATCTCAATTAAAAAGGTGATCTTGAAAATATCAAGGAAGCTAAAACGAAAATCATCCGAAAAATCCTTGGAAAAATCTTACAGATGTAGGATATCGTCTACAATCGCTCAAGAAAAATACCTAAATATTGAAACAGACTTCCATAACCGACGATTGAAATTTTATGGACACATTATGAGGCTAGACGACAACCGACTAACAAAGAAAATATTCATGTACTCGCAAACAATAAAGACGACGACGGTTTGGATCAAACAAGTCCAAAATTATCTCAATAACGCCATCACACCTACAGATATCGAAGATCGCAAAACTTTGAGACACAAGATCTACACTTGGGAAGTTGCTTCAGAAGATAAGCTCAGCATATATGTAGGGGAAAATAGACCGGCGAACGTAGAGCTAAACATAGCGATATGATGAAAGAATTCTGGAAGAATAAGGAAAATAACAACAAAAATTCATCATTTGCTTTATGTGATACTATATTTGTCGAAACAAACTAAATAAATAAATAAATAAATAAATAAATAAATAAATAAATAAATAAATAAATAAATAAATAAATAAATAAATAAATAAATATGTTTTATTTATTCAGGAAAAATTAGGGATATACTGCACCTGTCCTGGGTTTACCAGGGCATCATTAAGCAACTTAGTTCTACAAATAAATCTTTGAATGGCAATATGTTAGATGAAGAATTCGGAAGTCAGTCCCGGGTATCGAATTCCCATCCTCCCTACTTTCATTGTCTCAACGGCTAAGCTCAAGAGCATACGGGCAATGGACTGTTCGATAAAAAGTGGGCACATAGTTTTATTATATTGAAAGTAGTGTATTTTATAACATGAGAGGAATGCACTATACTACTGAAAGGGGAAGAATGTTTGTTCCCAGTTTGGTAGCATAAATTTTAGTTAACTGATAGAGTCACAAGAATAAAGAATTACACGAGACAATGCCATATTATTACATACATAAAAATAACATTTTTGCACAGTGCCTTAATGTCTGCATTAGTTCATGTTACCTCTGACCATCAGTTGGCAAACCCCAAATCATCACACGCACTTATAACTTTAGACTTCACCCAAATCACAGGGTTACCCTTTACCTAGGATCGATAGCCGTTGGTATCTGTTATTTTACTGCATTAACAAATCACCACTTTATACACACGCCGATGCATTTCTCGTGAAGCAACACTATTATTTATAGACATCATGGTTCTTAAGTGTTGTACAAACATATTTGCCTACACTTCCTTACCCATGAAAATCACATCGCCGCATATCAACATAAGCTCTATTTTACCACATTAATCACACATTATGTTAATCGTATATAAGTATTTCTGCGGGGGTTACCTTATCCTACTATATACAAGGCGGTCCCAAGCAACGCTGGTTTCCTGTAAATCACCATAAACATCCTCGAATCATACAAACACATGGAATATAAAAACGAAGAAAGAACAATCACCTGAAATTACGTCGCCATATAAATAATACACTTCACACACACACAATTGCATATAGAAACTGTGACCTTTCCAGGTGTCTTGGTGTTGGTCCAAGGGTCGTCGTTATGACGCGATACAGAACTCGCGTTCGTTGGGCTTCGAGGTGCAAGGCAGGGAACTTTATTCGATCTCACTGAATATGTAAAATGGGGAGAATTCTTTCATCTATCAAGTCATACGTTCTACAACGCTGATGGTAATATATCATCGGCCTTTGAGTAATCAATGCAGTGTTAAAATGAAGAGGACTCCCTGTGTGAATGTTCCGAGCGTTTAACAGACGAACGAGCCCACTCTACAAGGGGCTTGACATTCCTCTTCGTATAGAGGGTCATAAGCCTGTCTCCCAGCGATGGCCTGTTTTGCGTCAGATGGACGAAAATACTTTCACTTCATACGGAATATTCTCAATTATCACGTTCGCTATTCCAGGTACATAATTATTCAGTGGCTACCAAAGCTATTTTCTCACTGATCCAGTCATCTTCGGCCTAATTCATTACGTCACTATAATTATAATTATTCTTATTCTCCTGTCATATTTTCAGTCTGTCTTCTTGAATTTTGTCGAACGTACCGCTTCCCTTATTTTACACACCTGCATCTCAAACCCACATTATTTATTCATCTATTTAACAGTCTTAAGATTTAAGGGAAATAATATATGCAGTATTTGTGAAGCATTGAAACAAATTATACTTGAAATATTATGAAGACTCATAACGACTAATGGAACTTGTTATGACTTGGGATGTCTGTTGAAGTAGTAATCCCATCTTAAAAATGCTTCACACACAACCCAATACTAGGGGACTTACAACTAATTCATGCAAGACATTCTCGCGGAATAAAATTGTGATTATCCCAATCTCAGAAGAAAAATCCTAATTAACAAATTAATAAAAACCCTTCACCCCGTTTGATACACGCATATGGCGTTCACCTACGCATTATACATTTACATGGGACGCTCATGCTTAGTAAAAATGGAATGTACTCAACATATCTGCGTGTAGTCGTCTGTCATCGGAGGGTACACCTGGGGTTTTATGCTGCCATCACTGAAGCCTCGTTAGCTGAGAGTCCTTGCTTCATCCTCTTCTGGGTCCCGTGCATGATGGCTTGATATGCAAAGTGCCGTCGGACGTTCTGGACGGTCCCTGATGAGTTGAAAGCAGGCACAAGGCACGTCTCTTGTAGATTCCTCTCTGCAACTGCTGGCACAAAACGCGGCTCTGCTCGTTTCCTCCCATGGGTTCGACGAGCAGTAACGTACATACAGGCAAACGGGAAATTGGTTAATGAAGTGCTATTTATGCGTCTTCAAATAACATATTATGGCTAGACCAATTCATGGACACGAATGGCCTACTCGATTAAGGATCAAGTCTCTATGCCTCACTACTCGTTTACCTTTGTGTAACAAGTCACAGTTAATAATTTCCCTTGGTTTTATATGAGCGTCACACATTCAGTCAGACACCACTCCCTGGTTACCCTAGCACTTCCTATTAGTTCGATTACGGTCTCCCGATACTGCGCTTGCCTTAATCAAAGCAAATAATCATTCGTAGAACATAGTCAGCATCTCACTATGTTTGAGCGATCATCGGAAGTGACCCGCTCTTTAAAGATTATACACATGAGCCGCTACGGATTCTAATACTCTGCATTCCCTGAATTTGTGATTACGGAAATAACAGGCACACCTGTTATTCTGGTATCGGTCGAGCACGTAATAAACTTCTAACACTCTTAGTTGAAAATGGATAACACATTATATTATTCAGTATTATTGAGCAACACTTGGTTCACTAAGAATAACGAAGTTTCAACCAAGAAGGCGTAAAGACTGTTTCAGAATGGAATAATGCGACTAGTTCGACGGTTCCTTTTATAGATATCCGGCCTGTCGGCTGGAGAGGTGTTAGGCTCCGCCCCTTTTGAAAATTCGCTCCGTTAGCAATGATTTCTCAGAGTCAAGGGAGTAGTCAATTTGTAGCATTTAAATTCTACTGCCCACTGATCGAGTTTCCTGCATATCACATCGCTGAATCTCTCGTAATCTTATAAGCTTTCTTTTATAAATTCGCGCGCTGGATATTATATTCTGGAGAACCCCTCACTTCTCTCGAGCGGTGGCTCCCTAACATTTGTTTCCCATTAAGCGCACCTGTCTAAAGTGCGTCATTACCGCTACATTCATGAAGTAGCGTATCTTCTGACATCATTAAATAGCATAAATTACGCTCATTGAAATGATTCCTTCGTTGTAAATTTTACAAGCTTGTATCAATTTTTTTATTATTAATATTATTAACAAGTGAACACTATGAGTTGACACCAGTGAATATACAGGGAAATCGCTGAGAGTTTCCAGTTCTTGTGTTAAACACTGTAAGTAAACTCAGCCTTCTGACCTAAATGTTCCTCGCGCTTGGCGTGGCTGCTCTCTTCCCTCTCTTCAAAACGAGAGCGCAATTTCAAGGTCTCGCTATACATAGCTCTCTTTTTCTATGTGCGTGTAACTAGACCCTTGTCCTTCGAGCTGGCGCAGCACCATTCGTATCCCGGTCTGGGTGAAAAATTCTCACTACGACCAAGTATGTCTTAAATTGACGCAGAAAATGGCAGATATTATTTGATGGACCTCATTACATGCCCATGAGCATGAACGGTTACAGTACTCCCTTTCTTGCACTTAACCATTCTTAACCTAGAACACTGTTAATAATAACTACTGATCAAAATTATAAGATAATATTTTCGCACTTAGAGTACATTAAAAATATATGAATAATGAGTACTATAAGTACTATTTAAGAGGAAGTTTAGAAAATATATATATATATATATGTCTGCAGTATATCGAGATATCACCTTCAACTGAGAGGTGAAGAGAAGGATTATAATAATAATAAGGAGAAGAAGACTATCTGTGAAAGAAAGTGGGAAATAATGATGAAGAGGCGTTAGGAGGAGGTGTTTTCAGGTCATAACTTGATGATTCGGAACATGCTAGGGCGTTCCTCCCGAAAGCGACGTGCGCCACTTTCGCCCTAGTGACGTGAGAATTGTGCAAGTGTTGCCTTCCCATGGACGGGGTTGGTTAAAGAAATTAGTCCGACTAGTGCAATTAAGAGTAAAATTGGCTGCACTGAATATTGGAACGTTGACGGGCCGACATCGTGAACTAGCAGGATATCACCTGCATCAAGTGGAGAGGTTCCAAAGCGAAAGAAATTGGAGATAACTACAAACTCTTCCGCCATGGTACCAGCACAACGTCGAATGGTGTGGCAATAGGGGTTGGCCTACGCTACCACAACAACGTCACAATTGCCATCGGAGTGTCGGATAGGCTCATGCCTGTCAAGATTGATTTGGTATCAATAACTGCCCATATCATATCTTGCTATGAGCCTTAAACTAGGTGCACTAAGATGAGCAGGATGAGTTATAGAACAGTCTTGATGCCCATCTTGGAAAAATTCCTCCAGATGAGTTCATTTTCCTTGGGGATGACTTAAATCGAGAAGTTGGTTGTCAACGTGATAGATATGGGCAATATCCTGGAGGATATGGTCTTGGCACGCGGAACTGTGACGGTTGTCGTGTACTTGATTGTGCGGAGGCTCATGTCCTAGTTGTGATCAACACATATTTCAAGAAAAGGATTACACATTTAGCTACATATACCAGTGGAGGCCATGCTACTCAGATCGATTAATGTATTTTTCGACAAAATGATCTGAAGATGGTAATGGATACCAAAGTAATCCCATATAACAGCATTGCTCCCCAACACCGCTTGCTTGTTCTGGATATTCGGAAAAATGCCAAACGTCCTAAGACACTTAAAACTGGATCTAATAGTATCAAGTGGTGGAAAATGAATTTCCACAAGAGTGAAATGACAGCCTTAACCAACTTCTTCGTGAAGCTTGACCAGTCAGTTGAGGATATATGAGAAGGTGCTGCAAAACAGATACATCCGGCAGCCACAGTAACCCAGGGAAGAACAAAACCCGGGCGAAAATGCATTGATAAACAGACCTGGTGTTTGTATGACGAAGTCCAACAAGCTGTCAAGGAGAAAAAGTTAGCCTTTAAGGCTTGGTGGAAGACACGCCTGTGTACTGACCTTCGGAGATATAAAGTGCTGAAATCAGCAGCGAAAAGAGCAGTGGCTGCTGCAAAAGATCGTTGTTAACAGGATCTGTATGACCACCTTGCCACACCAGCAGGAAAAAATAACGTTTGTTGCCTTGCGAGGTCTCGTAACCGTTCAACACAAGACATTGGATATGTCTTACATATCAAGGGAGCTGACAACAATTTACTACAAAACCAACAAGCTATCCTTCAACGATGTCAGACATTTTACAGATATCAGAAACAAAGAATTTGATAATCCACCGATTGCAATTTCTGATCCCGTCTAAGGACCCGTGCCTTTGATAATGGCAGAGGAAGTAATGATTGACCTAAAGAAGATGAAGAATGGAAAAGCAACTGGCCCAAATGACATACCAGCAGAAACCTGGAAAATGCTTTGCAAGCCCGCTGCAGAATTCCTTGCCACACTCTTGAACCAGATCATCATCGAGAACAAACTTCCCCGTGCATGGACAACTAGCACGACAGCTCCAATCTGGAAGGGTAAAGGAGACCTGAGCGACTGCTCAATATACCACCCTATTCTACTACTCTGACATACACTGCAGATATTCGAACGAGTGCTGGACAGCAGGCTCAGAAACATTATCACAGTAAAATCCAACCAGGGTAGATTTGTTCAGGGCTGCAGCACCATCGATGCCATTATTGCCACACGTCTATTGATGGAAAAACTTAGGGAGAGGCAGACGAGTGAACACGTGGCATTTCTGGACCTAGAAAAAGCATTTGACCGAGTCCCGCATGACCTCATCTGGCGAGCTCTTCGTAGTCATCAAGTCCCGGAAGCCTATGTAAGATGGGTACAACTTATAAATCACAATATAAGTAGTGTGGTGCGGAGTCCAGCTGGAATCTCCCTGCCTTTTGATATCACCTTGGGTGTACTTCAGGGCTCAGCTCTATCACCATTATTATTCACCCTCTGCTTGGATACAGCAACGGCTGACATACAGACATTGCATCCCTGGACACTTCTTTATACGTACGATGTGGTACTTGCCCAACAAACACGCCTTGAACTCCAACGCCGGACACATACTTGGAGCGAAAAAAATTAGCTGAGAATGGTATGTGCCTCAACATCCAGAAAACCGAATACCTAGACCGTGGCCACCAAACTACTGGGACCATAAGCATCAATAATCCAGACTTGAAGAAAAGCATGCATTTAAAATACATAGTGTCAGTTATCACTTCAAAATGTGATGCCACTTTTGATACGCGAGCGCGGGTAAATGCAGCTTGGCTTAAGTGGAGACAAGTCACCGGATTCCTCTGCGATAAAAATATGCCTCACCATCTAAAAGCAAAAATTTACAAGACCATGACACGCCCAGAAGCTATTTACGGGGCAGAATGTCGTCCAATGACAAAAAATCATGAGCAGGCTCTTCATACAATGGAAATGAAGATGCTTCGATGGACTCTTGGACTGACTCGATGTGACCACATAAGAAACGCTGATATTCGATAAAGGCTTGTTGTCGCTCCAATTGTGAAGAATGAGGGAATCGCGTCTCCGCTGGTACGGTCATGTTATGACAAGACAGAAGGGCTCAGTTGCTAAAACGGCTCTCTAAGTTGATCCACGACCACGTGGAAGGCGTTTAAAGCGGTGGACTGACAATATCAAGGCCGACATGCACAACGTTGTTTTAAAACCTGAAGATATCAGGAATAGGACGAAATGGATGACAGGCAGCAAAACAGCGGACCCCATACTTAGGGATAAACGGTAGGAAAGAGAGAGAATTTCAGTGTAGCGTAAATAGACTGGACCAGGCATGGACTTCATAAAGACCATTTATGGACGCGTGCAACCAGCTCTTGACCATTTGTTCATATCATACGTAACATTCCCTTTTCTTCTTTCGACTTCCATACCCCCATCACATCAGTCCGTTATCAGCGTCAGTCTTAATGATATCAAACATAATACTACTACTACTTGTTATTATTATTATTATTATTATTATTATTATTATTATTATTATTATTATTATTATTATTATTATTATTATTATTATTATTATTATTATTATTATTAATATTACTAGCGCAATGCCATTGAAAAATCGATGTCGTTCTTTAAGACCTTCAAGACACCATTTGGCATTTGTTCGACGATTATAGAAAACAGATTCATTTTTATTGGCTCGTGATAACATCAAGATTTCTTGAATTTAAAGAAAATAACTTCGTTTGATTCTCCGCCGGGAAGTCAAAATATTTAGAAATGAGACACATGGCCCAATGGCCCAGAAGTTCACTCAGTCTATACCAAAAATGAGTAGCAGTATAATTCCTGGTGATAAAGACGGCCAGGTATACAGCTGACCGCTCTATCCCATTCAGTGCCAAGGTTACGGTTAATTGAAGCCTATATCTTCCACTACTCCAAGGGCATCATGGCCTGTACTCCGATGGCTTGATGATGGTGATTATTATTATTATTATTATTATTCACAAGAGAGCTTGGCAGAGTAGACCGCTGGTCTATGAGGTCAAGTTGACGGGGTTCAACCCCGGCTTAGTCTGGTGGTATTCGAAGGTGCTCAAATACGCCACCCTCGTGTCGGTAGATTTACTGGCTCGTTAAAGAACTGTTGCGGACAAAATTCTGGCACATTGGAGTAGATGTATTGCCTGGGGACAAGAGGAGGTCACGTATCCAATTCAAAAGTGTGTCGGAATATTGTTCTACTTAAAAAGAAGATTAAAGAGGCTTTCTAATCAATAATAAACTTAAAATTAAGAATATACCAATACATAGAGAATGAGAAAAGTGATCTTCTTCACTGTTAATTAAAGAGATAAGCCAAACAAAGTGAGAAGGAATCTTGTAGCTACCTGGTTACGGATAATTAACGAACTACCTGTGTTTGCTGGGAAGAAGTTAATTAATATAATAGGGAGAAGCGTAATTTGAATTTGTTATTCCCCGAGGACGTAATGAAGGGTGAAGGAGAGCTGAGATTGGACCACTTAGGAAGCACGCTCAATGCACACTGAATACTAACTACAATTACATCACGGGATTCTTAAAAAATGGCTGACAGACAATAAAATTAAATATCCATGGAAAGAAAGATTCTAATTTTAGCGGCTGAAATTAGAGATTTTAGAAACACGCGTTGCTGTCAACTGCAAAGAAGACGAGCAACTAGCATATCCGAATCATAATTTTCATAATATGGGCATATTGTTAACATAATTCCTTAATTAGAATCCTTTGCTATGAAAGAATTTTGTGTCTTTGGTAGGCTTGGATCATGTTTTCTTTCATCGTGTTCGTTCAAATTTTCTGGTATCGGTGTCATATCTCATTTGAGTACTCGTGAGTAGAAGACAGTGAGATCAGTAAATATAGTATACTGTAATACAAGTGTTTTTCAATTACCATTTCCGCAAGTGTGTTGCATACAATTTCTCTGCAAAAATGATGTAGTTTCAAAGATCAAAGAAAATTTTATACAGATCAGAATGAGTCCTGGAGAGGTATAAGTAAGATAAATGTACATTTCCTGAAGATGGTGGTGTCAGGTTTGTTCCCGTGGTTACAGGATTAAATGTAGGTGATTTTACTACGAAGTGTGTGCAAACTGAGCATGAAAAAGATCGTCATTCATTGCAGTGACAGTTTTCTTGACAAAACACAGTCTTTTTGTAAATTTGTAGGAAAATGCATTTCCCACGTGATCCTTATCTCGATTATGTGTTAAAGATGGAAATATTATACAGAGTGTCCCCAAAACACGCACAATGCCTAGTATGTTGTGCTGGAAGGCAAACAGACCTGTTTTCAGAAACGGACGGCTTGGACGCTGTAGCGCATCGAAGTGTGAGATGGGTGTGCGTTCCGCATGTCGTCAATAAACCCAACATGGGTAGCACATCGGGCTCGTTACGAACGGGGTTCGAACTGTGCACATCCTACGCCATTGAATAGCCTATATCGGTGTTGCTGAATCTCACGAACATGACCCAATACGTGCGGTTGTCTTTGAAAAGTTTCAATCGCTCTGGGAACTCGAGCAATAAGGTCATCCGCTGACGTTACAGAAGTGTCATACACCATACTCTTCATACTACCTGCGTGGAACTGTCCGGGTTCTCTTAGTCGTCTCTCAATGGTCGGGAACGTGGAGTGATATGGGGTGCGTCTGTTTGGAAAACGTTCCGCATACAATCTTGCAGCAGCTCTACCACTGCAATCCGCATTGCCGTATGTAAGCACCATGACAGTCGTTTCCGCAGCTGTGAACTGGTACATGTCGCACTGCTGTCAACATCGTTACTGCACTGGCAGACTACAGTACAGAAATAACGCAGTAGGATGTGCATCAAGGACTGTGTGGAGGAATATAGCGCATGCGCAGGAATGTTTTAGGCTGAAGTCGTCCATCCGCAGTACACAGATGACTAAAGGGTTGCGTGTCTTAAGTATTAATACACCTAATCGGAATAAATTGTCACAACCTTTCTCAGACTTCGACGCTCTCCAGCGCCCAAACCGTGCATTTCCGGACAGGGGCTCCTGCTTGAAAAACGATTAGTCCCCCATCCCGCACAACTTACTGAGCCTTGACGGTGTTCCTTTAGGGGACAGCCTGTATATTATTTCATACCCAGGGCCGTATTTAACATCACCCCCCCCCCCACCAAACCCTCCACAAACTGCTGCTTCGCTCCCCTTCTCCTCCAGCGAAATTGTCATGATGTGTGGAACGGATCGAAAGGAAGAAATTGAAATGAACAATCAGTATACACATTTTCTTAAAAGCGGATGAATTACATAGAAATATATAACATTTCAAAAGCCAATAAACTGGAAGGTGTTCTTCGATTTTTGTGCTCGGCAAAGGCATCCATCAGATCAGCAGAGTCTACGGATTTCAACAGTTCACTTTCAATTGCACGGAGGACGAAAGCTCTGTAAGCTTTACTTAGAAAGGAAGTTGTAATTTTAAATTCAGCAATTAAAGTGACTCTCCAATATAGTCTGGTCTGAGACTGAGATCAAATTAATATCAGTACATATAGTTACATGGCAGCCCTCTTCGGTATTTCCTGGGAGGAACTAGTGAGTCAACTGGGCGTTTCCAACCTGAGGGCATAATGACAGCCTCTTCTCTCTCTTGTTCTCTTGGTCTGGTTCCCCCACGCGCTTTCTGGAACGGGAAACGAGAAAATTCCCTCTCTATCCACATCGTGAATATTCCGGTACTCATCACTCAAGATATAAAATGAGGCTAGCCACGAACAGTCCGTCACTGTTGGAGTTCAGTAGTCGGATTGGGGCGGCAACAGTATTAGCTATCGCCAGCGTCCGCACCCCACACCCCCCACCACCCGGTAACAGAGTATCTAAGCGGAGTACGGTGGAGAACTGACTGGAGTACTGTATGTATACCGACGTGGAGAGAGCTGTTGGAGCTTGACGGCAGCAGTGCTGGTTTTCGTCTGTGCCTCGCCGGAATCGGACTATCGTCGAGTACTGGCTGTGTACTGCCTTGGAGTACTGTATGTGTCGTGGATTGTGGACTGCCTTGCAGTCTCTGTGTGGAACAGTTCGTGTGTGTATAATTGGATCAGTGTTAAATGTCGTTGTTGTGAGGAGTATTGTGCTGATTAGTACTGTTGAGCTGTATGATTGTCAATGTTAAATAGTTCACTGTGTTTGACTGTGAGAATAATTGGACTTTAGCCAAGGAACAGCCATCTTGTGTTGTGGGGATGATCAGACTTGGTAGAGCTGTGTGTGTATAAAGGGACCGAGCTTGCAAGAGCAAAAGTGAAAGTAGACGAACATGTCATTAAGGATTATAGCCGTCTCAGGTAATACCACCTAGCCGGACTAAGTGGTATGGGAAGAGGACAAAGACTTGCTTGTAATTAGGGAGCAATTAGTAAGTGTAGTCATTCATGGCAGAATAGAATTGTGTGTCTATTTCTATGCATTTATTGGGCCATCCTGAAGTAAATTAGAGCTATAAAACAGAAACAGACGGTGTTTCAATCGTAACAGTATTCTAAGTTAACACGTTGTTTAATTAATTGCCCATTCTTTGAAAAAAACTCGAATAAAGGTGTGGTGTCATGAGCGTTAATACCATTTATGCATTTGTTAATAAGGCATAATAAAATATCCCGATCTTACAATAATCGCTGCCCCCAACCCATCTTCTCACAAACGTTCCAGCCCCAGGCGATGACCCATGTTGGACCACGCGTGACTTCGGCCCTTTTCACACAAAATTCATTTTTAATATGTACGGTGCAAAACAATTGAAATGTCTTGCATGTAGACAGCTAATAAAAGTATGTATGTAAAAAGGTTTGGAAAACTCAGCACTTGTTCGTCAGCAATGCAATTCCTACGACTTCACTTTCATCTTCTGTATGTGTGATTTCATTCGTCAGCCTGGTTCTTCTTCCTAACAATCAAAACCTAAAATGATGTGAACATACTCTAAATCACATTAATGTTCTTCGTTCGGAGTGAATCGAATCGTTCTTCGATGTACATTACGAACACGTTGCCGACCTTTCGAATACATTACAGTATTCAGAACAATAATCAGAATGTTATTGGCTGTTGCAGCGTTCACGCACTACTTCAATGGCTTTTGGAGATATCAAGGTGCCGAAATGTTGTCACTATGAAGTCCTTTTACGTGCCTGTAAAACCACTGATACGGGTCAGGTGAATTTGAACACCTTCAAATACCAGCACGGACCGATTCCGCCAACTTTGGGAGTTAGTAATCAAGATGACTGATCTAGGCTACGGTTCGATCCAAGGCACTCGGTACCAGGGCTAAAATGAACTATATATATATTCGCTATAGTAGCTAAAAATGACTGAACACTTGGTAAAATTACTAAAATGACTGAAGTGCCTCAGCTAAAACAGTTAAAATCGAATAAAAGTCTCAAATAGTCCCAAATAGCTCGACTAGTAGTAATGTACTATTCATAATAACTGAATTCAAGAAACCTTTTAGGAATATACGGGTATTCCATGAATTTTTTAATGGTACAAACCACTATCTGATCAGTTGTTAACCAAGTATCACTAGGCTAGGATAGATAAAGTTAAGTCTACAATGGTACACAATCTCCGGAAAGATTGTAATTAAACAGAAGTACATGGAAATGATTAGCGAAAATTTGTAGAAGAATAGACAGTCAGGAGCTTCAGGATATAGAAAGAGAATGTGATTCATACAGGGATACTGCAGTAAAATCCGAAAGGGAATAGCTGTTGTAAACGTAAATAGAAGACGTATCTAAAACGTCTCCGAAGAAGAACTGATGTAATAGAAAATTGTTCATAGAGGAAAGAAGTAAAGTCATACACATTGTAGAGTCGAAGTGGAAATCGTAAGATTATACCGCTAACAATTTGGAATTCCCTTCAATACATTTCTGGATCGAAATAAGGGATATTAGCAGAAGGGAAAAGGGAAATAAATAGAAAATAAGTTTGATGAAATTATCGCAGATTCTAGGCTACACTTAAGAAAATGGAAATTGCAACACCATGAAGGCATTGGTCGTTTGTGTTGACTTTCAAGATATGGAATGATGCCATGTAGGTATGTAAACGATCAAAGTTTCAGACCCGTTGGATTGTTGCTGCAGGTCTCCCCACGTGATTGGTCGCGGAGGAATCAACTCCAGTATAAGGACTCTGGTGTAGCGTAGCTGACTTGCAGTCTGTGCAGTGATGTGTTCCCCGTCAAATATGCCTCGACGACAGAGAAGAGCACGCTATCAACAACTGTCGCCGTTTGAGAGGGTTCAGATAATTGGGCTGTGTGAGGCTGGATTATCGCTAAGGACTGTCGCTGCACGTGTTGGCCGACAGGCATCTACGGTACAACGTGTATGGCAGCAGTGGTCAAATGAAGGTACCCACACTCGTAGACCAGGCACAGGCCCAGCGCGACAGACAACTGTGAGAGAGGATCGCCGCATCATTCGGATGGCCCGGATGGAAACCCATGCAACAGCAGCGCAAATTCGAGCAGCTGTGGCACCCCACGTTACACAACAAACAGTTGGTAATCGCCTGCGTGCAGCTGGCGTACGAGCTCGTGTCCCTGCAGATGGTGTTCCATTGACTCCACAATAGCGACGTGTAAGGCTGGCCTGGTGTCGAGAAAGATCGACGTGGGTGGACAAATAGCATAGGGTCGTCTTTAGTGATGAATCGCGCTTCTGTCTTGCCCGCAGTGATCGCCGGAATCGTGTGCGCTGACGTATCGGGGAGAGAGGCCGCCCAGATCTTATTGTCGAGAGGCACACAGGGCCAACACCAAGCATTATGGTCTGGGGAGCTATTGCCTTTAATGTGAAATCACAATTAGTGCTTGTTAACGGCACTATGACTCTCGGCAGTACGTTGATAGGGTACTCAATCCAGTGGTTGTCCCTATGATGGCGAACATTGCTAATGGGATGTTTCAGCAGGACAATGCACGGGTTCACACTGCACGCATCTCCAGAGAAGCTCTCCACGACATCACAACCTTACAATGTCCCGCCAGATCCCCGGATCTCAGTCCTATTGAGCATGTGTGGGACCTGATGGGTCGACAACTGGCCAACCGTCCTCAGCCACCCACAACTGTGGAACAACTGACCCGTGCAGTGCAGCAAGCATGGGCCACAATTCTTCAGGAAGCGATCCAGGGCCATATTGACTCCATGCCTCGACGAATTCATCAATGTATTGCAGCTCGTGGTGGGCATATCCTGTATTGATCGTTGTCCAGAGGGACCCGAAAGTGTAATAATCGAATCACAACCGAACACTCGTCCTGCATGTTCAATTGCAGCAATGTAGCTCCACTCTTTCTGGGTGTTGCAATTTCCATTTTCTTCATTGTATCTCTTGATAGATACAAGTAGCATTTCGAAAATATTTTCACTGAAAAAGTAAACACTTTCATTTATGTCCCGAGCATTTGGAGAAGAACAATGGTGATTGTGAAGTTACCTTGAAAGAAGTGCAGAGGACGGTAAATGAACTACTATTTATTTATTTATTTATTTATTTACTTATTTATTTATTTATTTATTTATTTATTTATTTATTTATTTATTTATTTATTTATTTATTTATTTATTTATTTATTTATTTATTTATTTATTTATTTATTTATTTAATTTGCTTATTAATTTGACGTAAAAATGCAAACATTTTAACCGAAAAACTTCCTTCAATTCTCTCCAATACTGTTCAAATTTCTGTTTCGTTCCTTCCAATTGCTCTAGGTATAGCTTCCAAATTGTGTCCTTATTTATTTGAAAACATATGTGCTCCATGTTCGTTTATTTGCTGCTGTAATTAAATCAGTCCACAGGAATATAGGTTTGTTTTCTTAAGATCAGTCAGTCTTTTGCAGGTATTCTCATTTTGTTTCTATATCTGTATTGTACCTTACTGGATCGGCAAACAAGTAAACCACTAAAATCCAAGTGAGACATCACGTAATAAGCCACAATTTACCATATTTACTGTCTTATTTTGACCTGGCTATTTCAGCGGCATCGCCCTCGGAACGTCCGTAATTTAGTTTCAAATAACCACTAAATAAGGTCTCTTAAAGACGTAAGTAGGACAGGAATTGCACTTGAATGTGTGAATTACGATTTGAGTGAAATAAAATTTGTTTGAAATAGTTTACAGAGCATAAACATAAAAAATGGCTTAGAAAAACAAATTCCCTTACATAAATCAATATAATTTCTACTACAAATACTGTTGTTTGCCATCAAATGGCAACTGGACCTTGCCTGTCTAAACAAGTCTATAATCATTAATATTGGAACCCGTGTGCCAGTTACATAAACATTACACTGTATATTTAGATAAGTTTGAACAGACTCGACTATCTGCATAATACTTAAATGTCCTGGTACACGAGATAAGCAACAGAAAACTTCGCATATGAAAATAAATTAAGATTACAATTATTCCTATTTAATTTGGGATACGTAATCCGCAATAATGCTTAGTTTAGAAATTTCTGATCCCCCAAAAAGACACTGAAGCTAATATGAGCCGGATATGATAATGAAAGATGAGGATTAAACTTCTCAACCCCTCAAATGCATACGAGCTTTTCCCTTAGCAATCTATATAAATAAAATTGTTTCTGTTTGTCTGTTTGTCTGTCTGTTTGTCTGTTCCACCATCACGTCGAAACGGCTGGATAGATCTCAACCAAACTTCATATTTAGAGTATACTGACCCCGGGGAAGGTTTCGATATGCATATCATTTTAAAATCTTTGAAAAGACGGGGGTTTTATAGGAAAAACGGTTTTCCTCCATTTTCTCTTATACTATTATAGGCAAAATATCGAATTTGTCGTATAAGGACGAGACAAAGCTCAATTTAATCCTCTTGACGCAAAGAACAAAACTCGGTAAGCCCTACGGGCCCGAAAACCATGTTTTAAGGCCCTAAAACCAACCGTTACGGAGATATTGGCACCACACTACCCCTGCTCTAGGAATCGGATAAAGAAATGAACTGCCGTAACCATGGCAACGTCAGCTCCAGGATTCTAGAGCAGTGAGATTATGCATGTACGTTTGGGCATAGCTGTCAACCAAAATAGGTACAAATAAGACTTAATATCTGGGAAAAAAATATACTGTTGTGTAAGGCACTCATAGGACTCCTTTGGGCGGGGATGGAAAGGGGGTGAAGAACTAGTGTAAAAATCTATATAAATAAAATTGTTTCTGTTTGTCTGTCTGTTTGTCTGTTCCACCATCACGTCGAAACGGCTGGATAGATCTCAACCAAACTTCATATTTAGGGTATACTCATCCCGGAGAAGGTTTTGATATGCATATCATTTTAAAATCCTTGAATAGACAGGGGGTTTATAGGAAAATCAGAATGGTTTTTCCACCATCACGTCGAAACGGCTGGATAGATCTCAATCAAACTTCATATTTAGAGGATACTCATCGCGGGGAAGTTTTCCATATGCATATCATTTTAAAATATTTGAATATATGGGGGGTTTATAGGAAAATCAGAATGGTTTTTCCACCATCACGTCGAAACGGCTGGATGGATCTCAACCAAACATTGTATTTAGAGTATACTAATCCCGGGGAAGGTTTAGATATGCATATCATTTTAAAATCCTTGAATAGACGGGGGGTTTATAGGAAAACCAGAGTGGTTTTCCCACCATCACGTCGAAACGGCTGGATAGATCTCAGCCAAACTTCATATTTAGAGTATACTCATCCCAGGAAAGGTTCCGATATGCATATAATTTTAAAATCTTTGAATAGACGGGGTGTTTATAGGAAAACCACAGTGGTTTTCCTCTATTTTCTCTTATACTATTGATTTTCTGTAAACTTCGTTTACCGTACGTGAAACGTCTCTTCATTATAAACAACTTTCGTTATGTTCATAATTTACCTTACTCTTCACATGACGGAGAAATTTACAATTTTCTGCTGGTATCATGCTCTGCATTTAGTGACCGACAGACCGACAACGAACCTACATATTACCATGGCAACGTCTCTGACTGCATGCCAGTAGGGAAGTAACGTATTGCCATTTTCCTCATCATGCTTTTAAATTCGTGGTTGTTCCTTGGGTAGATGGCAAGAGAGGCATCAATCGGCTCATCTGCGGGATATTGGCGGAATATTGTTGGAGGTTATAACCGCCCTCGAATAGATTAAGTAATAACACCATTAGTCATCTTCATATTTGTTTACCTAAGAATCACTGAACCTAAATTTCTCCTCTGTTAGCGCTTTATTATATCCATAACTCACGGCATTTATTTATTTGTCGTTATCCGGCTGTCCTCAGTTATAATCCATTTTCTATTAGTTTCAACATTCTTAACTGTATTATTTTCTTCCTTAATTACGCCGTATGTACGTGAATGCTAGAAACTACTGGATGCATTTCCACCAAGATTCGTATTTAGAATACACCTGTCCTTGATAGGTTTCAGGGCAAATATTGTTTCTAAATCCCTGAACTAACTGGGGGTTTATACGAAACCGAAACAGTGATTTTGCACTTCCAAAAAATATACACAACAAAAGTTTATGGAAGTCTACCTACCTTGGTAGAAATTAATGTCTAAACCTTTTTTTCTCATGTGCATCATTTCGATACGAGGATCAATAAGGGAGATATCATTAAAGGACCGTTTCTCTGTACAAGTCCCATCGGACTTAACTCACGAGCGGGTGCGTGTAAAGCGTATTCCTTACAACTTGAAAACTACTGAAGACATTCGAAACAAAATTTATATTTAGCATCCACCTGTCCAAAGGTAGGTTTTAAACGTAAATAACATTTCATGTTCCGGAATGGACTGGCGGTTTATAAGGAACCGAAATGGTGATTTTACTCTTCCACAATATATACAGAACAAGACCAACCTGACTGGAAATCGACCAAACCTGATGGAATTCCACCTCTAAACCTTTTTTTTCATGTGCATTTTTTCGTCAGGAGGATTAATAAGGGAGATATCATGAATGGTCACTTTTGCAGGTTAAGTCCAGCGGACATAGCCCAAAAGGTGTTTTACATGGAGCAGATTCCTTATCTATATAAATCAAATCGTAACGACTGTGTACCTCTACACTGACTATTTTGGCGAAATTTTCGTACAGCTTTCCGTTTAAGGGGTAATAATAACAATCTCCATAATTTTTGATTTCCTGAAAGTCCTAATTTTTACCCGCCTCGCCCAAAATCCACATTGTGGCATAATCTGCCAGAAGAATAATAAGATAATTGAAATTTGACAAAATTATACGTTTTAGCCTGTAACGAATGAAAAATCCTATATCATTAAATTTTTCATTTTTTATCCCCGAAGAATATCGAAATATGCAGGCAATTTTAATGATGGTGCAGACCTTCGGAAATTCCTATCACGTAACGGATTGCACAATCTCCGTTCAATTTGGAATGATCTACAACCTTGGTCTTATGACTTTATGCCGTATCTGTATCCCTTTTACGTTTGATTTTTCTCTATTAATCGATGTTAAGTCAATTTGGAATTTTCACATGCATTATTCATACTTTCAATTACTTATATGAAATACAGAATCATCAAACTCTTCACGAAAATTGGCCCACTCAGTAGCCATATGTGAGCCAAATGCTACGTATGTAGCTGTCACATTATTATCCGAAAAGTAATGTAATGTGAGATGATCTTACAAAACCTTTACCCTGTTCCACGTTTCTAAATCTGACCCAAGAATAGATGACATATCATTGGACCAGCCATTTAGGCCACTAAATCCGGCGTGTCTTATGGTATAATCCTTTGTCGATATGACGTACGTTTAGTAGCAGTTAATCTGTAAATGAAGGTCTTCAATATTGTAAACACGCATATACTTTCGTATGTCGATCTATATATATTCACTGATGTCGATTTAGCGATCGAGAAAGGGTCGGTCTGCTATTGTAATCAGTACTCCCCACACCGACTTTGACTGGCAGTAGGAAAGGGTTCCTTCTCCAACTCCTGTGTAACTGTCATTAGTAAGGAAGGCCTACAATTGTAATGAATAGTTCCCTTCTCGATTTGACTTGCAGAAGGTAAGTGAGCATGCAGTTTTGTTTAAAACTCCCCTACCCGATTGTGTTTGGCAGTAGGCAAGGGTGCCCGCCATTATAAAGAAATGTACTCATCTAAAATGTGACTGGCATTAGGCATAGTGGCCTGCTATTTTGATGGAAACTCACCAACTTGGTGTGACTGGCAGTACGCTGGCTGGCAGTAGGAAAAGGGGCCTGTCATTATAATGATAACTGCACAACTCAATTTCGAGTGATAGTAGGGTAATTGCCTGCCATTATAATAAAAACTGTAATCTGTCTGGAGGTAGGAAAGGGGGGCTGCCATTTTAACGAAAAATCCCCAAATCGATTCTGTCCGCATAGTAGGCAATGGGGCCTGCAATTATAATGTAAACTTCCCAACCTGATTGTGAATGCCAGTAGGCAAGTGAGCCTGCCGTTATATCACAAATCCGTAACAAACACTTTACATTGGAAACGTACGGGGACCTCCCCATGCTCTTTCTCGGATAACGCTAAGAGACATGCAATTTTAAAACTATCTTATTTACTGCATGTACACTATTTACTTCGATATTCGAATACAATGTAGAATACCGTAGCGAAGCACGGGTACATTCGCTAGTTTACAATAAAATGACACACACAACATCGAGACACAACAAACAACAACAACAACAATAAACAAATCACAAATATACCACTAGGTCTGAAATAAACACACAAAATACACACTGGTCTTGAGGGATTGGTTATGTAATCGCATCTCTGGGTCATCTTCGGCAGCGACGTTCATTGACCTTACCTATACTGGGGAAATGGCAAGGCCGTCTTCACCTCGCTTCATCTATCTGCAGATACACACACCTACACGGCAAAGCCTCTTTCACATCTGCTTATCGTCATATGGCTAATGGATGCCCTTCCTGCCTGAAAGCACAAGGCAGCACTCAGCTAAACCAAATCTCATCACTTCACTAGCGACAACACCATTCTGTGGGTTTTTATGGCCTCTCAATAACACATAATAACATATCTCTCTGGTCTGGAATCATTTTCCTCAGACTCGTAACTCACTGGCCTACATGTTTAACCTCGCTTCAGGCCATCCACAATATCCGTAATATACTCAGTAAATCTAAACGCATCCCGGTTCATGTCACGTGCATATGCCATGTGTTAGCTTGCCGGAATTACTTCGGAAACCCTTTCTAGTGCAACGTTTGGATTTAATATCCTCAGCTTCTTCTGCATATCCGAAAAGCTCATGTACACTAACGTAACATGTAATTCCTATCCTTTAGGTCATCTGGCAGTCTAGTAATAGTCTCCTTATTCGATGCTTATAAGGAACTCCGTCCTTTAATTTTCAATGATCCTACCTCCACAAGCTTCCATAAATTAATCCTCAACAAGAATAAGACTACTTGATATAACTATAGAAAAATCCTAATTTAATCCTAATACCCTCGTAACCGTACACAATTGATTCAAAGCTAATAACACAGAAAACACATGCATTAGTCGTAAGCATATTTAAATGATCGCCATTAAGGCATAATGAACATTTATTTACAAAGAGATATGTGCGAAGCTGAACTGTCCCTGTCATGCTAAAAGAAAAATCTGTTCAACCTTATCTATTACATTTCGACCTCACGGCTCCTCCATTCTGAACTGGGCATCGACTTTAGCCCAACATTTCACTATCGTCGTCTTGGGCTTCTGATCCTCGGTTCAGTTCTATGGTATGGTCCATCGTGCTGCTGTCTGCTTGAGCGCTGATTTGTAGGAAGGTATTGTGCTTAATCAGCTCTTGTTGTAGATTCCCGTACCGAAAATAACTGCAATTTTGCGCACACAATTAAGATGCCTGTTTGCGCAATGCCGTCAATCCTAGTTCTTTACAAGTTGCTTCACGTCGCACCTACAGTGATAGGTCTTATGGCGACGACGGGACAGGAAAGGTCTAGGAGTGGAAAGGAAGCGACCGTGGCCTTAATTAAGGCACAGCCCCAGCATCTTCCTGGTGTGAAAATTAGTAACCATGGAAAGTCATCTTCAGGGCTGCCGACAGTGGGGTTAGAACTCACTATCACTCGGATTCAAGCTCACAGCTGCGTGGCCCTATCCGCACGGCCAAGTCGGCCGGTACACTTCTACTCCACCTTATGGTGGGTTAGGATTGAAGAAACTATACAACATGTCTCCCACCCGGGCTTATAGTTCGTCCCGTAGAGCTCCTGATCAGAAGTAGAAAGTATTTAGTTTATTTTCCGGGTTGAACCGTGTTGTTGTTGTCTGTACATCACGTACAGTTTGCCGACGTTCCGAATATATTGCAGTATTCTTTGTCAAAGCGACTGAAATAACCCTACTCGATTCAAGGTAGTCAGTCTCATGACTGCTGTCTGGGAGACTGACTACCTCGGATCGAGTAGGGGTATTTCAGTCGCCTTGATAAAGAATACTGCAATGTAATGCAATACAACAACAACGCGGTTCAACCGGGAAAATAAACTAAATAATTCTTCACACCGTGGAAGTTTCACCTCTAAGATAAGTAGAAATTATTTGTTAAAAATTGTGGCACGCATCTGCACACTGGTTTCCTGATCAATGCTTAGTGAAATATTACTTCCAAACTCCGTGTAATTGCAATTTCTCCAGGCTACGGATGATAAAAACTGACCAACACTCTATATTCCAACACTGGCTTTGTGTGATTGCAACAAACTCACGACGCACGCTACCTCGTCGTCTGCCTTCCAGTGAATCCCATCTCCTCTGAATGCTCCATTATGTTCTTGACGGAGACGCCACACGCGGTGAAACCATATGATACAAACACTTCTCCTTTGTGCAAACTAAAGCTTGGTCCCCATGCTCATTCCAGTCAAATCATACTAAGAAAGGCAATTACACATACCACATCGGATCAGCTCGAAGCACACAGTAAATTACTACAAAATTTCCTGTTATATTAACTTTGCCGAAATTTGTTCACATGAGAAATTATCGTCATATTTTCATAAATTGCCAGGCCTGCTTCATGCCGCGCTACTTCTTCTAAGTGCGGTATCTGTGAATCCCCAAACAGTATTCGAGTCGTTCTATCCTTTCCCTGGCTTCTTCGCTCTCTCACACCTTGCCTTGCCCCCCTTCGAGCTCCAAGCTTCTTTTCGCACCTTTCGAGTTTCGACTTCCGATACAGCGTTCGTGATGCGTTAAATAATATCTCTATCAACATGAAACGATATGGTTAAGTATCCCTGTATATTACCATTCCAATTTCAATAATTTGTACCTCCATACCACTTGTCCCTAAAAATATTCAGTGGTAATCTAAATATATAAAATAACATGTCCTGACTGACTGACTGACTGACTGACTGACTGACTCATCATCGCCTAGCCAAAACTACTGGACATAAATAAATGAAAATGTCAGGGTACATTTATATTACAATGTGGGTACTCACTAAGGTAGGATTTTAGGATATTCCGTCGCTAAGGGGTGACAAAGGGGGGTAATTTTTTAAATGGGTGTATCTATATCTCAAAACCCTAGCAGTTTAAAGACGTGAAAACTGGCATTTAAAAATAAGGATACAGGTACTTTTTTACGGAAAAAGGTGCTGAATACCTTTTATGAGAATACTTAAATCTCAAAAACTGAAGATGTTATACTCATCAAAATTGATATAAAGAGACACGTGTTTTGTATTTATTTTTGGAGAATCTATTTAGAGGGGCTAAACAGGAGTAACAAATGAGGTGAATTATTAAATTGAGTATATCTACAGTTTATCCCCAAAACCTAACATGTAACAGACATGAAAACTGGTATTTGGAATCTCCTGTAAAAGTAAAGGAACACGCATAATTTATTTTCTGAAAATCCATTTAATGGAAAATGTTAAAGGGGGCGAATTTTTAAAATGAGCATATCTACGACATATCTCAAAAACTTAACACATTACACACGTGAAAAGTGTTCTTTAATCATTTTTAAAAATAAAGTAACACATCCTTTTTGCGGAGAAAACAATTAAGGGGGGGGGGGTTAAAATGTCTGAAAGTGGTGGTTGAATTATTTTTATTAGGATACTAGTATCTCCAAAACTGAAGATATTTCAGACGTGAAAAGTGGTATTTGGAATCTCCTTTGAAAATAAAGAAATATGTACTTTTGTTTTCGGAAAATGCACTTACGGGGCTGAATTGTTTTTATGAGGATACTTATATCACAAAAACCGAAAACGTTAAAGTTATGAAAATTTGTATTTATAATCTCCTTTAAACATAAAGAAACCCATACTTTTGTTTTCGAAAAATCCACTTAAGGGGTTGGGGTGGGTGAAATGAAGTGAAAAAAGTGTTGAATTATTTTTATGAGGATACGCATAAAGAACACGCACAATGTGTTTTCTGAAAAACCACTTAAGGGAAGTGTTAAAGGGGGTGAATTTTTAAAATGCGCATATCCACGCTATATCTCAAAAACTTAACATATTACAGACGTGATAGTTGGTATATTTTAATATCTTTTAAAAATAAGGTAGCACTTATTTCTTGTTTCGGAAAAACACGTAAGGACTGAAAAAAGGGTTGAATTTTTTAAAGAGGATACTTATAAGTACAAAAACTGAAGATGTTAGAGATGTGAAAATTTGTATTTGGTATTTCCTTTAAAAATGAACACGTATTGTTTTTTTCGGAAAATCCAATGAAGAGGAACGGGGATAATTGAATTGAAAAATTAGCTGAATCCTTTCTTTGAGGATACTTATATCTCGATAACGGAGGATGTTAAGGACGAGGACACTGATATTTGGAATCTCTTTTTAAAAAGAAAGACAGAGGTATCTTGTGCCGGGGAAAGGGTAAGGTGGAATCGATTTAAAAGGGGTGTTAACGGATTTTAATTCTTTATATTAGGATACAACTAAGAAGTGGACTTAGAACAATAGACCCCTAAGAGGTTTTTGACTTGGGGGCTGAGTAATGATGACAAAAATATGCATTTATATGAAAACGATTGTATTATGATGTTCAAATTTCAAATGATATCCTAGGTGTTAAACAACAGAAGGTTTGAAACAAATTTAACCGCTCAGAGAGTTAAATGGGGGTTAAAATCCGAAAACAAATATATTCATTCTTTCCTCCGAAACTGTTTAACGTATGAAGTCAACATTCCAAATAGCGGTATATATTTTAAATCCTAAGTGTGAAATAGGAAACACACCTAAAGTGTTAAGTGAGGTTGGCTTCGTAAACAAAATTATTCATCCCTCCAAAACCGTTTGACATACAAAGTTGTAATTTACGAGAAGGGTCTTCTTGTATGTCCCATGTGTAAAATGTCGTATAATTCGAAATATTTCTCCCCTAAGGGGTTTAGGTTGTGATTGACTGTCAGAAACACAATATGCATTCTTCCGAAACCGTTACAGGCACGAACTTAACTTTTTTTAATGAAGGGTGATTTTCTATATCCTGGATGTAAATAAAAATGTATTCATTTCTTCATTACTGTTCGACGTACAAAATGAAAACTTCACTGGTTAGTCACTTTTACATCCTAGAAGTAAAATACGATAAGATTTAAAACATTCAACTTCTTCTGTATGGGGTTCAAAGGATTATTAGATCAGAAAATAAATAATCATTCCCTCAAAACCTTTTGACTTACGAAAGGGCGTATTTTACAGGCTCAGCTGACAGTGATCTCTCCATGATGTAAAACGTTGCATAATAAATTTCAATTTAAAACCGTATTGAATCACAGGTACCTTGCTAGTGTTTATATATACTGGGCAAGTTGGGCGCGTGGTTAGGGACGCGCAGCTGTGAGCTTGCATCCGGAAGATAGTGGGTTGGAATCCCACTGTCGGCATCCCTGAAGATGGTTTTCCGTCGTTTCCCACTTTCACACCAGGCAAATGCTGGGGTTGTACCTTAATTAAGGGCACGGCCGCTTCCTTCCCACTCCTAGGCCTTTCCTACCGCATCGTCGTCGTAAGACCTATCTGTGCCGATGCGACGTAAAGCAAATAGTAAAAAAAAAAGTTATATATTTATTAATGTAATTGCCCTCAAGTTTCTCAAACTTTATACGCATCAGCCTAGCCTCGCATTCGGTAATCTATCTTGCTCTATTTATTTCACTGCGGATAGCACGGAGGCTTTTATCATCAGAAATTTCCCCTTACTGTCCATATATTCCTACCCGATTAGTTGTATTTAGGATGGACGTGATAACCTAGAAATATCGTCGCTGGCTTCTCAAGAAGGTGACTCTGGTTCGAATTCTGGTCCATGGACGATTGGTTTTGAAATGATAATTCACGTCCCTTTGGTTCGTAATACTCGAAAGACTGGAGATCCCTTGGCTAAGAGCGCGATATCTACAGCCACGTTAACCTCAATGCTTTTGCATTCATGATTTCATGAAAGTCTCAGTATTAAAGTTATTCATCTATATATATAAAATAACTTGTCCTGACTGACTGACTGACTGACTGACTGATTCATCATCGCAGAGCCAAAACTACTGGACGTAAAGAAATAAAATTTTGGGGATATATTCATATTAAGATGTAGGTGCTCGCTAAGAGAGGATTTTTGGATATTCCTTCGCTAAGGGGGTGAAAAGAGGGGTGAAATTTTAAAATGAGTGTGTCTATATCTCGAAACTTTAAAAGTTTACAGATGTAGAAATTGGTATTTAGAATCTTCTTTAAAAATAAGGAAACACGTATTTTTTTGTTTGCAGAAAATCCCAATAGGAGGGGTGAAAAGGGGGGAAAATGGGTTGAATGCCCTTAATCAGGATACCAGTACTTATATCTCAGAAACTGAAGATATTACAGACCTGAAAATTGGTACTTTTGATCTCTTTAAAAAATAAAGAAACACGTATTTTTTTGTTTTTGGAAAATCCAATTAATGGGAGGGTGAAAAGGGGGTGAATTTTTAAAATGAGTGAATCTATATCTCCAAACTTTTAAAGTTTGCAGATATAAAAATTGGTATTTAGAATCTTCATTAAACATAAAGAAACACGTATTTTTTTGTTTTAGAAAAATCGCAATAGGAGGGGTGAGAAGGGGTGAAAACGGGGTTGAATGCCTTTAATGAGGCTACTTATATTTCAGAAACTGAAGATATTACAGACCTGAAAATTGGTGTTTGGGATCTCCTTTAAAAATAAAGAAACACGTATTTTTTTCTGGAAAATCCAATTAAGGGGGGGGGTGAAAAGGGGGTAATATTTAAAAATGAGTGTATCTATATCTCAAAACTTTTAAAGCTTATAGATGTGAAAATTGGTATTTAGAATCTCCTTTAAAAGTAAAGAAACACGTATTCTTTAGTTTTTGGAAAATCCCAATAGGAAGGGTGTAAAAGGGTGAATAATGGGTTGAATGCCGTTAATGAGGCTACTTATATTTCAGAACCTGAAGATATTACAGACCTGGAAATTTATATTTGGGATCTACTTTAAATGTAAAGAAACACGTATTTTTTCGTTTTTGGAAAATCCAAATATTGGGGGGTGAAAAGGGGGGTGAAATTTTTAAAAAGAATGTGTCTACATCTTAAAACTTTAAAATTTACAGATGTAAAAATTGGTAGTTAGAATCTCCTCTAAAAATAAAGGAACACGTATTTTTTTTGTTTCCTGTAAATCCCAATAGGGTGAAAAATGGGTTGAATGCCTTTAATGAGGATACATATATCTCAGAAACGGAAGATATTACAGAACTGAAAATTTGTATATGGGATCTCCTTTAAAAATAAACACGTATTTTTTTAGGTTTTGGAAAATCCTATTGATGGCGGTAAAACAGAAGTGACAAATTGGGGTGAAATTTTTGAAAGAATATCTTGGAAACGTAAAATATTACAGACGTAAAAAGTGGGTGTTTTGATTCTCCTGTAAATGTAAAGAAACATAGGTGATTTGTTTTTGGAAACTCCACTTAAGGGGAACCCAAAAGGGTTGAAATTTTAAAATGAGAATTTTTACAGTATAACTAAAAAAACTTAACACGTTACAGAAGTGAAAAATGGTATTTTTATATCTATTAAACATAAAGAAACGTGTATTTTTAATTTTCGGAAATACCACTTGGGTGGAGGGGGGGTGAAAGTTACTGAAAATGTTGAATTCTTTTAATTAGGCTACTGATATCTTAAAAATGAAGATGTTACAGACATGAAATTTGATATTTGCAATCTGCTTTAAAAGTAAAGAAATGCGTATTCTCGGAAAATCCAATGAAGGGGGGAAGGGAGGGGGTGAAAGAATTGAAAAAATAATTGACTTTAATTGTATGAGAATATATACATCTAATAAAAACTAAAGTTGTTACAGACGTGAAAATTCGTATTTGGATCTCCTTTAAAAACAAAGAAAAACGCGTTTTGGGGGGGAAACCATCTTGGGGGGGGGGCGGGAGTGTAAAGGAGTTGAATTCCTTTCATGAGGACACATAAATCAAAAAGTGAAGAAGTTAGAGTCGCGATAATTGGTATTTAGAAGATTCTTTACTATTAAAGAAACAAGTATTTTAGCGGGAAATTTCACTTGGGGAGGGGAGTAGTTTGAAATGAAGTGACAAAAGTAAATTATATTTATGGGGATACTTATATCTCAAAACTGAAGGTAATAGACGTGAACATTGGTGTTTGGAATCTCCCTTAAACATAAAGAAACACGCCTTCTTTTAATTTTGGTGGGGGGGGGGAGGGGTTGGCAGTAAAAACTAACGGCGGTGGGGTGTAAAAGGAGGTGAGACCAATTGATTTTAGTGTTCTTAATGTACTTATAAGGATCCTCCGTTGCTCAGGCGGCAGCGCGCCGGCCTCTCACAGCTGGGTCCCGTGGTTCAAATCCCGGTCACTCCATGTGACATTCGTGCTGGACAAAACGGAGGCGGGACAGGTTTTTCTCCGGATACTCCGGTTTTCCCTGTCATCATTCATCCCAGCAACACATAATAATAATAATAATAATAATAATAATAATAATAATAATAATGTTCCGGACCGTCGTCAAATGTGCGGACCGCGCTGGAAACGGCTCCTGGACGGGTAATGACTAAGAATGTAGTCCGGCCGCGGGTTCAGTGCCGCCAAGGCACCCAATATGACACCACGCCGGATCTCCTGAAGGATTTTATCCAGATTAAAAATGATTATAGGAAAATACGGTATGGCAAAGATTTACGGACCCAACTGACCGGGAAGAATATCTGAGCCTAGCCCGGGAAGTACGAAATCGATTGCTGGAAAGGAAGATTGAAAAATGGGAGGAAACGTGCCGTAATCTAATAGAAAACGAGTCAGATCGGGAATTTTGGTGGATTCTCGCTGAAAACGAGTCAGATCGCGAATTTCGGCGGATTATATATCTAAAACAATAAGCATTCAATTATAAATTTCAGTATAATACCGTAGCGAAGCACGGGTACCTTGCTAGTATTGAAATAAATAACCAGAGATCAATCTAAGGTGATCATATACACAATTTTTCTGAAATTTCATATTTTAAAATTTTTATTCCATTTTGTAGGAAATTTCTTCTAGTTTTAGAAAATGTCTGGTTCATAAATATACCATTAATATTTCGTATCGAAATAAATTATTTACTGCTTGAGGCCGTGACCGTTCTGACTGACAGCTGTCATGTCTTGCGTATCAGCAGATCTATAAAATTCCTTTCGAGCCTAAATTGAATTTCTCTGTAATTTCCCACTGGTTTTCGTCAAGTAGCATATGGTTCTTCACTTGTTTCATATTAGTGCATGTGCAGTCCCACCAGAATACAACACCTGTCTGCTCCTGATATGCTTGCTAAGTGTCTGCATGGCAAGATACAAAATAATGAGTCATTCAATGGCACCATTTGGCTGCGGTGTCCGAAAACCTCCTATGTTGGTCTCATCACATTAAAATTAGCTGTGATGGATCCTGTATGTCACTTTAATTGTGGAAGACGAATAGAGCTTCAGGCAATGAAAAGAATGAACATAATTCCTGGAAAGTACATGGTAAACTCAGTGAAGCGTTCGGAACAACGTATTTCAACATGTGCCAGAAAGTCTACTCCAGAAGGGAAGACAAGAAGGAGGTAATTCAGAGTCCGGACAAAGATACAGGAAGACCATACAGCTTCCAAGAAAGGACCTTTGTATGTCCCAGGAGGTTTCTGATGTGATAAAAACAGCATGTAAGTGAAAACATACTAAGTAAACTTTAAATGCGATTTATTCATTAATTCATTTTCTGACATTTAAAGTCATTCAAAATGCTTTAACTTTTGTCACAGAAATGGTATCTGCATGATTTTTGTTTTGAAATAAAGCTAATAAATGTATCTATGTTTCCTAGTTCTGAGGAAATGATATCCAGAAAAATGCAATTTTAGCAACTTTTTAAACAATTTTGTTAAACAAAATTTGAAGAAACTTAAATTGTAACATAACTTTAAAACCCTTACTTGTGACTGATTCAAACAAAAGTGGTAGGGAACATTCCCCATCTAATGTAGATTGCTTTTGGTCAAAGTTCATGGATTTTGGTTTAAAAATGTGAGAGACAGACGACTTTAAGTACCCCAGTGTAAATAGCAACAAATACATTTTTTATAAACAATTAACATAAAAATAGTGTAAAATGAACTTCAGAATCTCTTAGTTTGATCATGATAAAAAACAGAAGAATTTAACATTGCTAGAGATTATTATTTTAAAAAAATATTTCTAGTGTATATGACCACCTTTAACACTCCATTCACAGAATGACTTATCACTGATAAATAACCGCAACCACCCGTGGTGAAATAGCCATTAGCACGTTGGCCTTCCAAGACGACTGCTGCCCAACGAATTGATAGCAGAAACTGGAGTTCTACATGGTCAACGTGACATTTCCAGCCGTATTGCTTGACATTCTTGACAGTGTTTACCTCCCCTCGTAACAGAGAGTCTCACGAGGCTGTGTGATGCCCATTCCAGACCTCAGTACAGAGTGATAAGCCCTAAACTGACTTGGAATCGAACCCGGGCTACCTGGTAAGAGGCAGCCACACTGCCCCTGGCAGTACGGGCGATTGGGAATTAAAAATGCGAGGGAAAAAGAATATACAGGCAACAAACAGTAGCCGAGTTTTTGGGATATAGCAGACTGGGTGTTTGTGTGTGTGTGTGTTTTTTTGCATCAAAACTGAAAAAGAAAATCTACAAAATGATGAGTATTTATGCTCTCTTGGCGAATTTCGACAGAGAGGTAAAGACTGACAGTTTACCAATTTAACTGCGTTAAAAATGAAATGGCGTATGGCTTTTAGTGCCGGGAGTGTCCGAGGACAAGTTCGGCTCACCAGATGCAGGTCTTTTGATTTGACTCCCGTAGGCGACCTGCGCGTCCTGATGAGGATGAAATGATGATGAAGACGGCACGTACACCCAGCCCCCGTGCCAGCGAAATTAACCAATCAAGGTTAAAATTCCTGACCCTGCCAGGAATCGAACCCAGGACCCCTGTGACCAAAGGCCAGCACGCTAACCATTTAGCCATGGAGCCGAACTAAGTGCGGTAAAAATAGCTTTTGAGATTTTGATTCAATAATATACACTGAAACTTTTACCAAAGTTTAGCAAAAAATTTTAGCAAAAAACTTTAGCAAAAAAAGACCCGGCTACCCTTCATCACAGCACATGCAAAGTTTCCACCACTTGCTAGGGAGCTGTAGAAATCGGTCAGCCTGGACGAACGGTATTTCGTACGTATTTATGCTAATAATTTTGTTAATAATTAAAGGAAATGAAGGAAAGAAGCTGATAAGACAACAGGTTTGTACATTTTGCTTTTGTTAAATGATTCCTAGTTTCAACCGGCTAAAATGGAATAAAAATGTAACATTTTCTCCAGAAAATGGGGGATACTGTCTGTTTCTGCCGCTTTTCCCACACCTGTGGGGTCATGGGTGCGAACTGCGTCGCACATGTGGATTTGGCCCTGTTTTACGGAAGAATGCCCTTTCTTACGCTAACCCTATATGGAGGGATGTAATCACTATTCTGAGGTGGGTGGTAGTGTTCACCAAAGAAACAATATTACACCTTTTTACAATTAAAAACTAGTACGGCGTGCTTATACAGTTGAAATCACCCCTTTTGCATTTGACTACACTCTAAAAACTAAGAAACACTAAAGAGACTGCCAGACTCACGAATGTGCGCGGTAAGTGGGTGAATCAAACCTCAGTGTTCATGAATTTAGCAAAAAAAAAGAAAGCCGGCTACCCTTCCTCACAGCACATGCAAAGTTTCCACCACTTGCTAGGGAGCTGTAGAAATCGGTCAGCCGGGGCGAACGGTATTTCGTGCGTATTTCTGCTAATAATTTTGTTAATAACTAGAAGGGAATGAAGGAAAGAAGCTGATAAGACAACAGGTTTGTACATTTTGCTTTTGTTAAATAATTCCTTGTTTCAACCGGCAAAAATGGAATAAAAATGTAACATTTTCTCCAGAAAATGGGGGGCTACTGTCTCCCCTCGCCCCTCCCTTAATCGCCGCTACTGGGCCCCCTGGCATAACATATAATAGGACTGTGATTCTACACCATTCAGATTTTCAAGAATCGAGCCTCAATATTTCCGGCAGATATTCAGCATGTATTGTTCTCCAGTGCACTCTTTCCAGGAAAATACTGAGCGCCTTATTTAAAAATTTCCTGGACGTGTAAGTCAAAGGTAATACATTGTTGCCTTCTGCAGTGAACAGGAAAAGCCGCCGGGCCACATGACACGTACAATACATAGTCACTCAAATGGTTATGATACGCATCGAATCACTGACCTCTGTCTCCTGTCTCCTTCAATCTAGAACCTTCTTTTCATGCAGACATGTGGAGGCAGGTGTCTTGCCGTGGGTGAAATGATCTGAAACGTTTGGGAATGGCTCAATAGGGATCAAAGCTTTGAGGAAAGATAAGTTTTGATGAAGTCTGAAGCCACGGTGGCTTTGTTTGACCTGAGTGTACAGTGTCTACAGCTGAGGCATGGACGGCTGAGAGGAAAGACCACTTTTTATAAGCATACAAGCTTCCTAAATCTTTCTCTCCCCTCTGACTGCGTAGCGTGGCGCCAGCATTGAGTGTATAGTAGTAGGAGCACCCAATGTCCAGTGGGCCAAGGACCACTCAGAGACTCGAGACACCAATGACGTAATCAGTACCGTAAGCTAGACGGCGCGGCGGGAGGAAAGCTTTTCTCACTCGAATAATTTAAAGGAATATCCCTGAATGATCAACGTCGTTGTTAGGTAAACGTGGATAGCAGATGAGCAATAATTTCGGTGACATGTCTTGCCACAAACCATATATATTTTTCTAGGTTTTAGTGCAATTAACTGCTGCATGCATACGCGGGGATTTGCCCTTTTCTGAACGTTTTCTACTAAGTACAAATTTTTCATTGAGGGTAAATAATAATAATAATAAAATCTCTCTGAAGGAACAGCTTTGTCAACTCGAGTTAACAGGCTTGAAATGGGCTACCAACTGACTAAGAATACCTATAATAAAAAGTGTCTCTCTCGTAATACTAAGATGAAGCAGTACCAGACAGTCATCCGCCCTGAAGCCTTATATGCTTCAGAATGTTTAACATTCAACAGGAAGGGACTCATGGAAAAACTTGAAATCCGGAAAAGAAAGATAATGAGGAAGATACTGGAGCCATTCAAGGAAGGGTCAGTTATAAAAGACGGCCTAACCAAGAGCTCTACAAGTACTGTGAAAGAATAACGAATGTAGCAAGGAAGGGACGCCTAACATTCTATGGGCACGTCTACAGGATGCATCCTATCAGGCTGACCAACCGGATTCTCAGCTACTGGCAAAATAGGAAGACCAAGTCACCATGGTTGATCGAAGTGGATAAAGATCTACAGGAACTGGGAATAACAGAAGGAATCGAAAAGGATCGGACAGCACTCAGGAAAATGCTTAAACATAAGAAGTTCCAGGACAGACTACCAACAAAGAGGACTGGCGCCCTTTGAACAAAGGAAAGGAAGGAGCAACACAGCTTGAGGATGCGCAACTACGCAACTACTGGGCAAACATCAAAGCTCATTCCAAAATGCAATAGTTGAATGTCATGGTCCTTAGCTGGCCTATACGAAACAACAACAACAACAACAATAATAATAATAATAATAATAATAATAATAATAATAATAATAATAATAATAATAATAATAATAATAATAATAATAATAATAATAATAGTAATATACCTGTGCTTCGCTACGGTTTTAAATTGAAAGTTATTATTCAACGTTTTACTTTTGTAGAGTCCACTGTCAGCTGAGCCTGTAAAATACGCCCTCAGTTCGTACGTCAAACGGTTTTGGGGAATGATTATCTATTTTCTGATCTAACAATCATTTTAACCGCATACAGATGAATTTGAATGTTTTAAACCTTATATTATTTAACTTCTAGGATGTAAAAGCAACCAGCTGTGAAATTTTGATTTTGTACGTCGAACAGTATTGGAGGAATGAACACTTTTTAATGGGTGAATGTTTTTAAATATTTATTAACATCCAGGATATAGAAGACTATCCTTCATAAGAAAGTTAAGTTCGTGCCTGAAACTGTTTCTGTCTGTTAGGTCATCAGCCCAGAGGCTGGTTGGATCCTCAAATAGCACCACCAAAGGTTATGCGGTTATAAGGAAACCCCAAAAACCAAAGGCAGCACCAAAATGAGGCGTACTAGGCAAGATGAGGAGTGAGGTAGTTTGCCATTGCTTTCCTCACTGGGTCAGAAAGTACTACTGCAGCACGACTGGCCCTATGAGCAGCACCTTTCATAACACTCAGATGCACTAATCATGCTCTAAATGTCATTACTCAGCACTATCCATACCCCAGCAACTTCCATATTGTCACAGCCATGGATGTTGACTGGGACTTCGGTGGAAGCTACACTTTACTCTGGCCTGTGCCAAGAGATGGATGCAAAAGTACTGTATCCATCAAGAAATGACAGTAGGCAGAAGAATGGATATTGTGTTTTTGAGAGTCAACCACCACCTAAACAACTTAGGGGAGAAATATTTTGAAGTATATTTATTTATTTATTTTATGCCTTTTTATGTGGCGAGGTTAGGGGTCACGGGCCTCTCTTACTCTTAACCACTTATTTTACACCTAGAACATATAAGAAGACTCTTCTCGTAAAATT
This sequence comes from Anabrus simplex, assembly GCF_040414725.1. NCBI lineage: Eukaryota > Metazoa > Arthropoda > Insecta > Orthoptera > Tettigoniidae > Anabrus > Anabrus simplex. Next base: position 155,927,439 of record NC_090267.1, read on the forward strand.
ACAACTTTCTACATCAAACAGTTTTGAGGAATGAATAATTTCGTATACGGAGCCAACCTCATTTAACACTTTAGCGGTGGAACGTTAAAAAGTATTTCCTATTTCACACCTAGGTTTTAAAATATATACCGCCATTTGGAATATATTCTTCATACGTTAAACCGTTTCGGAGAAAGGAATGAATATATTTGTATTCGGATCCTAACCCCCATTTAACTCTCTGAGCGGTTAAATTTGTTTCAAACCTTCTGTTATATAACACATAGGATATCATTTGAAATTTTAACTTCATAATTCCAACGATTTCATCTAACTGGCTCCATGGCTAAATGGTTAGCGTGCCGGCCTTTGGTCACAGGGGTCCCGGGTTCGATTCCCGGCAGAGTCGGGAATTTTAACCTTAATTGGTTAATTTCGCTGGCACCGGGGCTGGGTGTCTGTGTCGTCTTCATCATCATTTCATCCTCATCACGACGCGCAGGTCCCCTACGGGTGTCAAATCAAAAGACCTGCATCTGGCGATCCGAAAATGTCCTCGGACACTCCCGGCACTAAAAGCCATACGCCATTTCATTTTTTTTATCTAACTGCATATCTTTGTCATCATTACTCAACCCCCCGTCAAAACCCCCTTATGGGTCTATTGTTTTAAGTCAATTTCTTATTTGTATCCTCATAAAAAGAATTCAACTCTTTTTACACTCCACTTAAGTTGATTTCACCCTCCCTCCTACCCTCCCCTGTCATAAAATGCGTGTGTCTTTCTTTTTAAAAGACATTCCAAATACCAATTTTCTTGTCCGTAAAACCCTCGTTATCGACATATAAGTATCCTCATAAAAAGAATTCAACCCCTTTTTTAGTCCTCTTTACAACTCCCTTAAGTGTTCCATTACCGTTACAGAAGATTCCAAATACCTGTTTTCACGTCTGTAACATGTTACGTTTTTGAGATATACTGTATTGCAGATATATTCATTTTATTAATTCACCCCCTTTCTCACTCCTGTTTACCCCCTCTTAAGTAGATTTTCCAAAAACAAAAAAATACGCGTTTCCTTTTTTTTTTAAAGGAGATTCCAAAATACCAATTTTGATGAGTGCAACATCTTCAGTTTTGAGATTTAAGTATCCTTATAAAAGGTATTCAACACTTTTTGCACTTTTTCACCTCCCTTAGGAGGATTTTCCGAAAACATAATATACGTGTTTCCTTATTTTTAAAGAAGATTCCAAATACAAATTTTCACGTCTTTAAACTGTTAACTTCTTGAGATTTAGATACACCCATTTAAAAAATTCACCCCCTTTTCTCCCCCCTTAGCGACGGAATATCCAAAAATCCCCTCTTAATGAGCACCTACATTGAAATTTAAATGTATCTTGAAAATTTCATTTCTTTATGTTCAGTAGTTTTGGCTCGGCGATGATGAGTCAGTCAGTTAGGTTATACTGTTTCATATCTCTAGATGAATATGCTACTCCCTCTGTTATGTAGAAGTTAGTGTGATCAGCTGCCATCCCCAAAAGCCCCGGGTTCGATTTCCGGCTCTGGCACGAAATTTGAAAAGTGGTACGAGGACTGTGACAGTGTCCACTCAGCCTCAGGAGGTCAGCTGATAGAGGGGGTTCGATTCGCATCTCAGCCATCCTCGAAATGTTTTTCCGTGGTTTCCCACTTCTCCTCCAGGCGAATGCCGGGATGGTACCTAACTTAAGGCTACGGCCGCTTCCTTCCCTCTTCCTTGCCTCTCCCTTCCAATCTTCCCATCCCTCCACAAGGCCCCTGTTAAGCATAGCAGGTGAGGCCGTCTGGGCGAGGTACTGGTCATACTCCCCAGTTGTATCCCCCGACCAAGAGTCTGAAGCTCCAGGACACTGCCCTTGAGGCGGTAGAGGTGGGATCCCTCATTAAGTCCGAGGGAAAAACCGAACCTGGAGGGTAAACAGGTGATGATGATGATGATAAACTATTCAGATTTATACATCTTTGATGTAGAACAATACGATAGAATCTCTAAAATACAATTCTTCCTCATACACATGTGAACAACATATACATTTTTACATTGTGTGTCCGAACTTTACTGAGATAACCTATGTGATGAATGGCCACGTTGTAATTGAGTACAATACATCATGAACTTTCAAACAGGCCTACTGTGTTTTCGAAACATTCATATAAATCTTCCTAAAACCCACAGAACTTTTCAGATACTTCAATTTCGGGGATGGCTGTGGTGGGAATTGAACCCTTCTCTACTCAGTTGACTTTCCGGGCTGAGTGGACCCCGTTCCAGCCCTCGTACCACTTTTCAAATGTCGTGGTAGAGCCTAGAATGAAACCCGTCGCCTCCGTGGGTGGCAGCTAATCAGACTAACCACTACACCACAGGGGCGACAACGAGTGCGTTTCCGTGGGTACAGGATAACGTAGTGGTCTTCGTTTCAGAAAATTTTGAATTCTATTCCTGACCACATCGGGGATTTCAGCTCTGTCTGACTCAGAAACATAGCGTTTACGATTGTCTTAATACACAACAGGTTTTCCTTTATACACAACACAGCACCAACTACTATAGAAGAGTGAATACATTCCCCCACATAGAGTTAGCGTCACAGGGAGCATCTGACCGTAAGACTGGAAATGTGCAACACAGACGTTAGAGTATGGGTAACATCGGCAGAGAAAATTGTGCGTAGCGAGTAAAGGTAGAGGCAATCTTAACATTTAGTGCAGGTCTTGCTCCTCCTCCGGCAGATATCAAGTATTATGTTAATGGTTACATGTCCCATTAACTATTTTTACGGTTTTCGAGGGAGTTCTTTGTCTCGGAGGAGTTCCTTTGAATGCCGGCAAATCTATTCCGCAGACACGTACTACGGCAGTTCTAACAACGTTCCCTTCCAAACTGATTATGCTTCGTCCTCAACACGTTGAACTGTCTATTGATATTCCGTGCTGAGTGGCTCAGGCGGCTGAACGCTGGTTTTCTCATCCCAAGTTGACAGGTTCAATCTTATTCAGTCCGATAGTATTTTAAATAATCCAAACCCCTGTGAGAAAAATTTCTGGAACCTCAGTGTCTTCGAAAAATCATGGAAGTAGTTAGTCTGTTTTCTTAATCTGTTTTCCCTCCAGGGTCGGTTTTTTCCTTGGACTCTACCGCCTCAAGGGCAGTGTTCTGGTGCTTCAGACTCTGGGTCGGGGGATACAACTGGGGAGGATGACCAGTACGTCGCCCAGGCGACCTCACCTGCTATGCTGAACAGGGACCTTGTGGAGGGATGGGAAGATTGGATGGGACAGGCAAGGAAGAGGGAAGGAAGCGGCCGTGGCCTTAAATTAGGTACTATTCCGGCATTTGCCTGGAGGAGAAGTGGGAAACCACGGAAAACCACGGAAAACCACTTCGAGGATGGCTGATGTGGGAATCGAACCCACCTCTACTCAGTTGACCTCCCGAGGCTGAGTGGATCCCGTTCCAGCCCTCGTACCACTTTTCCAATTTCGTGGCAGAGCCGGGAATCGAACCCGGACCTCTGGGGGTGGCAGCTAATTACGCTAACCAATACACCACGGAGGCGGACACAAGTTGTTAGTAAGACGTAAAACCAATAACATTGTTCTCTTCCGCGGAACTATACCAGGACTGTTGTAATAATATTCATTTTTAATTTGGATTACTTATGAGGAAACGGAATCATTTACTCGCAAAACATTAAAAAATTCACTGTTGTCTTGTTAAGCCAGATGGCTGGAATTTTCTCAGTGGCAATCAATTAACAAATCCTCCAGTGATATTGTCGATGTATCTTGCCCGCCTCAGCGTCGACATCAGCAAAAAGGCAAACTTAACAAAGAAAAGAAATTATCCGTTGTGTTCCGGGACGTGGAAACATACATAGTAAAAAAATTGATTGAAATAATTGAATTTCAAACTAAGAGAAAATTGTAAAAATGTAATTTTTTTACAAGAAATTATCTCGAACGTGTCTACCAATAATGTTGTGGAAGTCTCTGTTTTCAAATAACCTAAGCCATGTCTCGTATCCAACGCTTAAAGTCGGCTTAGTTATATTGGAGTGAAATTTTTTTCGTGTAAGAGCAATATGAAACGCTAAAGAAAATCACACATATTTCATGTGACCTTGCATAGATCAATACAATATTCTGCTGTGTAAAGCACTTGTTTCTCTTCGCCTTTATCTGTTTACCCTCCAGGGTCGAATTTTCCCGCGGACTCAGCGATGGATCCCACCTCTACCGCCTCAAGGGCAGTGTCCTGGAGCTTCAGACTCTGGGTTGGGAGATAAAACTGTAGAAGATGACCAGTACCTCGCCCAGGCAGCCTCACCTGCTATGCTGAACAGGGGCCTTGCGGGAGGATGGAAAGATTGGAAGGGATAGACAAGGAAGAGGGAAGGAAGCGGCCGTGGTGTTAAGTTAGGTACCATCCCGGCATCTGCCTGGAGGAGAAATCGGAAACCACGGAAAACCACTTCGAGGATGGCTGAGGTGGGAATCGAACCCGCCTCTACTCAGTTGACCTCCCGAGGCTGAGTGGACCCCGTTGCAGCTCTCGCACCACTTTTCAAATTTCGTGTCAGATCCTGGAATCGAACCCGGTCCTCCGGGGGTGGCAGCTAATCACACTAACCCCTACACCACAGAGGCGGACGTAAATAACTTGTTACTATTTGAAAATGCAGTTATTAGCTGAGGCAGATTCCGTATTTACGGCTTGGGACTTCGTTTTGTATTCTTTATGCACACACAACACACCACATTACCATCACAGAGACACGCAATCGTGAATACAGTACCTGTGCATAGATCCCTCGGTATAGCGTTGATGTCAGGAAGGGCCTTCGACCGTAAAAGTGGACAAATATACAGGCCGGCTCCATGTCATTGTTAATTTACTGAGGAGATGAGTATTTCATATTGTTTGAAGAGTAACCACAATAGTATAGATTTAATATTAAGAATATACTCTAGTTTTGAAACATAGATGAACTGCAAGAAGGTTATTGAGAGTTTCTAGGAGAATTCGTTGCTTTAATAATGCGCATTAGAATTGGAAATACATGTAAATATATATTTATTCTTTATATGTCCAGTAAGTGGGCAGAAAGGTCCGCTGAACAAAGTATATAAAATAAATATTGCGACTATATTGCGTTTAAATTTGAAGCAATTCGGGAAACAGTGGATTCGAACCACACTATCGGCCGCCCTGAAGATGGTTTTCCGTAGATTCCCATTTAAGTACTAGGCAAATGCTGTACCGTAATTAAGACAACGGTCGCTTCCCTCAGAGGTATTCCATCGTCAATATGAGACCTACCTGTTCGGAGCAACGTAATGATAATTGTAAAAGGAAAAAACACAATTTTCATCAAGTGGAAATATTCATTCTAAAACAGCATAAGTGACGTGAATTGTCTCCTTTCAGAGTCTATAATGTAAAGTATTAATAATGGCAGAAAACCTTCACAGTTCCATTCAGCCTTCTTCAAAGACACACGCAACTTGCCAAACAATAAGCATGCTCAGGTCAGTACAAACCGGACAGCAGGAAGGAATGTGTCCCTCTACATTCATACATATACAGGCCGACCTCAAGAGATTGTATGATAGCGTAACAAGTGCTTGTGTTGAAAGAAGCTAGCGAGGGGAACTGTGAAATGCTTATGAAGTCCTCTATGAACTGGCGAGTTTTGGACACCTTCAGAATGGGAACCTGTTATCAGAAGAAAGAAGAAAGTGCGAGGTGTCAGGCTTTAGAAGTGAACCTGCATTGTCGACGTTAAGGACTGGCGTATGTTCTTTCTTTACATCTCAAAGGGTATTTTCTTCTTTTTAAATGTCCCTTCTCCCTCCCGCTCTTCTTTTTCTCAACGTGATCCTTTGCTTTACGGTTTAGCACACTCTAGGAATTCCTCTTCTTGTGCTATGTTGTCTGATTCTTGAGCGGTCGACCATAGACGACTGACGTCATGAGTTCCATGCCAGTGATTCTTAGGGAATGGCATTGATTTACTGGAGGGCTCATTGTTATACTCAACACGTGTTTTTGAAGAGATATCTTCTTAAGTTCCTTTCTTACAGTACATTACTTAAATTTCTCCTAAGAGACATCTTCAGGCAAATTATTCCACCTGACCTTTTGCAATTCTAAATTCCCTTTTTGACATGCTGGGTGGTCTCAAAGCCAGACAAGTACGATTGGAATTTTACGCATTCAATGGACAGTTCAACTAAACGACCACACATACTGTACTTCTCAAAACCGAATGATCACGTCTTTAACTCCTCGTCGCATTGGTACAAAAATTAAATTAAATGTTATGTGTAAATTTCCAAGAATAATCCTTCATAGTATGAAACGCAGGAGCAATGTATCATACCTGTGACCCGTATTCTGCCATTGGCAGCCATGGAGTTCTACCAGAGGGATTTCTTTCTATCTCGCTGGAGAAAATGTCACATAAGGATATTCAGTCTACGTACCTTAGCTGAATAGGCATTCAACTTCTGTGTCTAAAAGACTACAAGATCGAATCCCGGCACATAGGCTAAGTTTTTAAGAGTATTTAAATCTCATGGGAGTAAACTAACTGGCACGGTTAAGAGTTCCTCTTGAAGGAATACAGAACTCCGGCACATCTTAAAATTTGTAGCGATTTAAGGGACGTTGAGCGTGTGTTATTATTATTATTATTATTATTATTATTATTATTATTATTGTTACCGTGTTTTAGCGGTAGTTATGCGTAAAAGAAGGTGCGGGTGTGAATGGGTTTCAAGCTACGAAATTATAGTGCATGTAAAATTAATTTAAAATTTAACAAAGTTATATTTTCTTTTCAAAAACAAAGCAATAACAGACATGGCAGGTACAATGTAGCAAAACAAGGGGAGTTACAATATTTACAGGTTTTGGGCTTCACGCCCTGACTTCAGCGATCAGCTCAGTTTTACCACAAACACAAGTTTTAACAGAGGGGCAGAAAACCCCATTCATCCCTAGGAGCCCCTGGCTCCGAATTACACAGAAAAGCCTCCATGAGGCATATGACACTCCATTTCCAAAAGAGCGATCCGCTCTCAAAATTTAAGCCTCTCAAAGGCCACACCAAACTCTACCTTCAAGCTGTCCACTAAGGACGTATTCACAGGGGTAAAATACCCAACCTACTGAGGTCTATTACATGAAAAGAAGGTTGATTACCTGACCTCTAAAATAACAATTTGAGAGGAGGCTAACCGCACTCCTGATACACTTTGTTTAAGACCTACTTGGCACTAGGCCGTTAATACAAGGGCTAATCCCATACTACAGAGGTGACTTAAGAAAATAACAATTTACATTACATCACGGAAGAATGGGTTTGAGAAAATAAGTTCACCTCAAAACAATATGAGTGGGAACTCGAGAGGGTTAGCACTCTCTATCCCAGTATGTAGTTTAGAAGATAGGATAGGTACCAGTAGTCTTTACATTTTAAAGGAAGGTTACATGGTGGAAGGCCTAGAACCCGCCCCGAAAGTTAAACTGCTGAGCAAGCAAAGAAAGAAGTTATTACTTGGCCATTACCTTGTTGTAGACGCCGCCGAAGAAAGAGGCGCTTCCCGCCTCCTGCTATGTACTTAATACACTGAAAGATGGAACAGAAGTGGCCCCGAGACCCTAAAATCAGCAGTTTATATCCTCTCGCGGAAGATTCTAGGCGTTAGGGGAAAGAAAACACCCTCCCACAAAATTTTTATTGGCTAGGGAAAAGAAACCCCTACATAGAGGAGGAAGAAACACATAATTGGTGGAAAATTAATTAAAGAAATTCGGGATTGGCTAGATCCAAAATAAGGGGAAAAAGAGGGGTATACAGCCAACTTAAACAATGACAGAAAGAAATTTAACAAAGAACAAACTCTTGAAATAAAAATTTCTCCAACAAAATAGTTCTTTGACTCCGCACTAGGTCGCACTATTGTTGATCTTCAGTAGTGTCCTCTAGAAGAGAAAGTTCACACTTCTTACTTCAAGCGAAACAAAAACACATCAAAAATGACACAGTTCACAAACTCAAAAATTTCCAGGTAGTGACATCTTCTGAGAAATTAGTAGATTAATAGTGTAGATAAAGTTCAGCCTTCCTCCAGAAGAGGAGTTTCAACTGGCGCAACTTTTAAATAAACAGAGTAGAGGTGTACCGCCCGGTACAGACCTCCCCCCCCAAAAGTTCCTCCAGGGGTGACACATGAAATCAGTTTGAAACAAGTTCCAAGTTATAAGGTGAATATGAAAATAGATTACAAGATTTTCAGAATGTTGTGTGATTCAGTTTCACAATTTGTTGTTGCAGGTGAAGCAAAGTCTTTCAGTTTGTAGAAGTTGAATTTTTGAAGATAAACTTTTAATACTTGAAAGTGATGAAAAATTTGGCAATGTCCACCAAATATTGTTGTTGAATTCCCAAGTGTAATCATTACTTATAGTAACTGTTCATGTAGTTGATGTTGATGAAGTGAGGTGGCCAGACCGGCCGTTGCAGCTTGCGTCCAAAGGAGGCCGCTCGGACCCCTCAAGTACCCTGAGATACCGCTCGCCCGCACTATGAGGGGAGCAGAGGAGTTAAAACACGCCGCGCCCGCGGTGAACATATACAGGCTGCGGGCAAGTAGCAGGTCGTGCGCCGCACATCAGCCTTGGCCGGGAGGAGAGCTCCGGCTCGCCGGGCACATGTCGTCTTCGCTGGAGAGGAGGGGGCCCATCCCCCTCCCCAGTTGCTGCACGGCGCTGCGTGGCTGCGGGGGCACTGAAACATTAAAGCTAGGCGGCAGAATTGTGTTGGACCATCATGTTTCTTTGAGGGCACAGGCTTGTAGAGAGATTGAGGGGCCAGCGGCGTGCAGATATTCATGGTATTCATTAAGCCACTGTGTAGAGTGGAGCAGGAGACGGGAGCGTGGTAATGGCCGTGGCAAAGACAGGATATCAGTTTAATGGGTCGGGGCAGGTTTCACAAACATGCTTACATAAGAAACAAAATCCTATAGAAGGGGCAGAATGCCTAGAATTTGGAAACTCAAAAAAAAAAAAAAATATAACCTTCATATTCCTTTCAAAATAATATGAAGCAAGTTAACACGTAAATTACACCGGTTTCACCTGTGACAGGTGAACCCTAAATATCCTCTCGGTGGCTGGATTGCTAACTAACAACGTAACTGGCGTAAGAAAATCGAGAATGATACAAGGCCCATGAAATCTGGGGGCAAGCTTGCCCGCGGGAACAAAATTCTTGACCATTACTTGGTCGCCTACCTTCAAAGGGGTGGGTCTCCGTCCACGATCATACCTTTCCCTAACCTTTTCATGAGACACTTTAAGATTGGCTTTAGCCTTCTTCCAAAGATTTTTAATGCTGTCCGGATCTATTGTCTCGGGTAGAATGTCATTCAGAGACCAGAGGTTAGAGAGCGGCGAGTTGGGAACAAACTTAAACATCAAAGAAGCTGGAGTAAACTTGTGAGATTCATGAACCGCCGAATTCAAAGCAAAAGCTATCCAATGCAGGGACGTGTCCCACCTGTACGGATCTTCATGATGATAGGCAATGAGTGCGGACCTGAGATTACGGTTAACCCGTTCAGCCAGAGATGGTTGAGGGTAATAAGCAGAAGTAGTTACATGAGAGATGGACAAGTCAAAACAGAATTTACGAAATAAATTTGATGTGAACGCCTTAGCATTATCAGATACAATATATTGACACGGACCAAAAGAAGCAAAAATAGAATTTAAGCAGGTAATGGTAGACTGAGCGGTAGCCAGTTTAGTCGGAAATAACCAAGAAAATCTTGTAAAACCATCTACACATACAAAGATGAACTTATTAGCATTACCCTTTGACTGGGGGAAGGGTCCTACATAATCGATATACAGGCGTTCCATGGGGCGCGACGCTTGATGCGAAGACAAAAGGCCTACCTTGGTGGACATGGTGGGTTTACTAAGCAAACAAGATTTACAAGCTTTTACAAGTTCACGGATTTCACCGTCCATACCTTTCCAGATGAACATTTCACGAATCTTTTCACGAGTTTTAAAGATACCCAGGTGCCCCCCCAATGGGGTCTCATGATAGTATTTGAAGATCATAGGCACAAGAACCGCTGGAACGACAACCTTCATCATCTTATCATGCCTCGATGGGCAACATAAAACACCATTCCTCAGAACATAAGGGACGACATGTTCCCCAGAAGAAAGGGTTTCCATTATCGGACCCAGCGTCGGATCTTCACGTTGGTATTTCTCAATATCCCGAAAGAGCATGGGAGCATCCGTTAAGATGGCATTAACCTCAGATAGTATGGACTCGGGAGGTGATGAACTGTCGGCCGGTTCCTGGGTCTCGACGTCGTTAGAAAACATACGGCTGAGTCCATCAGCCACAACATTTTCAGTACCTCTGATATGCCGTACATCGAATTGGAAGGCAGAAATACGGGTGGCCCAACGGGCTATACGACCTGTACGACGCGGCCTACCTAAGACCCAGCTTAAGGCTTGATTATCTGTCTCCAGATCGAATTTGACGTGTTCCAGATAGAGACGGAACTTTTCTAATGCGAATAAGACTGCCAAACCTTCAAGCTCATATATGGAGTACTTTGCTTCTTGAGCTGACAATGTCCTAGACGCATAGGCGATGGGTCGCCTCCCTCGTTCAGTCTCTTGAAGAAGGACTGCAGCTACCGCCGACGACGACGCGTCGGTTTGGACGATGAATTTCTTCGAGAAATCGGGCATAGCAAGTACAGGGGCATTACAGAGAGCTAATTTAAGGTCTTCAAAAGCGGCTTGTTGAGAAGGTCCCCACTCAAATTTGATGCCTTTCCTACGTAGAAGATTTAAGGGCGCCGCTCTATTAGCAAAATTAGGAATGAACTTCCTGAAGAAATTCACCATACCGATGAACCTGGCGATACCTTTAATGTCCTTGGGAGGTTTAAAATCACGGATGGCCTGTGTTCTAGAATGATCGACTGCTACTCCATCGGGTGACACAATATGCCCTAGGAATGACATAGAGGGCTTAGCAAAGGCAACCTTGGACAACTTAACAGTTAACCCAGCCTTACGAAGGCGATCGAGAACTTCTCGCAGATGATCTAGATGTTCTTCAAAAGTCTCTGAAAATACGACGACATCATCTAAGTAGTGATATAAGTACTCGAATTTGATGTCGGAGAAGACCCTATCTAGCAGCCTAGTGAGTACAGCTGCTCCCGTAGGGAGCCCGAAAGGCACGCGGTTGTATTCATATAAATTCCAGTCCGTGGCAAACGCTGTAAGATGTTTAGACTCTTCGGCAAGGGGAATTTGATTATAGGCCTGATTTAAATCCAAGATGGTGAAGAACTTGGCCTTACGAAACCATGAAAAACAAGAATGAAGGTCGGGAAGGGGCACAGATTGCAACACCACCTTCCGATTGAGAGCCCTGTAATCAATGACAGGCCTGAAGCCTCCTTGGGGTTTCGGGACTAGAAAAATAGGCGAAGAATACGCTGACTTAGAGGGCCTAATAATACCATTCTTCAACATCTGATCGATGATTTCTTTCAGAGCTTTCATTTTAGGAGGAGACAGCCTATAAGGTGGAAAGCGAACAGGAATCGAATCCGTGACCTCAATTTTGTATTCAATAAGGTCAGTAACACCAAGAGTATCAGAGAACACCTCGGGAAACGACTGACACAATTTGCGAATACTATCAGCCTGCTCCTCAGGTAGATGTCTAAGGTCTAACAACATCTCATCCTGGGTAGGCGAAATAGATGATCATGATGCAGAATTACACTTTAATAGAGGGATTTTACAATTAGAGGCAAATTTGAATGTGCACGACTTACTCTGAAGATCGAGCACAAGACCAGTGTGAGACATGAAGTCCGCTCCCAGTATGATGGGGCAAGACAAATGCTTGGCCACAAACAATTTGATTTTCCATGTAAATTTAAAAACACGAATTTTGACATGTAAGGAACCTAGAATTTCTAATGGAGATGAATTAGCCGAAACATATTTAACAGGAAATGAGTCATAGTCAGGGAGTTTACAAACAGATTTCAATTTAGAATACCAATCAGCCGAAATAATGGAACAAACACTGCCTGAATCTAAGAGAGCTGTTATAGGCTCGTTATTTAACTCAATCTTAAGAAAAGGAACAGGTGCGGGGGTATCCGCCGCAATCCTAAGACATTCTCTGGGGCATTCAAAAAAAGAATTTGAAGATTGCTCATTCCCTGAATTCTCGACCTTTTTGCCCGGGGCTGAGCCTTGGAAAGCAGAATTAGTCGACTCAGCCGAAGCCGCTAGTCACTTTTTATTATTGGCATATGTGGAATTTGCACCAGAAGTTGAGCAGGAGGGGGTGCTATTTGAGTTTGGGCAATTCTTGGCGATATGTGAGAAAGCCCCACATTTAAAGCAGCCTTGTGATGAACCAGCTCCATTCCTAGTCCCACTTGGCTTGATCAGTGGACACTTGTTGCGCAGATGGTCAGGCGACCCGCAAGCATAACATTTACGGGAATTGACTGGTCGGCGAGGTGGAGGCCGAGTGTTACTAAAGGAAGGCGGGGGTTCTTTCGCGACACGCAAAGAATCGGCGTATCTAACTCCTTCCGCTGAGACGGCCAATGCTTCAAGTTCAGAGAAGGTTTGCGGACACGCCGCGAAACACAAATATGACCTGTAGGATGGCGAAATACCTTCTACAATAGCCTGCACGATCTGATCTTCAGGAAAGTGCAGAGCAAACACCCTAGTGTAGAATTTGATATCTTGTATGAAATCAGCCAAGTTTTCATCCAAGCGCTGTACACGGTAATAGTACTTCTGAATCAGGGAGGACCTGGCCCTAGCCGGGATGAAGTTAGCTAGCAAATGGGCATGGAAATCCTCAATAGATGATTGCTCGGCAATGGCTCTTACGATTTTATCAGAAAGAATACCAATAGCATACGGATAGATAATTTGCAAAATTTGACATGGCGAAAGAGAAAAAACAAGAGCATGATCCTGAAATTCCACTAGAAATCTTAAAAATGAAATTACATCACTGGTGGTGTTGACGGAAAACTTAGAGATACCTCTAAGCAACATTGCCAATGGATGAGGCAAGCTACTGAACCCAGGTGACATAGTCGTTAAAGGTTTCAATGGCAAAGAAGTTAATTCAGAGCGGATGTTACCCAATGACGCACGGCGTTCAGATTCGTTGTTCGATGGGGCAGAGATAGTTTGAGCAGCAACGGTTATCCTAGTGACTTCTCCCTGAGGAGGCTCTTCATCACTACCTACATTCACTGTGGCGGGTTGATCAGTTTTGGGAGGAACTTCGCCGGTTAGCAATTGAGTGACCTTATTAGACAATTCCGAAATAGTTTCAAGGAGCGTATTAGCGTCCTTCCTCTGAACGTCATTCACCTTTAGAGACAACAGATCATTAACTCTATTTGCAAAGTGATACAGCCTGCCTTGCACACGCTTAATTTGATTAGGAGACGGATCGTTTTCATCAAAAAAGCTGACTACAGATGCTAGCCCAGTAATATTCTCGACGATCGTGGAAAGAGAATCATCAATTTCTTTCTCTCCCAAATTGGGGATGGAAATGGGCAAATCAAGGGACTCTCTAAGCTTGTTGGTGTCGATTGCAACCGTGCCTCCAGATTGCACATTTCTGATAGTTAACTCGTAGATCAACTCCTCTTTGCGCAAATAGTTAAGGAGGAGAACATCGCGAGGGCCGGGCATGATGACAGAACAATTTTGAAAAAATCAAAAAATTCCAGCAACTGAGAAAATTGTTAGAGTTCGAATCAAAGCAATGTTTAGCCGTCAAAAGGGGCTAAATTGAGACCCATTCAACCACGCTCTGCTACCACTTGTTACCGTGTTTTAGCGGTAGTTATGCGTAAAAGAAGGTGCGGGTGTGAATGGGTTTCAAGCTACGAAATTATAGTGCATGTAAAATTAATTTAAAATTTAACAAAGTTATATTTTCTTTTCAAAAACAAAGCAATAACAGACATGGCAGGTACAATGTAGCAAAACAAGGGGAGTTACAATATTTACAGGTTTTGGGCTTCACGCCCTGACTTCAGCGATCAGCTCAGTTTTACCACAAACACAAGTTTTAACAGAGGGGCAGAAAACCCCATTCATCCCTAGGAGCCCCTGGCTCCGAATTACACAGAAAAGCCTCCATGAGGCATATGACACTCCATTTCCAAAAGAGCGATCCGCTCTCAAAATTTAAGCCTCTCAAAGGCCACACCAAACTCTACCTTCAAGCTGTCCACTAAGGACGTATTCACAGGGGTAAAATACCCAACCTACTGAGGTCTATTACATGAAAAGAAGGTTGATTACCTGACCTCTAAAATAACAATTTGAGAGGAGGCTAACCGCACTCCTGATACACTTTGTTTAAGACCTACTTGGCACTAGGCCGTTAATACAAGGGCTAATCCCATACTACAGAGGTGACTTAAGAAAATAACAATTTACATTACATCACGGAAGAATGGGTTTGAGAAAATAAGTTCACCTCAAAACAATATGAGTGGGAACTCGAGAGGGTTAGCACTCTCTATCCCAGTATGTAGTTTAGAAGATAGGATAGGTACCAGTAGTCTTTACATTTTAAAGGAAGGTTACATGGTGGAAGGCCTAGAACCCGCCCCGAAAGTTAAACTGCTGAGCAAGCAAAGAAAGAAGTTATTACTTGGCCATTACCTTGTTGTAGACGCCGCCGAAGAAAGAGGCGCTTCCCGCCTCCTGCTATGTACTTAATACACTGAAAGATGGAACAGAAGTGGCCCCGAGACCCTAAAATCAGCAGTTTATATCCTCTCGCGGAAGATTCTAGGCGTTAGGGGAAAGAAAACACCCTCCCACAAAATTTTTATTGGCTAGGGAAAAGAAACCCCTACATAGAGGAGGAAGAAACACATAATTGGTGGAAAATTAATTAAAGAAATTCGGGATTGGCTAGATCCAAAATAAGGGGAAAAAGAGGGGTATACAGCCAACTTAAACAATGACAGAAAGAAATTTAACAAAGAACAAACTCTTGAAATAAAAATTTCTCCAACAAAATAGTTCTTTGACTCCGCACTAGGTCGCACTATTGTTGATCTTCAGTAGTGTCCTCTAGAAGAGAAAGTTCACACTTCTTACTTCAAGCGAAACAAAAACACATCAAAAATGACACAGTTCACAAACTCAAAAATTTCCAGGTAGTGACATCTTCTGAGAAATTAGTAGATTAATAGTGTAGATAAAGTTCAGCCTTCCTCCAGAAGAGGAGTTTCAACTGGCGCAACTTTTAAATAAACAGAGTAGAGGTGTACCGCCCGGTACAATTATTATTATTATTATTATTATTATTATTGTTGTTCTATTAACCTGCCTTACCACGTCATGAAGAGATACTGAATCAAATTGGTCGAATTGTCCGGCTCTATGGCTAAATGGTTAGCGTGCTGGCTTTAGGTCACAGGGATTCCGGGTTCGATTCCCGGCAGGGTCGGGAGTTTTAACCATCATTGGTTAATTTCGCTGGCACAGGGGCTGGGTGTATGTGTTGTCTTCATCATCACTTCATCCTAATCACGACGCGTAAGTTGCCTACGGGAGTCAACTCAAAAGACCTGCACCTGACGAGCCGAACTTGTCTTCGGACACTCCCGGTAGTAAAAGCAACACACCATTTCATTTCTTCTTTGGTCGAATTGGAGAACGAGATCTTTAAGACTCCCAGCAGTTTATCGGTTGTTTCTTGAGGGAATTATATGGGGCAAGAACTGTAGGGGTAGACCACGATATGGATATGACAAGCAGATCAGAGTAGATGTACTGTAGGATGCAGTAGTTAAATTAAAAGGTTAACACGGGATAGAATGGCATTGAGTTCTGCATCAAACCAGTCTATGGACTGATGACCCAAACAACAAAAAACAACAACAACAACAATAACATCAATAAGAACAACAATAACAACAACAAGGACGACGACTGCATAGGGGCATAGACCAAAGTTGCCCGTGTTTTAACGCGTTACGATAATATTAGTAAGACCATCAGTTAGTATGTAAGTGAAACATCATTTCACAACATACTAAGTACCACTCAAATATTCAAGTTCCACAGCCAGTTTCTATGCCACATAATTAGCGCTAAGCAAGACGTATTTTGAAATTCCTAACATTGTCGACGGGGATTGTAAGCGAGAAATATTTCCAGACTAGACGATCAAAGAGACCGCTTGGTTCACAGAGTAAATTGTTCCGTTACGTGGGAAGAATGGTAGCGCATATATTAACCTGATTGTCAGAAAGAAAGACCGGCAGGAGTAACCGTCCCTTCGGGAAGATCGGCTTGCCAACGGAGCAATGCCCACTGTATGATTACTTTTCTTATGGTCTTACTTATAGTTTAAGGAAGTTTTCTTTTATTAGGTGGGTAGTGAAATGCAACCTGTTTGTATTTTTAATAATCATTATAATAATAATACCCAAAGTAAAAATACAAAGAGACCAATCGTCGTTCAAAGCGTATGTTTCGTTACGTGGGAAGAATGGTAGTGCATACATTACCTGTCAGAAAGATAAGAATAACGATAAACGTTCTAATACACACAAACATGAATAATAAAAATCACAGCGTTACATAATTATTACAGTGAATCATATAGAGGTTTACACAAAGTGCACGAAAGTAACTTAAAGTTTTCTACTAAAAATGACGTAACATAATACACTGACTGACAGAGCAAATGCAACACCAAGAAGGAGTGGTCAGAACTTTATGCCAATTGCAGGGTAGACTGACGTCACTGAGGTATGCTCATGATGTGAAATGCGCCGCTGTGCTGCGCACGTAGCGAACGATAAATGGGACACGGCGTTGGCGAATGGCCCACTTCGTACCGTGATTTCTCAGCCGACAGTTATTGTAGAACGTGTTGTCGTGTGCCACAGGACACGTGTATAGCTAAGAATGCCAGGCCGCCGTCAACGGAGGCATTTCCAGCAGACAGACGACTTTACGAGGGGTATGGTGATCGGGCTGAGAAGGGCGGGTTGGTCGCTTCGTCAAATCGCAGCCGATACCCATAGGGATGTGTCCACGGTGCAGCGCCTGTGGCGAAGATGGTTGGCGCAGGGACATGTGGCACGTGCGAGGGGTCCAGGCGCAGCCCGAGTGACGTCAGCACGCGAGGATCGGCGCATCCACCGCCAAGCGGTGGCAGCCCCGCACGCCACGTCAACCGCCATTCTTCAGCATGTGCAAGACACCCTGGCTGTTCCAATATCGACCAGAACAATTTCCCGTCGATTGGTTGAAGGAGGCCTGCACTCCCGGCGTCCGCTCAGAAGACTACCATTGACTCCACAGCATAGACCTGCACGCCTGGCATGGTGCCGGGCTAGAGCGACTTGGATGAGGGAATGGCGGAACGTCGTGTTCTCCGATGAGTCACGCTTCTGTTCTGTCAGTGATAGTCACCGCAGACGAGTGTGGCGTCGGCGTGGAGAAAGGTCAAATCCGGCAGTAACTGTGGAGCGCCCTACCGCTAGACAACGCGGCATCATGGTTTGGGGCGCTATTGCGTATGATTCCACGTCACTTCTAGTGCGTATTCAAGGCACGTTAAATGCCCACCGCTACGTGCAGCATGTGCTGCGGCCGGTGGCACTCCCGTACCTTCAGGGGCTGCCCAATGCTCTGTTTCAGCAGGATAATGCCCGCCCACACACTGCTCGCATCTCCCAACAGGCTCTACGAGGTGTACAGATGCTTCCGTGGCCAGCGTACTCTCCGGATCTCTCACCAATCGAACTCGTGTGGGATCTCATTGGACGCCGTTTGCAAACTCGGCCCCAGCCTCGTGCGGACGACCAACTGTGGCAAATGGTTGACAGAGAATGGAGAACCATCCCTCAGGACACCATCTGCACTCTTATTGACTCTGTACCTCGACGTGTTTCTGCGTGCATCGCCGCTCGCGGTGGTCCTACATCCTAATGAGTCGATGCCGTGCGCATTGTGTAACCTGCATATCGGTTTGAAATAAACATCAATTATTCGTCCGTGCCGTCTCTGTTTTTTTCCCAACTTTCATCCCTTTCGAACCACTCCTTCTTGGTGTTGCATTTTCTCAGTCAGTCAGTGTAATTCCAACGCGTTTACAAGATTTAAGATTCAAGATTAACAGAATATAACTGTAATAATGTTATATTGAAACCACTGTAGGGGAGCGCGGGGCTTGTTGCAACAGGGGTAGGTTGCAACACCTACGTTTTATTAGGAAATTTCCAATCGAGTGCTGCCATACAGTGACAGTTCATGCAACTGCTCTAGACTTTCAGTTTGAATACGAATGTCAGAATATCTGGTCGTTTTGTATTGTTTTCTGAGACTTAGTCCATTTTTCTGCCTAGCATGAAATTTTTTCTGACCTTTTCATTTTTAGTAGATAATACTGTTTATAGTTATTGCCCTAGTTTTTAATGAAGATGAAGGGAAAATTGTTTTTGTTCAAACCTGCAATACGTGCTATAGCCTCCGTTTTGTTATTTGTGAATGACCGCCAATTCTATCAAGTAATACGTAACGGGTCATTTTTCAAAAGGTGTTGCAACAACCCCCAGCAGACGTTCCAACTAACCCCGACTTCACACTACTATATGCCTCTTAAGATATAATAATAGCTATCTTATAATCGCATTTGTGGGCGTAACACCTGTTGGCTTCTCACCAAGCCGGGCACGGTTCGAATCCCGGCCAATGAATGCGGGATTTTTGAAATGAAAAGTGACGTCCATTTTGTTCGGATTCCACGTAAAACTGGAGGTACCGTGACAATGATCACGGTATCAACAGTCACGTAAAACTAAAAGTTTAGCTTAATCGCAGTTCTTGATACTTAGGCAATATTTAATTTCAAATCTATTTATATAGCTCTGTATATGGGAAAACAGAAAGAGGTTCGACACCAATATACGTGATGGAGAGAACTGAAAAGCTCGTTCCTGATATTAAAGGAGACGCTAATATTTCAATTAGAAAAAATCACCATAAAATAACCAAGTGGCAAACTTTGGCTTAACGAAAAGGAAAACTGTGTTTAGCGGTAAAATGAAGATTTGTGGTCTCCGGTTCAGACGACAACTGTTATTTTCTGAATTGCGGGTACGTGTATAAAAAGGGGAGGAATGCATCCAGTGTGTGAAGTGTAAACAGTAGTCGTATGGTTATGTGCTAAATACCATCCATACTATATCTGTGTATACTGTTCTAACAATGATGAAGACTCAGACTGTGTCGCCATCTTACATGCACTGTTGCAACTTACCCCTCAAGCGGGGTACATTGCAACAGGTGACACATAGTATTCAATTGTCATTTAGAGACATATTACTATTTTCAATTTTTTTAAAAAAACGACGTTTTTGATAGATAAAAATATAAAGTATTTCCCGATTGCTTTTAATTTTAATTTGAATAAATATTACCTTAATAAAAAATAAATTCTAAATATTGTTGCAACATGCCCCTGCTTCCCCTAGCATAAAATAATTCCAATCATCATCATCATCATCATCATCATCATCATCATCATCATCATCATTTTCTTTTCTGTTAGTAGTTAATGTCGCACTAATATGGCTAAAAGGCTAAAACTGAGTAGGTAGCGGCCGTGATCTTTGTTAACATACAGCCACACCATGTGCCAGGTGGGAAAAAGAAAAACCGCAAAAAACTGCCCATCGGGCAGCCGACAGTTGAGTTCGAAGACTTTGCCGTTAGTATTCAATGAAATCACGTAGCTATCAGCTTGCATTCGGGAGATAGTAGGTTCGAACTCCACTGTTGGCAGTCCTAAAGATGGATTTCTGTCGTTTCCCTTTTTCACATCAGGCAAATGCTGGGGCTGTACGTTACGGTAGCTTCCTTTCTACTCCTAGCCCTTTCCTATCCCATCGTCGCCATAAGACCTATCTGTGTCGGTGCGACGTAAAGCAAATAGTAAAAAAAAAGTTTTTCGTCACGTAGCACATGATCAAGTTATTTTACTTGTAAGAAGCTTACGATCCATTACCCGTTATGTCATGCTGAGGACACTACTTGAACTGTAGAAAATGCATTTTATAATGCTATGTGGATTTAAGTACGGTAGTGCTTTTGATAAAGGTGTAGGCTATAAAGAACGTCAGAGATGTGATGGGTGAGTACCTTTGTCGTATACCTCCTGAAACATGACGGCTGAGAATGAATTATCAGAATGAACGTGACACAGGAAACCAGAACTCCGGTTGAAAATCCATCCCATTATCGTTTTATTCAACACATATTTTACATAGAGTAAGTGATCTTTGAACACGAAATAAAGTGGTTAACCATTAAATGTGCAATGTATTATTTCTTTTAAATAGGAAGTGTTTATATTCCAAATGTAATACATGATTATCAGAAAAGTATTTTTTTTAATTCGTCAAAATAGTTCTTTAAATATTTATTTGGATCACTCAAAATGTTAGGAGTTTTTTTATGTTTTATGAACCGGCGTATGCAAACCTGTACGATTATTGTAGATACTGCCGCACTTCAATCTTTGGGATGTCCTTGCTCACGAATTCTCTTAGGTAAACAATATTTTGTTTTACCTTAAATGTTTGAAGTTTACACTTCACACCAGCTGATTAGCAATATCATTTCATTTCATCTGTCATTCACTAATCACTGCTCCAGGGTCCGGCTCCATGGCAAATGGTTAGCGTGCTGGCCTTTGGTCACAGGAGCCTCGGGTTCGATTCCCGGCAAGATAGGGAATTTTAACCATATTTGGTTAATTTCGCTGGCACGGGGACTGGGTGTATGTGTCGTCTTCATCATCATTTCATCCCCATCACGACGCGCAGGTTGCCTACGGGAGTCAAATCAAAAGACCAGCAGCTGGCGAGCCCAACTTGTCCTCGGACACTCCCGGCACGAAAAGCCATACGCCATTTCATTACTGCTCCAGAGAACTGCGACAGGCTTCGACAGCCGACACAATTCCTATCCTCGCCGCTAGATGGGGTCTTCATTCATTCCATTCCTGGCCCGGTCGAATGACTGGAAACAGGGTGTGGATTTTCAAAAGATTATTCATTTTTTGCTACACTAGCGATACCTAGCGAGTTCGTCAGCAATGTAGAAGTAAATGCACGCTTTTAAATCGTAAAGTAGATATAACAAGCAAGTAAATTCTCCTTTGCATATATGTAATATTGTGCATTTAAATGTTAAAGACCATTTTCTAACCGACTAAGCCAAGCAGGCTAGGAAAATCTGCCACCTGGGCGACTGCCCTAAATGCAGATCAGTAGTGACTGATTGATTGAGCAGAGGACATAGAGCTTCTAGTGTGCACGGAAATTTGGCCGCTCTGTTGTGAAAAAAAGTGAACGACTGGCGTCATGTCGTCTTGGCCATTACAACGTACGAAGCGGAAAGAGAACTGCAGGGTAATTCACCATGCCGAACCGTTAGCTTATATGGCATGTACTGGGCAGGCAAATAAGTTCGAACTAGAATCCCATGACCAGACACCCTCAGATCTATTTTTTTCAGTTAGCTGTCTACTCGAAGATTGGGGTTTTGTAACCTGTACGGAAATGACTTTGCTTTGCTTACAATGACTGAAGAATCACAGTGAAATTTACGCTGTTAAAAATGAGAAGTTTCTTCTACCTTCATAGGCTCTTTCCCAGTTACTGGGGTCGATACTGATGTAGATTAAGTCCAGGTTTAAGGCCGGACGGCAACCCAATGCGCGGAGATTTGTTCACTAGTGCGTGTTTCTGTGGTGGTTAGCAATGGTCTGTAAGTCAAGGTGTATGTTGCGACGACCAGAAACACTCAGCCCGCATGCAAAAGGAACTTACCAAATGTGTATAAAATCCCCAGCTCTGCCGTGAATCGAACCCTAGGCTATGAACCAAAGACCGATATGCTGATCATTCTGCCAATGAGACGCTTTTCCAAAAATGAGAAGCACATTACAATTATACTGAAGAAAATGGACATCGCAACACCCAGAAGGAGTGGGGCTACATTGCTTCAATTAAACATGCAGGGCGAGTGTTCGGTTGTGATTCGATGATTACGCTCCCAGGTCCCTCTGACCGCAAGTTTGGACAAAAATCAATACAGGATGTGCCCACCACGAGCTGCAATGCATTGATGAATTCGTCGTGGCATCGAGTCAATAAGGCCCTGGATCGTTTCCTGAGAAATTGTGGCCCATGCTTGCTGTACTGCACGGGTCAGTTGTTCCACAGTTGTGGGTAGCTGAGAACGGTTGGCCAGTTGTCGACCCATCATGTCCCACACATGCTCAATAGGACTGAGGTCCGGGGATCTGGTGGGCCATTCTAAGGTTGTGATGTCGTGGAGAGCTTCTCTGGAGATGCGTGCAGTGTGAACCCGGGCATTGTCCTGCTGAAACATCCCATTAGCAATGTTCGCCATCATAGGGACAACCACTGGATTGAGTACCCTATCAACGTACTGTCGAGCACTTATAGTGCCCCCAACAAGCACTAATTGTGATTTCACATTAAAGCCAATAGCTCCCCAGACCATAATGCTTGGTGTTGCCCCTGTGTGCCTCTCGACAATAAGATCTAGGCGACCCCTCTCCCCGGTACGTCGGCGCACATGATTCCGGCGATCACTTTGGGCAAGACAGAAGCGCGATTGATCACTAAAGACGACCCTATGCCATTCGTCAACCTACGTCGTAAATATCGGGTCTGATGATATATTTCAGTTTGTTGTAGATATAAATTTTGGAGATATATGGTAGTGAGTTAAGTCATGCATGCATTCATATTTCTTTATAGTCAAGAGTTTATGTTTGACATTTGATTTTGTTGTAATATTCAGATCGACCCGAAGTGTGCTTTTCTGTCAGTCAGTTGACGAGTTATATAATAATGTTAAAGGAAAATTCAGCCTTGTCATGCCAGCTGTGTTGTTGTTTTTGTCAGTGTGTTAATAGTCTCAAAATGAGGTGGTACATGTTGTGGGAAGTGAGATTAATAATAATAATAATTCATGAGATATCGGAATTTTTACGTGAACAGTGGTTAATAATAAAATTTGAGTGATAATGTGTTGAGATTATCGAGAATCATTTGATGATGGGATGTCGTTTTAATTCGGAATTAAAGTGTGTGATAATTTAATTTGATCAATTATAATATTTAATAATAATATCGGTGCTAATATCCGTACATGTTAATGAACGTGGTGTTTAAATTACGGTCCAATAATTTTACGAATAAATGTCGTGTCTTAAATTTGCAATTCATTAGCCGGAACACATATGACTAATATTACGAAACCATGATTGTCAAATTTTGGTAAATATAATTTCAGACTGTTACGATTATTTGTGGAGAATGAACTAAGACGTAAATCGAATGTGAATAGAAAAGTGATAACGAACCTGCAGTCAGATAATAAAATGTCGTACGATGTCAGAAGTGGAATATATAAGTCAGTTGATAATTCTGTGAGAAAGAAATGAATAAAGGAATATTGAGATAGAAAGGGATATAAAGTCCGTATGAGAAACACTTAGCATAGTGAGTGTAAGATATACGGGCAGTGTCACAGAGAAATACTGAATTACGTAGCGGGTAGAATTCGAACCCGTGACAGCATGTATGAAATAAACAGACTGCGCAGCTATTCGTCGAGATACTACGGATCCAAGGATAATGAGAGTTCATAGTCCACATAAATGATCGTGTGTTGTAATCATTGTAATGACGAGTGATGACAATCATGATGCCGAAATGATAATAATAAATATTACAGATAAAAGGTTGGACCATGCAAATTAAATGGGCGATGATAAAGATGTTAAAAAGGAATCTAAATGATAATATGCAACCGATAATAATAATAACAACGTTAGGACGATGATAAATCATCGCGGTCAGATTAATAATAATTGCCATAATAATAATAGTAATGACATCTTTTGGTTGATCATTGAATAATGGTAATCGCGACCGATATCTTAATGCATTTTTGGCGGAAGTGACCGGTTCATTAATAATTGTACCGGGCGGTACACCTCCACACCGCTAATTTAAAATGTGCGCCTGTTGAAACTCCTCTGCTGGAGGAAGTCTGAACTTTTAATTCGCTACCTTCTCAGAAGATGTCACCACGTGGAAAATTTTGAGTTTTTGAACTGTGTCATTTTTGATGTGTTTTTGTTTCGCCTGAAGTAAGAAGTGTGAACTTTCTCTCCTAGAGGACACTACGGAAGATCAACAATAGTGCACCCTAGTGCGGAGTCAAAGAACTATTTTGTTGGAGAAATTTTTATTTCAAATGTTTGTCTTTGCTAAATTTTTTTCAGTTATTGTTTAAGTTGGCTGTATACCCCTCTCCTTCCCCTTGTTTTGCATTTAACCTATCCTGAATTTCTTTGAGTTATTTCCGACCAATCCGATGTATCTTCCCCCAACTTGGATATGTTTCTGTACCCGAACCAATAAAAAGTTTGTGGGAGGGTGTTTTCATTCCCCTAACGCCTAGAACCTTCCGCGAGAGGATATAAACTGCTGATTTTAGGGTCTCCGGGCCACTTCTGTTCCATCTTTCAGTGTGTTAAGTACATAGCAGGGGGCGGGAAGCGCCTCTTTCTTCGGCCGGTCAACAACAAGGTAATGGCCGATTAATAACTTCTTTCTTTGCTAGCTCAGCAGTTTAACTTTCGGGGCGGGTTCTAAGCGTTCAACCATGTAACCTTTTCCTAAAATGTAACTACTCTTTTCATATATTCTCTTTTAAAGCTTCATACTGGGATAGAGAGTGCTAACCCTCTCGAGCTCCCACTCATATTGTTGTGAGGTGAACTTAGTTTTCTCAACCTATTCTCCGTTAACGTAAAACAAATTGTTCTCTTCTTAAGTCACCTCTTTAGTATGGGATTAGCCCTTGTATTAACGGCCTAGGGCCAAGTAGGTCTTAATCAAAGTGTATTAGGAGTGCAAGTTCGCCTCCTCTCAAATTGTTTTAGAGGTCATTTAATTAACCTGCTTTTCATTTAATAGACCTCAGTAGATTGGGTATGTCACCCCTGTGTTTATGTCCGTTGAGGACAGCTTGAAGGTGGAGTTTGGTGTGGCCTGGGAGAGGCTTAAATTAAAGAGCGAGTGGCTCTTTTGGAAACGGAGTGTTGTATGCCTCGAGGAGGCTTTACTGTGTAATTTGGAGCAAGTGCTCCAGGGTTTGATTGGGGTCTTCTGCCCCTTTGTTAAAATTTGTATATCGGAAAGTTGGGCTAGTTGCTCAAGAATTGTGAACTCAGGGCTCGAAGCCCAAATTCTGTAATCCCTGTAATTGTACATTTCAAATTGTGTTTCGGCTACTAAGTACCTGTTCTTTGTTATTACTTAATATTGAAAAGAAAATATAACCTTGTTAAATTTTACATTAACTTTGATTCCGTAGTTTGAGACCCATTCACGCCCGCACCTTCTTACACCTCTACCTACCACCAAATACGGTAACAAGTGGTAGCAGAGCGTGGTTGAATGGGTCTCAATTTAGCCCCTTTTGACGGCTAAATATTGTTTGTCCCGAACTCTAACTATTTTCCCAGTTGCTGGAATTTTTTGAGTTTTTCAAAATTGTTCTGTCACCATGCCCAGCCCTCGCGATGTTCTCCATCTTAACTATTTGCGCAAGGAGGAGTTGATATATGAATTAACTATTAGAAATGTACAATCTGGAGGCACGGTTGCAGTAGACACAAACAAGCTTAGAGAGTCCCTAGATTTGCCCATTTCCATCCCCAATTTGGGGGAGAAAGAAATTGATGACTCTCTTTCCACGATCGTCGAGAATATTACTGGGCTAGTTTCTGTAGTTAGTTTTTTTGATGAAAATGATCCTTCTCCTAATCAAATTAAGCGTGTGCAAGCTAGGCTATATCACTTTTCGAATAGGGTTAACGATCTGTTGTCTCTAAAGTTGAATGACGTTCAGAAGAAGGAAGCTAGTACGCTGCTTGAAAATATGTCTGAATTATCTAGCAAGGTCACTCAGTTGTTAACAGGGGAGGTTCCTCCCAAAAGCGATCTACCCACCATAGTGAATGCAGGTAGTGAGGAAGCGCCTCCCAAGGGAGTTAATAGGATAACCGTTGCTGCTCAAACTATCCCTGCCCCATTGGACAACGAATCTGAACGTCGTGCATCATTGAGTAACATCCGTTCTGAATTAACTTCTTTGCCATTGAAACCTTTACCTACTATGTCACCCGGGTTTAGCAGCTTGCCTCATCCATTGGCAATGTTGCTCAGAGGTATCTCTAAGTTTTCCGTTAATACCACCAGTGATGTAATTTCTTTTTTAAGATTTCTAGTTGAATTTCAGTATCATGCCCTTGTGTTTTCTCTTTCTCCATGTCAAATTTTGCAAATTATTTATCCGTATGCTATTGGTATTCTCTCAGATAAAATCGTAAGAGCCATTGCCGAGCAATCATCTATAGAGGATTTCCATGCCCATTTGCTAGTTAATTTCATCCCAGCTAGGGCCAGGTCCTCCCTTATTCAGAAGTACTATTATCGTGTACAGCGCTTGGATGAAAACTTGGCTGATTTCATACAGGACATTAAGTTTTATACTAGGGTGTTTGCCCTTCATTTTCCTGAAGATCAGATTGTACAGGCTATTGTAGAAGGCATTTCACCATCTTATAGGTCATACTTGTGTTTCGCGGCGTGCCCGCAAACTTTCTCTGAACTTGAAGCGTTGGCCGTCTCAGCGGAAGGAGTTAGATACGCCGATTCTTTGCGTGTAGCGAAAGAACCC
This sequence comes from Anabrus simplex, assembly GCF_040414725.1. NCBI lineage: Eukaryota > Metazoa > Arthropoda > Insecta > Orthoptera > Tettigoniidae > Anabrus > Anabrus simplex. Next base: position 155,954,426 of record NC_090267.1, read on the forward strand.
CCGCCTTCCTTTAGTAACACTCGGCCTCCACCTCGCCGACCAGTCAATCCCCGTAAATGTTACGCTTGCGGGTCGCCTGACCATCTGCGCAACAAGTGTCCACTGATCAAGTCAAGTGGGACAAGGAATGGAGCCGGGTCATCACATGGCTGTTTTAAGTGTGGGGCCTTCTCACATATCGCCAAGAATTGCCCAAACTCAAATAGCACCCCCTCCTGCTCAACTTCCGGTGCAAATTCCAACTATGCCAATAATAAAAAGTGACTAGTGGCTTCGGCTGAGTCGACTAATCCATCTTCCCGAGACTCAGCCCCTAGTAAACAGGTTGTAACTTCAGGGAACGAGCAATTTTCAAATTCATCTTTTGAAGGTCCCAAAGAGTGTCTTAGGATTGCGGCGGATACCCCCGCACCTGTTCCTTTTCTTAAGATTGAGTTAAATAACGAGCCTATAACAGCTCTCTTAGATTCAGGAAGTGTTTGTTCGATTATTTCGGCTGAATGGTATTCTAAATTGAAAACGGTTTGTAAACTTCCTGACTATGTCTCTTCTCCTGTTCAATACGTATCGGCTAATTCATCTCAATTAGAAATTCTAGGTTCCTTACTGGTCAAAATTCGTATTTTTAAGTTTTCATGGAAAGTTAAATTGTTTGTGGCCAAGCATTTGTCTTGCCCCATTATATTGGGAGCGGACTTTATTTCCCACACTGGTCTTGTGCTTGATCTTCAGAGTAGGTCTTGCACTTTCAAATTTGCCTCTAATTGTAATATCCCTCTATTAAAGTGTAATTCTGTGTCATGTTCGTCTATTTCGCCTACCCAGGATGAGATGTTGTTAGACCTTAGACATCTACCTGAGGAGCAGGCTGATAGTATTCGCAAACTGTGTCAGTCGTTTCCCGAGGTGTTCTCTGATACTCTTGGTGTTACTGACCTTATTGAATACAAAATTGAGGTCACGGATTCGATTCCGGTCCGTTTTCCACCTTATAGGCTATCTCCACCTAAAATGAAGGCTCTAAAAGAAATCATCGATCAGATGTTGAAGGACGGTATTATTAGGCCCTCTAAGTCAGCGTATTCTTCGCCTATTTTTTTCGTCCCGAAACCCCAAGGAGGCTTCAGGCCTTTGATTACAGGGCTCTCAATCGGAAGGTGGTGTTACAATCTGTGCCCCTTCCCGACCTTCATTCTTGTTTTTCATGGTTTCGTAAGGCCAAGTTCTTCACTATCTTGGACTTGAATCAGGCCTATAATCAAATTCCCCTTGCCGAAGAGTCTAAACATCTTACAGCGTTTGCCACGGACTGGAATTTATACGAATACAACCGCGTGCCTTTCGGGCTCCCCACCGGAGCAGCTGTACTCACTAGGCTACTAGATAGGGTCTTCTCCGACATCAAATTTGAGTACTTATATCACTACTTGGATGATGTCGTCGTATTTTCAGAGACTTTTGAAGAACATCTAGATCATCTGCGAGAGGTTCTCGATCGCCTTCGTAAGGCTGGGTTAACTGTTAAGTTGTCCAAGGTTGCCTTCGCTAAGCCCTCTATGTCCTTCCTAGGGCATATTGTGTCACCTGATGGTGTAGCAGTCGATCATTCTAGAACCCAGGCCATCCGTGATTTCAAACCTCCCAAGGACATTAAAGGTATCGCCAGGTTCATTGGTATGGTGAATTTCTTCAGGAAGTTTATTCCTAACTTCGCTAATAGAGCGGCGCCCTTAAACCTTCTTCGTAGGAAAGGCATCAAATTCGAGTGGGGACCTTCTCAACAAGCCGCTTTTGAAGACCTTAAATTAGCTCTTTGTAATGCCCCTGTTCTTGCTATGCCTGATTTCTCGAAGAAATTCATCGTCCAAACCGTCGCGTCGTCGTCAGCGGTAGCTGCAGTCCTTCTTCAAGAGACTGAACTAGGGAGGCGCCCCATCGCCTATGCGTCTAGGACATTGTCGGCTCAAGAAGCCAAGTATTCCATCTATGAGCTCGAAGGTTTGGCAGTCTTATTCGCCTTAGAGAAGTTCCATCTCTATCTGGAACATGTTAAATTCGACCTGGAGACAGATAATCAAGCCTTAAGCTGGGTCTTAGGGAGGCCGCGTCGTACTGGTCGTATAGCCCGATGGGCCATCCGTATTTCTGCCTTCCAATTCGATGTCAGGCATATCAGAGGTACTGAAAATGTTGTTGCTGATGGACTCAGCCGTATGTTTTCAAACGACGTTGAGAACCATGAACCGGTCGACCGTTCATCACCTCCCAAGTCCACACTATTTGATGTTAATGCCATTTTAACTGATGCTCCCATGCTCTTTAGGGATATCGAGAAATACCAACGTGAAGATCCGACGCTGGCTCCGATAATGGAAACCCTTTCTTCTGGGGAACATGTTGTCCCTTATGTTCTGAGGAATGGTGTTCTATGTTGCCCTTCGAGGCATGATAAGATGATGAAGGTTGTTGTTCCAGCGGTTCTTGTACCTATGATCTTCAAGTATTATCATGAGACCCCATTAGGAGGGCATCTTGGTATCTTTAAAACTCGTGAAAAGATTCGTGAAATGTTCATCTGGAAAGGTATGGACGGTGAAATCCGGGAACTTGTAAAAGCTTGTAAATCGTGTTTGCTCAGTAAACCCACCATGTCCACCAAGGTAGGCCTTTTGTCTTCGCATCAAGCGTCGCGCCCCATGGAACGCCTGTACATTGATTATGTAGGACCCTTCCCCCAGTCAAAGGGTAATGCTAACAAATTCATCTTTGTATGTGTAGATGGTTTTACCAGATTTTCTTGGTTATTTCCGACTAAGCTGGCTACCGCTCAGTCTACCATTACTTGCCTAAATTCTATTTTTGCTTCTTTTGGTCCGTGCCAATATATTGTATCTGATAATGCTAAGGCGTTCACATCAAATTTATTTCGTAAATTCTGTTTTGACTTATCCATCTCTCATGTAACTACTTCTGCGTATTACCCTCAACCATCTCTGGCTGAACGGGTTAATCGTAATCTCAGGTCCGCACTGATTGCCTATCATCATGATGATCATTCCAGGTGGGACACGTCCCTGCATTGGTTAGCTTTTGCTTTGAATTCGGCGGTTCATGAATCACATAAATTCACTCCAGCTTCTTTGATGTTCAAGTTTGTTCCCAACTCGCCGCTCTCTAACCTCTGGTCTCTGAGTGACATTCTACCCGAGACAATAGATCCGGATAATATTAAAGATCTTTGGAAGAAGGCTAAAGCCAATCTTAAGGTATCTCATGAAAAGGTTAGGGAAAAGTATGATCGTGGACGGAGACCCACCACTTTGAAGGTAGGTGACCAGGTGATGGTCAAGAATTTTGTTCCCGCGGGCAAGCTTGCCCCCAGATTTCATGGGCCTTATATCATTCTCGATTTTCTTACGCCAGTTACGTTGTTAGTAAGCAATCCAGCCACCGAGAGGATATTTAGGGTTCACCTGTCACAGGTGAAACCAGTGTAAATTTTGTGTCAACTTGCTTCATATAATTTGAAAGGAATATGAAGGTTATATTTTTTTTTGAGTTCAACTTTTAAGGCTTTCTGCCCCTTCTATAATATTTTGTCTTATATGTAAGCCTCTTGTAAAACCTTCCCCGATCCGTTAAACTGCCATTCTGTCCTTCCCTCGGCCATTACCACGCTCCCGTCTCCTGCTTCAATACACACTGTGGCTTGATTTGAGTAAATGCCATGGATATCTGCACGCCGCTGACCCCTCAACCTCCTCACCAAGCCTGTGCCCTCAAAACAATGATGATGGTCCAACACAATTCTGCCGCCTAGCCTTAATGTTTCAGTGCCCCCGCAGCCGCGCGGCGCTGTGCCGCGGTTGGGTTCGAGGACGGGCCCCCTCGGCCCCAGCGAGGACGACATGTGCACGGCGAGCCGGAGCTCTCCTCCCGGCCAAGGCTGATGTGCGGCGCACGACCAGCTACTTGCCCGCAGCCTGTATATGTTCACCGCGGGCGCGGCGTGTTTCAACACCTCTGCTCCCCTCATAGTGCGGGCGAGCGGTATCTCAGGGTACTTGAGGGGTCCGAGCGGCCTCCCTTTGGACGCAAGCTGCAACGGCCGGTCTGGCCATCCAACTTCATTAACATCAACTACATGAACAGTTACGATAAGCAATGACTACACTCGGGAATTCAACAGCATATTTGGTGGACATTGCAAAATATTTCATCACTTTTAAGTATTAAAAGTTTATCCTCAGAATTCTACTTCTACAAACTTAAAAACTATTCTTCATCTGCAACAACAAAATTTTGAAACTGAATCAAACCAAATTAAGAAATCTTATAAATGCTTCTGCAATCAATCTTCATATCCACAGCATAACTTGGACCTTGTTTCAAACAATTTCATGTGTCACCCCTGGTGGAACTTTTGGGGGGGGAGGTCTGTACCGGGCGGTACACCTCCACACCGCTAATTTAAAATGTGCGCCTGTTGAAACTCCTCTGCTGGAGGAAGTCTGAACTTTTAATTCGCTACCTTCTCAGAAGATGTCACCACGTGGAAAATTTTGAGTTTTTGAACTGTGTCATTTTTGATGTGTTTTTGTTTCGCCTGAAGTAAGAAGTGTGAACTTTCTCTCCTAGAGGACACTACGGAAGATCAACAATAGTGCACCCTAGTGCGGAGTCAAAGAACTATTTTGTTGGAGAAATTTTTATTTCAAATGTTTGTCTTTGCTAAATTTTTTTCAGTTATTGTTTAAGTTGGCTGTATACCCCTCTCCTTCCCCTTGTTTTGCATTTAACCTATCCTGAATTTCTTTGAGTTATTTCCGACCAATCCGATGTATCTTCCCCCAACTTGGATATGTTTCTGTACCCGAACCAATAAAAAGTTTGTGGGAGGGTGTTTTCATTCCCCTAACGCCTAGAACCTTCCGCGAGAGGATATAAACTGCTGATTTTAGGGTCTCCGGGCCACTTCTGTTCCATCTTTCAGTGTGTTAAGTACATAGCAGGGGGCGGGAAGCGCCTCTTTCTTCGGCAGCGGTCAACATCAAGGTAATGGCCGATTAATAACTTCTTTCTTTGCTAGCTCAGCAGTTTAACTTTCGGGGCGGGTTCTAAGCGTTCAACCATGTAACCTTTTCCTAAAATGTAACTACTCTTTTCATATATTCTCTTTTAAAGCTTCATACTGGGATAGAGAGTGCTAACCCTCTCGAGCTCCCACTCATATTGTTGTGAGGTGAACTTAGTTTTCTCAACCTATTCTCCGTTAACGTAAAACAAATTGTTCTCTTCTTAAGTCACCTCTTTAGTATGGGATTAGCCCTTGTATTAACGGCCTAGGGCCAAGTAGGTCTTAATCAAAGTGTATTAGGAGTGCAAGTTCGCCTCCTCTCAAATTGTTTTAGAGGTCATTTAATTAACCTGCTTTTCATTTAATAGACCTCAGTAGATTGGGTATGTCACCCCTGTGTTTATGTCCGTTGAGGACAGCTTGAAGGTGGAGTTTGGTGTGGCCTGGGAGAGGCTTAAATTAAAGAGCGAGTGGCTCTTTTGGAAACGGAGTGTTGTATGCCTCGAGGAGGCTTTACTGTGTAATTTGGAGCAAGTGCTCCAGGGTTTGATTGGGGTCTTCTGCCCCTTTGTTAAAATTTGTATATCGGAAAGTTGGGCTAGTTGCTCAAGAATTGTGAACTCAGGGCTCGAAGCCCAAATTCTGTAATCCCTGTAATTGTACATTTCAAATTGTGTTTCGGCTACTAAGTACCTGTTCTTTGTTATTACTTAATATTGAAAAGAAAATATAACCTTGTTAAATTTTACATTAACTTTGATTCCGTAGTTTGAGACCCATTCACGCCCGCACCTTCTTACACCTCTACCTACCACCAAATACGGTAACAATAATAATAATAATAATAATAATAATAATAATAATAATAATAATAATAATAATAATAATAATAATAATGATAATAATAATAATAATCTTGAGTGACGTCATAATAATAATAAGATCTTGAGTGACATTAATAATAACATTAAAATCTTAAGTGACCTATTCATTAATAATAATAATCTGGAGTGACGTCATAATAATCACAAGAGGGAGATAATCATAATAATAACAGTAATAACCTATGTGTTTGCGTCCCGCATAATAATGACGATAATAATCAAACGTGACAGTGCCAGGAATCGTCGAGCATAATAATAATAATAATAATAATAATAATAATAATAATAATAATAATAAATATAATAATGTCAATAACGATAATTTCATGGAGGCAGGAAAATGCTGACGATAGTGAATTAATTCATTGATGACAACATCCCTCTGATCGTGTATTTTGAATAATAATAATAATGATAATCATAGTCATTTTGGTTACTTCGTTATCGTACGGCTTCCGCACGAGACAAGTTACTGTAATACTTGTGTGTTTGTTTACTTCGCTTGCGATGCGAGGAGAGGTCATCGGCACGGTATTTCCCACCACACCTCGTTATCTCATTTGTGCCAGTAGTCTACTGAGGCCACTTTGAGATATTTCAGATCAGTTGTAAATAAAATATAAATGTTAATTCAGTGGTATGGCATCGGCTGGATATCGTAAGATAGGATCTGTCCGTGTAATACATTTGCTTATGATCACGAAGGCATTACCCAGTCCGAGTACCGGCCTCGGAAAAATGTAGATAGCCGGGCACTACATCTAGGTTAAATCGAGAAGCCGACCATAAACATAATTATGCTCGGGCTCTCGATATAAGGAAGACTCTTCCTGGAACGACGATTCGATTCAAACGTAATCGATCCGTAAATTATACCCCAAAATGTCATTTTATTTCAGGATAAACCCAGCAGCATATTGTTACCACTTGCGGTATAGCAAGTGATTTGTTTTAGGTAACATATGAGAAAATTAATTGTTGTTGCCAAATGTACCAAAATTCCGTGCGCTGGATGGCGCAATAAACTGCTCCTTCTGGCAATTATTTCAAAGGAAACCATTCTCATAATCTTTTTATTGTAGTTAGATGTTATGCCCTTTTTAAATTTAACTGTCACTTCCTAGTCCTATCAGGGAGTCCTTAAATTCATGTTTATAATCGAGCTTTCCCCATTTTATTTTTAATTGCTCCGTTCATTCCCGTGTTCACTGATGCCTCTATAGTGATATATTTGTGGACTTAAACAATGAACAGACACCCCTGAGATTAATGCTAGTCTGGGACTCGGGAGGTGGACGGATGCAATACGTCATTTCATTTCATTCCTGCACTCATTCAAAATGGGAAAAATTTGCTAATACCATGATGTGAGTAATATCGCGATAGTTTATTTGAGAGTGCATCAAATACTCATTCAAGTTACGTAAAGTTTGATATATTTTTTTTTTTTTGCTAGGGGCTTTACGTCGCACCGACACAGATAGGTCTTATGGCGACGATGGGATAGGAAAGGCCTAGGAGTTGGAAGTAAGCGGCCGTGGCCTTAATTAAGGTACAGCCCCAGCATTTGCCTGGTGTGAAAATGGGACACCTCGGAAAACCATCTTCAGGGCTGCCGATAGTGGGATTCGAACCTACTATCTCCCGGATGCAAGCTCACAGCCGCGCGCCTCTACGCGCACGGCCAACTCGCCCGGTAAGTTTGATAATATCGTGCTGTAAGCAATATCGCGATAGTTTATTTGAGAGTGCATCAAATACTCATTCAAGTTAAGTAAAATTTGGTAATACCATGATGTGAGTAACATCACGATAGTTTATTTGAGAGCGCATCAAATACTCATTCGAGTTAGGTATAGTTTGGTAATATCGTGATGTAAGTAATATCGCGATAGTTTATTTGCGAGTGCATCAAATATTCATTCAAGTTAGGTAAGGTTTGGTAATACGATGATGTGAGTAACATCACGATAGTTTATTTGAGAGTGCATCAAATACTCATTCAGGTTAGGTAAAGTTGGTAATACCATGATGTATGTAATATCGCGATCGTTTATTTGAGAGTGCATCAAATACTCATTCAAGTTAGGTAAAGTTTGGTAATATCGTGATGTAAGTAATATCGCGATAGTTTATTTGAGAGTGCATCAAATACTCATTCGAGTTAGGTAAAGTTTGGTAATATCGTGATGTAAGTAATATGGCGATAGTTTATTTAAGAGTGCATCAAATACCCATTTAAGGTAAAGTTTGGTAATACCATGATGTGAGTAACATCACGATAGTTTATTTGAGATTGTATCAAATACTCATTCAAGTTAGGTAAATTTGGTAAAACCGTGATGTAATTCGCGATAGTTTATATTAGAGTGTATCACAATAGGACTGAGCGAGAGAAGAGCCAGTTTCTGCAACAATGCGTTGAAGATGAACAGATTTGGCACTGGACAAAATGACACCTACTGCGTGTAACAAGCCTTGTTAACAATAATTCTTCAATCTCGAAATCAAATTAAAACTAAGCTAATGTACGGAGAATAAGTGGAAAATTTGCGTCTGCAAGTGTTCTACGAAGATTGTGAAATACAATACTTTGCATGATATGAAAACTCTTTGGTAATGAAGTGGTTCATACCTGCGCCGACATTTTCGTGTGTGTACTGTTTTCACCGCAGTGTATTCTTACGGCACACTTACGAAAATGGCGTTGTTTGTTACATTAGAAAATAATGAGCATAAAACACAAGATTATATTGAAATTTTCTCACCATCCATGCTCTAATAACAGCTAACGATGGCAGGTGTAAAGTGGACATAGAATACAGGCTAGCGAAAAAAATTAAGGGGCCTCGCCTACTATGCTGAACAGGGGCCTTGTGGGGGGATGGGATAATCGGAAGGATAGACAAGGAAGCGGCCGGGACCTTAAGTTAGGTACCATCCCGGTATCTGCCTTGGGAAAATGTGAGAAACAACGGAAAAGCAAATCGAGGATGGCTGAGGTGCAATCGGAACCCCTCTACTCAGTTGACCTCCCGAGGCTAAATTGACCTGACAGGGCTGGGAATCGAACACGGGCCTCTGGGGGTGGCAGCTAATCACACTAACCACAATACCACAGAGGTGGACCAGTGTGAATTTTAGCCAGATTAATTTCAGGAAAACTGTGTTGATTTAGACAACTATGCTCAGTTTCATTCCAAAGAAATTGACAAATCTTCGGACTACCTTTAAGAATGACAGTAAGGGACACTCAAGGTACCTTTATACCTGAAGGGTTTGATTATAATCAGTAAGTGTTAAAGAATTTATGGCGATTCCGTGCTCTGGGTTTAGCGTGCCTATCGTTCCCTTGGAGGCCACGGGTTCGATTCCCGGCCAGGTCTGGGATTTTTCTTGGACCTGAGGGTTGGTTCGAGATTCACTCGGCCTGCGTGATTTCAACTGAGGAGCTATCAGACGGTGAGATGGCGACTCCGGTCTAGAAAACCGAGATGATTCGTTCCACCAACCATGCGTCACCTCGTAATTGTCCGGTTCCATGGCTAAGTGATCAGCATGCTGGCCTTTGGTCCAGGGGGCCCCGAGTTCGATTAACCGATTCCCCGAACTATTTCCTGCCAATGTTGAGGCAGGCTGTTATACTCGGTACGTAGCAGTAATCCCATCTATTTCAGACGAATGACAACAGAAGCGAGAAAGAACATCACAACAAACAATGGTCAATGTAATGTTATTGTTGATATGAGCTTTCGATATTGTAGGCGTCCACAATTAGTTTTGTTCCGACTCTGTGATATTAAGGGCATCTACAGTAATGTAAAGGGAGTCCTCCTTTCCAGGGGCGAATTAAAGGGGGGCTAAAGGGGCTGCAGCCCCGGGCCCCGCGTGCCAAGGGGCGCCGGCCTTTGGCTGAACCTAAAATTGTATAAAAAGGCCTGCTGCTCCACCTCCGTGCATATATATGAATATTTACGCTCGCAAAATATCGAACACGCACTCTTCCTTCCTTCTTGTCAGCTGTCCGCGTTAGTATTTCATCACTGCTAGAATCAATTACCATCCGGAGATACGAATCCTCGCTACTTACACACTGTAATTATTGTAAAGGTCATTGTTGACGAATATTTAAATCTGGCTGCTTGCAAGTACAGGCAGAGGGGGAAGGGGGTAAGAGGTCTAGGAAGTGAGCGTGAGGGGACAGGGGAAGCACTAGTTTATTTTAAATTTATCGGTAAAACAGAAAATGACCTGTGTTCCTTTAGACGTCATTGCGAACTGTACAATCATTCTTTTCATTTCAATACCTGCCACAAGCGACGATTCATGCGCCACTGATGGCAACGACAGTATTGTTAACTACGTCGGAATAAAAAATATGTAAGCTTTGGATGAAAGTGTTACAATTGGTGGAAATGGACCTAGATTACAATTATAATATATTTTAACGATATTTCTGTATTTTTGGATGCAAGGCTGCTGGCGTAGGAAGGAGAAAACATTACTTTGTCAGAGCACTTGCGGATATACATAACGCAGATATTTGAATGGCTGACTGGGACACTTTCTGTTAGCCGATATTTCTATTGATCGACATTCGAATAATCGATATATTACTGCAGGCAGGAATGAGTTTGCCAATGATATAACGAAGGACTTTGAAGTATTATGACTTGAAAAAACTAGTACAAGTCATAGTACTACAATGTCCTTCGTTATCTCATAATACCAGTTTTTACATGTTGATTTAGTTTTAAAATATAGATTTTAACTTCAGGTAATGCCAATAAGATAATGGGAATGAGATCTTCTTTTTTTTTTGCTAGTTGCTTTACGTCGTACCGACACAGATAGGTCTTATGGCGACGATGGGACAGGAAAGGGCTGGGAGTGGGAAGAAAGCGGCCGTGGCCTTAATTCAGGTACAGACCCAGCATTTGCCTGGTATGAAAGTGGGAAACCACGGAAAACCATTTTCAGGGCTGCCGACAGTGGGGTTCGAACCTATTATCTCCCGAATGCTGGATACTGGCCGCACTTAAGCGACTGCAGCTATCAAGCTCGGTGAATGAGATCTTAGTAAGTTCTGTTTTGTATGTTGATTTGATAGTAATGATGGGACAAATGTAAAATATGTTTCGGCATTATGAAATATTAACATGAAAAATAGAGAAAAATTGTCGTCTATTTCAACACTTCTCTCTTCATCAATTTCATTGGAAGTAGTTCTATAACGACTTCAGTATGCTAGCCTTACGTGGTGTTACGAAGAAGGGGTCCCACATTTTCAAAAAGCCCAGGGCCCCCAAACACCTTAATCCGGCACTGCTCCTTTCTTTCAAGACTCCGTTCTGTGTTATTCTTCAAGCGATCGTTTCTTTACGACTTTTTTCTCATTTTTATAATCATCTTCAGTAGGATCAGATTACTCCTTAAGACAATCTTGACAAAAACCATCGCCCGGTAACATGATTGAACACTATTTCCATGTTGACGTTGATAAGGACTAAGCTACAAAAGTCTAAATTCATTAATTCCCTTATCATAGCCGTCCCCCTGTGGGTGGGAGCGGTAGAATAAAATCTCGGTATCCCCTGCCTGTCGTAAAAGGCGATTAAAACGGGCCGCAGGGGTGTTCTGAACTTGCGAGCGTAGTTTGGTGATCACGGGGCCGTTAGCTGAATCCTGGCGTTGCTTTCACTTACTTGTACTAAAATCCAAACTTCCATCCATCCTATCCTACCCGACCTCCCATGGTCAACTCTCGTTCTGGAGGCTGAGGGAGTTTTTCATATTCACACCTTTCGTGGCCCTAGTCTCTCTTAGGTCGATACCTTCATTTTTCGAAGTGTCGGACTTCTTCCATTTTTTCTCTCTGATTAGTGTTACATAGAGGACGGTTGCCTATTTGTTCTTCCTCTTAAAACAATAATCGCCACCACGACCACTCTTATCATAGTCGGTACAGCAAAATTGAATAAGACTTAAATGATCGGAAATTGAGTTCTCTATAACTTTTGTTATGTAGTACTTTTTGATAGAACATAGGTAGTTAAAATTAAATTTTAGGCGCCTTCTACTAAACTACCACATCATCCAGTGTGAATAAAATTATATAGCCAATACTGTAGTTCCTTATTCCCCGACTTTACATACCGATTTTCATTCAATTCTGTTTACCCATTTCATCGTGGTTCGGCGTTGTTATGGACTAAGCAACAAAAATTCAAATTAAATAATATTTCTGTTGCCATAGCCGGTACGATAAAAATGTATAAGACATAAATGATCGGAAACTGTATTCTCTATAACTTTTGTTATGCAGTATGTATCGTTACGACCACTAATATTATAAATATTTGAGAATAAAATGTTAGATCATCCCATAAACTACCATTTCACTCAGCGTGAATAAAATTGTTTAGAGCCTACATTGTTGAGGTTCATTCTCCGGCTTTACATCCCAATTTTTATGAAATTCTCTTCAGCCATTTTCTCGTGATGGGAGTCCAGACAGACAGACAGACAGACATGTCGGAAAATTAAAAACTGTATTTCCTTGTTACTGTGGACATGACCGATGCAGAAATATCATTCCTTTTACATTCCGAGCAACGTACAGACAAAAAAACTCTTATTTTATATTATATATGATTATTAAATATTATTATTACTATTGTTATTATTACGTCCGCCTCTGTGGTTTAGTGGTTAGTGTGATTAGCTGCCACCCCCGGAGACCCAGGTTAGATTCCCAGTTCTGCCACGAAATTTGAAATGTGGTACGAGGGCTGGAACGGGGTACATTCAGCCTCGGGAGGTCAACTGAGCAGTGGTTCCATTCCCACCTCAGCCATCCTCGAAGTGGTTTTCCGTGGTTTCCCATTTCTCCTCCAGCCGGGGTGGTAGCTAACTTAAGGCTACGGCCGCTTCCTTCCCTCTTCCTTGTCTATCCCTTCCCATATTCCCAACCCCTACAAGGCTCCTGTTCAGCATAGCAGGTGAGGGCGGCTGGTTGAGGTACTGGTACTCCTTCCCAGTTGTATATTCCGACCCAGTGTCTCACGCTCCAGGATACTGCCCTTGAGGCGGAAGAGGTGGGATCCCTTGCTGAGTTCGAAGGAAAAGCCAAACCTGGAGGGTAAACTGATTAAGAAAGGAAAAATAATAAATTATTATTATTATTATTATTATTATTATTATTATTATTATTATTATTATTATTATTATTACCTCGTAATTTTCAGGCCTTTGCGGTGAGATGCGTTCACTTGGTGGGCCATGGGCCATCAGGGCTATAGCGCCATGGGGTTTGTTTTTGTTTATTTTGCTTGTTAGTGATTTGGTGCTTAATTTCCCTTTATTTCTTACTGCTATATTTTTGGCTTCCTAATATGCAAAGTTAATAAAATATATAGTCCGCCTCTATGATGTAGTGGTTAGTGTGATTAGCTGCCACCTCCTGAGACCCGGGTTCGATTCCCGACTCTGCCATGAAATTTGAAAAGTAGTACGAGGGCTGGAACGGGGTCCAATCAGCCTCAGGAGGACAACTGATTAGAGGGGGGTTCGATTCCACCTCAGCCATCCTCGAAGTGGTTTCCCATTGTTTCCCACTTCTCGTCCAGGAAAATGCCGGGATGGTACCTAACGTAAGGCCACGGAGCCACGGCCGCTTCTTTCCCTCTTCCTTGTCTATCCCTTCCAATATCCCCTCCCCCCCCCACACACGGCTCCTGTTCAGGGTAGCAGGTGGGACATCCTGGGGAGGTAATAGTGCTCCTCCTCAGTTGTATCCCACCCAAAGTCTCACGCTCCAGGACACTGCTTTTGAGGCGGTAGACGTGGGGTCCCTCTCTGAGTCCGAGGGAAAAACCAACCTTACAGTGTAAACGGATTAGAAAAGAAGTAAAGAAAAATAAAAAGTAAAGAAATATAAAATGATACTATCATGATGTTACTCATCCCTTATAATGGTATTACAACAATATACTGTATACTGTATATCACGACATTACTCAGTAATGTATTCTTAGCAAATCCGAATAAGCTGTCGTTAACAAGGCGAATTAACCATACGGTTAGGGTTGCGTAGCTACGATCCTGTATTCTGGAGATGCTGGGTTCGAGTCCTACTGTCGGCAGCCCTGAAGATGGTATTCCATGCTATCCCATTTTCACACCAGGCAAATGCTGGGGCGGTACCTTAATTAAGGCCACGGCCGCTTCCTTCACACACTAACTCTTTCCCATTCAACCAGCTATGTGCTGGTGCGACGTTAAACCACCAGTTGTTCTTAATCTTAAAAACTCCAGTTACTTTTGAATTTACCTAGTAGCTATTTGTGCATCATATAATACGTAGAGTGTCTTCAGAACCAAGGGCGCCCATAGGATGGTTTGTAGGGGGGCCTAGAACTGCGGGTATGTAGTATTTTTAAAATTTTGGAAGATGAATGTCGACGTGTATTCCATGGTAGAATACCACCCACGGTATCCCCTACCCCTTCTACGTAATACCGACTTTTAAATCATTTTCTTGAAAGAAAAACACCTCACTACATTAGATTCCTTCCTTTCTCTGAGAGCTAGGAGCACCACCTTGCCCCCGGTCTTGGGCGCCCTTGTTCAGAACTTAACAGTCTATTCTTCATATCACAAACGAACCACGATATTACCAACCTTCACCCTACATTTCCTGCATTGGTAATAATTTCTATTATTATTGCCTCCGAGAATTACCAGGTAGAATGTTGCGGACGAAATTTTGGTTTTTGAGGAATTAAGGTGCTTTTTACAGCGTATATTTTTCTCACTCACCGATCTTGTACTATTTATAGTAGTAGTGTTATTTGTTTTACGTCCCACTAACTACTCTTTTACGGTTTTCGGAGACGCGGAGGTGCCGGAATTTAGACCCGCAGGAGTTCTTTTACGTGCCAGTAAATGTACCGACACGAGGCTGTCGTATCTGAGCACTTTCAAATACCACCGGACTGAGCCAGGATCGAACCTGCCAAGTTGGGGTCAGAAGGCCAGCGCCTTAACCGACTGATCCACTCAGCCCGGGGTACTATTTATCGCGCGAAGTAAAGACAGGGTTCGTTGCAACACGTAAATGACAATATATCTAGGAAATAGCATGTCTTATATTACAGAACGATCGAAGGAGCCCCAGAGACCTACAAATTTTCTTCATATCGCGGCGCGTCGTTCAGGGAGAGTGAGTGGTAAGAATGGTGGTCAAATAAAGAGGTCCGATACCCTGTTTCTTTTAGGTCACATAACTTTTTTTCTTGGTTGACAACAACAGAATCCATCGTCAGCTATTTTCTTGCAATCCAATACGGCAATTAAGTTGTCTCTGTTAACAGCCTCCAGAGTAGCCTACGAGGCATTGCGGTGTAGATGTAGAATGTATGTCCATTTACGTTACCAGACCGCACCACATTCAGACTATAGTTTGTGTTAATAGCAGATTAGTTTGCCGGGACTATGCAGTTCACCTACAAGAATCTGTTGTACTCAACCTCACTTTTAACAATGCGGTTGTCTTCGATTCGACTCAAGAACGATTCTTATCAGTTTTAACTCAACTGGACTTCAAATTAGGAAATCCATTTAGAAGATGTGTAAGTTCATACGAACCAAGGCCGTATCAAGGGGGGTCCAAAACCCCTCCGAAAAAAAAAAAGCCAACTTGTCAAATTTAAACAGTTTATACGGGGTTTTAAATAGCCTGCAATACATTAGAAATATTATAAAAACAAGTATTCGCAAAATAAACAATTGAATTTAACCTGTAAAATTTGTCCCATCTTTAAATATTTTCCCTTGGATATTGTTAACAAATTCAATGAAAAAATAATTTTGGTGAGATATGCGGATATTTTAAATGTTCTGAATACATTTTGAACGAAACAAATCAATATCAATAAAATATAGAAATATTTTCGTGTTATCGAGCCACAAGAAAATGTTTTAAAATGAATAAAACCTCTAAATATGTTTAATATTTATTTATCATAAGTCTGTACAGAGTTCTACTCCATTTAAATATGTTTAATACAGTGAAACATAATGTTACCTCCAGATTTTAACAAATCATTATCGCACTGCACGTACGAGTTAAAGCGTGTTCTGCCCACCAGCCGCTATGTAATCTACCTTCCTACTTCACCCATTGAGTTGTAAAATGTACTGCTCTGAAACAATTTCAAACTTTTCTCTCTGTAAAATCTATTTGAAAGTAACACATATTTGTTCCACAACTTACAGTTGTTTGCCCCCCCCCCCCCCGTCCTCCCTGAAATCCTAACCCCCTCTGAAAATTGTTTTTTGTTGCGGCCTTGATACTGAATATCAAATTTCATTTTTAAGATTATCTCACTCGCAAGAACTCATATATATTGTAACTCTGGCACAGCATGATACCATGTCAGTAATGTTTCTGGCACGTATTTTGATAGATTGTGACTGCGACTGTGAAGCTTCTGTCTGAATACAGAGATGCTGAGATCTGCCGTCGAGGTTCGTCGGCTACTCGATTCATCCATCAGATGATCTCTAAACAAGACTTTTTCACGCTCCTTATTACCATACCTCAGTTTACCCCAGGTCTCACGAACAATGATGTGATCAGGTTGCAGCATGAGTTGTAAAGGCATTGGAAGTCAGATAGTGGCACGCAGCTTCCCATCTCCGCTTTGTAGTCGGAAAGCAAAACGATTACAATCGCCAACGGGTCGGTCATCTCAAAGACATTCTCTTTCCCACTCTCGAGCAGTTAATAAAATGGCATATTAATTGTTTGCTTTGCTCGGCGTGGTCAAAATGTACGTAATGTTCATTTATATCTCAAAGGAGCTTATCACTAGATAACGACATTAGTAACATAATGGCCTCCGCAGTGGCCTAGTAGCCTACAGGTGTTTCGAACTGGCGACCTGTGAATAATGGACCCTATTTTATTTATTCACTCATTCTGGCACCAATACGTGTTTGCAAACGGACACAGAATAGCTCACAAATTCATTGAAAAAATTATGTTGGTTTCGTAAATGGAATATTAATGTAATCAAGAATATGAAACTTTTTTTATGCTGCCGAGGGGAACTTAAAAACAAATGGTTCTGCATTATTGCCAATGAGAATTTTATCATTGTGGTAACAATTTTGCCTTCAATATTTCTGCCCAGGGTGTACGATTGCCGCCATTCAACAAAATTTCTGCGGATGGTCCCTCTAGCACCCAGAAGCAGTCCTCTGACTCGTATGTTCCTGACCCTGTAGACTCTCTGGAAGTAGGGTATTGTTGGCGCATATATAGATCCTGTTTTTCTTTATCTACGTCGTCTGGCTGGGAAAGAGAGTCTTCAAACCTTATCGTAGGGTCAATTATTTCTACTTTGTTTAGTCTCCGATCGATGGCAATTATATCAATAAGGTGGTTTCTTCCACCTTATGCTACACAGTAGACTTCTTCATGAACCTCAAGGCTTTTTTTCTTTAAGACTGCTCGCTAGTAAAAATCTCACAGTGTTATGAGTTATGACACACACACACGCCCAGCCCCTAAGCCAGATTAATTTACCAAATGCGGTTAAAAATTGATCGGGAATTGAACTCGTAAACCATTGGACTGAAGGTGAGCATGCAAACCATTTAGCGATGGATCCGGACTAACGATAGTGCTGGTTGTTACTTCAACGCCCGAGATCATTCACACCCTTGTAAGTAGAGGGCGATAACAAACATGATATGCAGTATAGGTTTAAAATACCGGGCTGAGTGGCTCAGACGGTTGAGGCGCTCGCCTTCCGACCCCAACTTGTCAGGTTCGATTCTGGTTCAGTCCAGTAGTATTTGCAGGTGCTCAAATACGTCATCCTCATGTCAGTAGATTTACTGCAAGGTAAAAGAACTCCTGCGGGACAACATTCCGGCACCATGGCGTCTCCGTAAACCGAAAAAGTAGGTAGTGGGATGTAAATCCAATAACATTATTTTAAGTTTAAAATGTTCTAAAATGCAGGTACATTATTTTATGTATTCGGGGGATTCTCACTCGCCCGATCGCCTGCGCTGCGAGCCTGACTCCTGCCAAGCACTTTGGCATAATGCGGCCAGCGCATGTTTTCACACAAGATTTCCTGTACTTTATGAAGATATTATGTGTATACACACACGCTTACGTCATGAAAATGGCACTGGAACAACACACTAAGCACTGCTCTAAGCAGACTGCATAGGAGGGGAGCTTGCGGCGATGAGAAGCGCATAACGGCAAGTTGCTTGGCGGGAGACAGGCTCGCAGCGCAGGCGACCGGGCCAGTGACAATCCCCCGAAAGGATGAAATAACGTCCCTTTATATAAATCTCCATAAAAACTACTGTATAGATTAAAATTACAACATACACTTCTTTAAATATGTTTATAAAATCAACACCGGCCTTGCGGTTTAGGAGGATTGTTCCTGCCTCTTTCGCCGAAATGCCGAGTTTCGTTCCCGGCAAGGTAGAGCATTTTTACGTATATCTCGGTCTACATGATTATAATTGAGGAGCTATCTGACTGTGGGGTAGTGGTCCAGGTCTAGAAAGCCAAGAATAACGGCCGAGATAAATCGTTGTGCCGAACACACGTCACCTCGCAATCTGCGGGCCTTTGGGGTGAGCAGAGGTTGCTTGAAACGCCAGGGCCCATCAGGGCTGTAGCGCCACGGGGTTTGTTTCCTTGTTCTTTATGAAATCATTGTAGGTATATAATAATAATAATAATAATAATAATAATAATAATAATAATAATAATAATAATAATAATAATAATAATAATAATAATAATAAATGTTATGGGAATATTGTGGAACAGTGAGGTGTAGGAAGGTGCCGGGGTGAATGGATCGACAGGGAAATGACCAGAGCATAAGTTAAAGCACTAAAACTAGATTTTTTTTAAGAAAAATTTTATGGATGGAAAATCTGAATAAGCAACAACAAATAACATTTAAATGGAATAACAATGAGCTCGTCAGCTCTAATAACAACAGCGGACTCTAAGTTCAAAATTCAGGTACAAAGACTGGATAGAATCATCAACAAGATAATATGTAAGGGATGAGTATTATAGCTCTGAACAGGTACACTGTTATAAGAGCATGTTTGCTCCACTAATTTACATCCTAGGAGACTGAGATCCAAAAGTTACTACATTTCAACCTCTCAGAGACACAAGCTTCTTACAAAATTATGCCTGATAAACTTCAAATACTGAGTTTACAGTTTACAGTCACTTCTGCTCAACACTCTTTTACACATTGATCTATCAATAGCTACAATTTAAACGGGGATAATGAATGCCCATACTAAATGGCCTTCATGTAAAAATAAAAAGGTTTAACACGATCGACCATGAACGAAGGCTAGGAGGCCAAATACTTGCACTGCACTCCTCTTTAAAAAAAAAAAACTCTTGAAACGCTAAATGGGCTTGTGGCCCGAAGTTGCAGAGACTAAGCCTATACTACAGAGGGGTGACTAAACGAGAAATATTAAATGCCGAAAGAGAGTGTGAAGAATTTGAAGGTTTAGAAAATTTTAGTCAACCCATACAAAGTTGAACTGGAATCAACAGAGGGTGAACACTCCTTGTTCCATTAATGTACATGTTTCCCAACAGGGATTTGAACAGAATCCTCAGACTAGCCGAAAATCTACATTTAATACCTAGGAGACATTAAAGAAGTTTGAAACCTTCCTCCTCAAGCTATCTGCCTAAAGCTATCACATGTTAAGAAATTTCTGCCACTACCTTGAGTTGTTAGATCTTCCGAATTATGCCCTGCAGCCCCTGCCTCCTAATCACGCCGCGCTCACTACATCGGAGCGATGAAGATGACTGTACAGCCCTAAACTGCTCAGCTCTAATAGCACCTCCGAAGGGAATTTTCCAGAACTCTTTACAGATTGACTGGATGCCTGTACACACCCGCAATTTTAACTGGCTGGAGAAAATGTACATAAATATTCCTGATTGGTTAATAACTAAGAAAGAAGGAAGCCTTAGGAGTGTTGACAATTTTGACACATGAACAAAACAATCTTCAAAAACTTAAGTTTTGTCACCTTCAAAAAAATTGAAATTTCCTTTAAGAATTAATTGTCGTTAATCCCGCCAGAGGAGCACATAAGCCGATCGATGGTAGAGACATCTAACAGTTGAAGGTCCAAGTATCTTGCATTACATTAATTCAAGATTCATAGTACCGATGGCCTTCTAGAAGGCGCAATTCAATGGGACGAGAAGGTGTACCCTCGGTACAATAAGAAGAGGAAGAAGAAGATGAAGAAGAACTAGGGCTGATTATGAAGTTGCTTCTGAGTTCGCTGCACGGTTCGGGCTGTGAAGCAATAACCTTGCATTCGAGAGAGTCTATTCGTACCCCACCTTCAGCAGTCCTGAAGGTTTTCCGTACTTTTTTTATTTTCACACCAGGCTAATTGTGTGGGGTTGTATCTTAATTAGGACCACGACTGCTTTCTAACCAGTTCCTATCCAGTTATCGCCCTTTAGTATTCCAGCGTCGCCAAAAACTTAAACGAGTAAAATTAAATGAATACCAATTAAAGCTGCTTTTTCAAAACCTCACTTACTCTGTCCAATCTTCCTTGATCAACTATTGTTTTCATCCCACCCGGCGGTATTAGGTTTGTGAGAGGCTCCCATTTTGACAGCTTTCGTGGACTATCCCTTTCCTTTGTCCATACTATTATTCTTCGAAGGGGACCTCTTTCCATTTTTCTTCTCAGATCAGTGTTAAGAAAGGACGGGTACCCAACTGGAGTCCCCTTTAAGGGAACTGGGCAACTCTTACTTCAATAAAGTTAAATCCATGAGAATTTTACAGTCATTTTAGTTCTATTTTAAGAGTATACTTAACCTTTAAAAGCTAAAATACATTGGTGTAGCTGATTGAAATCTAGATTTTTATGAGAGGATAAAATTTTGAAGAGAAAGTTAAATAAGCAATATTTTATTTTTCAGATTTTCATCATATTATTTACAGGTTCAATTTATGTATTTACATATTAATAAACTGTTGTAGGCCATAATGATATAGAGAGCAGTCAGATACTAGCAGACCATTTTGTGAATCTTCTTAATTTATTGTGAACCACCATCCAAGAAATTTGACTGCAGTCATAAAGAACCAAATCCGGATTCGGAACCTCCAACTGTGGAAGACATCAGGAGCATCATCAAGACTTTGAAAAGCAATAAAGCACCTGGAGAAGATGGGATTATTTCGGATCATTGGAAATATGTCGATGATAGAGCGATTTTTTAACTGACAAAAATCCTGAGCAAGATTTGGGATGAGGAGCAACTATCAGATGGATGGACATCAGCGTTGATACACCCACTTCACAAGAAAGGAAATAAGACAGGTGTTAATAATTACAGGGAAATATCGCTACTACCAGAGACATATGGGATATTTTCGAAGGCATTGCTACATAGGGCAGAGAAACGATTGGAGCCACAAATAGGTGAGTATCAACGAGGTTGTAGAAATGGCAGGTTACGAGCAGAACAGATCATGAACCTAAAATTGATCATTGCATACCAGAAACAGAGAAATAAGAAATTCGTGCTCACATATGTGAACTTCAAAACGCCTACGATTCCGTAGAAAGGGAAGCAATGATTCATATCCTAGAAGAAATAGGTCTAGAAAGGAAGACAAGAGAACTCATTAAACATACAGTGACTGGAACAACATCCAAGGACAAGTTCAGAGGGATTCTACTGGTATCTTTTGAAATTCAAACAGGGATCAGACAGGGAGATAGAATATCTCCCCTCCTATTCAACTGTGTTCTTAACAAAGTGATTAGAGAGTGGCACCGCTAAATGCAAGGTATAGGCGGTATGCGAATGGGATGTAAGAACAAAGGAATTGAAGTTAACCGTTTAGACTTTGCGGATGGCGTTGTGGTTCTGTCAGAGTCAATAGAGGGGGCACAGAACCAAATTGCCCAAGTCCAGGAAGAAGCAAGTAAGGCAGGCCTACATATCTCTTTCGAGAAGACATAATACATGAACAACACAAAACCAGCACCCAGATGGATGAGAGTTGAGAGAGAAAGGATTCAGAAAGTGGAGAAATTAAAATATCCGGGAGTGTAGATAGACAATAACTTGTCAGAAAAAGAGATACTGTTATCGAGAATCAACAAGATGAACTTGGCATATAAACTACGAACACTTCCAAGAAGAATATCTCGAGAAATTCAAAACTCAGATATCACCAGACAGTGATCCGCCAGGAGGCTTTATATGCAACTGAAAGTCTGGAACTGATAAAAACAGGATTGGTCATTAAGTTGGAACTAGTGGAGAAAGAGATTCCGAGGAAGATACTGGGACCCCAAAGAACAGAAGATGGATCATAAAGAAAGGAATCCAAGAATTATATATCAATATAGAAAAGATCTCAGGTACCATCCGGAAGAGGAGAGCCATGTTCTTCGGACATACCTACAGAATGAACCCCGGAAGACTGACCAATCAGGTCATAAGACTTTTTGAGAGCAGGAAACATACAGTGCGCTAGTATCAGGAGGTGAAGAAGGACCTGCAAGGAATGAGAATACAAGGAACAGAAATGAGCAAAATGGATGTTTACAAGTCGAGGATCAAGGCCACGAAGAGGCTTCAAGAAAAGGTTAGATCCAATGCCCAAGCGCCATGGACAAAAGAAAGGAGCAGATTGCGGAGTGAAATGATGAAAGGGTATTGGACAAGGATTAAAGCCCACAAACAGATGAAGCTGAATTCGAATTAACGTTGTCCATAGTCGGCCAAAACAAAAGAATAAGAAGAGGAAATTGTTGTTAAAGTTTCAGAAGATGGGCCTTATGGTTCCAAAACTAATGTATGGTATGTCTTGAAAAAGTAACTTGCCAGAAGAATGAGCTAATGGTAGAAGTTGTAATAAGTGACACCACACTGAAAATGTCTCGAAACAATGATCCTTCAACGGGTAGCTATTTGCTTTTGGCAGTGTAACCAACATAAAGACTGTAGAATTCTCTAGCAACAGCAAAAGGCCTCAACGTTCTAAGTGCAATCAGTTCAAAACTATTTAGATTTGAAGCGTGATATGTAACATTTTGAAAATTTCACTTGCATTCAGATTCATTTGAAAAATAAAGGGTAATAGTTACAAATCGATTCTCGAAGTCTATATATTAAAAAAATCCCCGATAGATGTCTGTGTTAGTGCAGGTTAATCTCAAGAACTAGTCGACATATTCTGATGCAGTTTTCAACGTTGTATAAAGCACTTTTTGTGGAATGTTTGATGTATGAAACATCCACAACAAAATTGAGCTAAGTACTGCCAATTTGGTACTACTGAAAGACGTCAAAGAAAATAGGCCAGTCAAGCACTTCCTTAGCTTACGTTGTCTAGACAATCAACAACAGACTCCGAAGAACTGTTGAGCATGAAAAGCTCTACAAAAGGAGCCGCGACGGTATATACCCATACGTAAAATGTAACCTTCAACATGTTCCCGGTAAAAACAAATCAGCCGTAAAATTAGGAACCATATTTTGAGATTAATGGCTCAATTCTTAACAACATACATGTATTTACCTCAATAATCTTAAAATAAATGAATGATGCAGGGGTGATTTTTTTTTTTAAGTGAATGCGCAGTAATGCTTTAAAATTAAGGCCACATAGGAAGAATAGAAGGAGTTAATAAGCGGTTTACTGGAAGGGTCTTGGGAAAACGTCACCCTGAGCTACATATTGTACAGTACATACAGCAGGAGTAATGGTTCCCTTCAGGCAGTTATTATCACCACCACCACCAACACCACAACCTCGTATGTTTTTTACTACAGCGGTAAGACAGCTCCTTAAATAAGAGTAGTAGCAATTTACTGCGATTGTTAGTAAAATGCAGTGTTATACGAGTCAGCATCGTGATGTATATACAGTAGTTGTGAGAACATAAGATGCTATGCTATCTAAACAGTATATCTGCTGGCAATAAAGTGTTTTAATGTGAAAACTCCGAGGACTTCCATATACGTAGACGAGGAGAGCCTTTACTATAGAGTTGGAACAGCAGGAGCTGAAGAGCTGATCACCAATTAAGATAAGAGCCATGCATTAGGCAGTAATGCACGCTTCTTTGAGTAATTGACATTGCACTACACTTCGTGG
Organism: Anabrus simplex; assembly: GCF_040414725.1. Classification (NCBI taxonomy): domain Eukaryota; kingdom Metazoa; phylum Arthropoda; class Insecta; order Orthoptera; family Tettigoniidae; genus Anabrus; species Anabrus simplex. Next base: position 155,978,629 of record NC_090267.1, read on the forward strand.
CTTACTGTGTGTAGCGGAACAAATTGGCTCGTAGAGTCCTTTGGGGATGGAGAACATTCAGTCATTGGCCTTTTCTCCAGATTGCAGTCTTATCTCTTCTGAGAATTTATACGCAATCGGTCTCTGGAATCTGAGATATAACCCTCTCGACATGCGGCGGTCCGTGAACGATCGTGATCAATCGATTTTTAGCTCAAAAAGAAATCTTGCTGGCTGCCGCAGAGAAAATTATTATTTTAGACTGGTCTCTCAGCATTTCTCAAAGTTCCCATACATACTGTATGTTATTAATAATGTTGCACGTATTCGACGGTAGTTCGTAGGATAACCAATTAACGTTCTATTATTTGTATTACCCACGCGCTTATATACATACAAGAAGTTTCCATTCCCCAGCCTGAAGGGGTGGGGCGGCCCACATAGAGGGTTACACCCTCTCTCTGGCCAAGAGATGCGAGCGGGTTGGATGAAGGATGCCGGTAAAGGATTTGAAGAAGGAGGAGTTGGTGTGGGGGGGGGGGGGGGAACCGATGAGTTGGCCGCTTATCTAAGAGGTTTTCAACTTTATTTAATTTCATTGTCACTATCATTATCATTAATTTTTTTTCTTTCCGGTCTGGAGAATGAGAGTTATTACATAAAAGATATATTGTAATCAGGAATAAATAATTGCACGACTTGATATTAAGGAAGTAAATAATACAAAGTAGTAAGAAATCGATAGGTGATCCTTCTGCAAGACGAAGAGTGATTGGAGATTGCCAACGATGTGGTTCTGGAGCTTTCTTCCCCCACGGCTGTTCTGTTTGCTGACTGGTTGCTGCTCGAGAGGGTACAGACAAGTTTTATCAAAGGGGGGAAATGGAAGTGATTATTTAGGCCGGAATATGAAATTTTCAAGTAGATATTGAAGATTTGGTTTTGTGGCAGCTTGTAGGTGTGTTAAGACGAGGGGAAGGTGGTAAGGGTGAATATTGGAGAGGGCTATGGTGACAAGTCTGATTAAATCCTCGAGGGTAGGAGGGGGGGAAATACTACGGCGGGGACTGGGAGGAGAATCGACTGAGAGGATAGGTACGACGAGTTCGGGTTATCAGGAGGAGGGGCAGGGCGAGCTTTACATCTGCGGATGTAGATCGGGTGTGCTTCCCCACAGGAGTTGCTCAGTGTGAGGGTATTTATAGGTTGGATGTTCTTGCAAACAATGCTCGCACTTAGTGTCCATAGCTCGATACTTGTTGGTCGTGTGTGAATTGTATATCAGACATCTTTCGCAACGAGTAGGTTGCAGTAGAAGAGCACGTGCAGCTTCAACTTTGTAGTGGTGTCGGTAGATAAACCCACACGAAGATCTGTCGAGATCTGCTGCGGTAGGCAGTAGAATTCTCACCATGAAAGTTGGGCCTAATGCGTTCCTGATTCGAAAAGCTTTACGAGCTTGGACACCTTCGGAGTTTAATTCGGTGACGATTTCGTCCTCTGTGATAGTTGGCTTTGTACCATGCAGCTGAAGAGGATATGCCTGGGTGGCGGGGGTGGTATCTTGTGGGCCGGTTGAAGGGAGTGGCGGAACCAAGTTGACCTGCTCCAATTGGCGGAGTGTGTCTTTGGGCAGTGAGGTCTCCATTCAACTTGATGATAACGCCGTTGGTGGTTGGCCTTAACGTCTGCAATATCTTCACGGAAAATATTAAACTTATGAAGGGTGAAAAGGATGTTGTGTGGGGAGCGGAATTGCTAGGTTGGATTTTCAAGGAGCTAGACGGAGGTGCCAGTTGGTGGGGTCGGAAGAGAGCGTGAATTACAGACAGGACGGCGGGCTGCTGAGACTGGAAATGATTTTCTGTGCGAGGAAGAGGAGGTTCAGATGCAGTTTCCAAAGGAGGGGGTGGGGGTGGAGATTGATTAAGATGTAAAAGAAGTGGTCGATGTACTGGTTGTGAAGATGCTGGTGATGGTGACTGCCTGAAGATACATGGTGATCCAGTTCGCTGCTGTGGACAATGGGGAAAGACTTCTGGTGGAGAAGGTAGAAACCTCAACTGTCCTCTCGACAAGCTCGTAGCAGGACTTGCAAAATTCGTAGTAATAGTAATGCATCAGTGCATTGTTATTATTGAAAAGTTTTATGGTTTAAGACATACTTTTCCAGTTCTAACATGAAAGTGAGCTGAGTAATTGTCCCGAGAGAGAGAGAGAGAGAGAGATATGACGGAGTCACTGAACAGTACGATCAGACAGGTGTTCACCCCAAAGAGCAAAGTAGGAAACACTGTCTTGCATAATATTATCACGATTAACATGGATTTAAACATAAAGTGAACTTAAATAATTTTTAAAAGTAAGCCAAAATTAATTATTTTAAACATTTAAACGAAGGTGATTGTTCGTAAAGAAGAAATCTTCAATTACATTTTGTCTCCCAAACTCAAAACAACATTTCGATATTTCCAATTTTAACACATTAATAAACAAAGGTAATTATTCTGTCAACCATTAAACGTAAATTATATTTTAACCCACGAAATCAGAAACAAAATTTCGATATTTTTGAATTTAGCACAATTTTAAATAAATAAATTTTAGAGTATAAGACATATTTTGTCTCACAAAATAATAAAACATGTTTTATATTTTTAAAGACGAGGAATTATTTAAAGAAATATATAAACGGACATAATTTTATCTCACATATTCAAAAGAAATTCTGTTTGAAATTTAAAACAAATAAGTTTAGGTACTAGTTTTTTCTGTCACACAGTCCAGAGAAGATTTGGTTTTTTTAATTTAACACAATTATCTCTATGTCTTTGAAGTAAAACGTAACACCTCGTGGATTCTACCAGTTTAGTTATATTGGGATAAATGCTTTTGCGCTGATTAGATGCGTAATTGTAACCGTCCATCAACAAGCCATAGGCATGTCATGAGGTCCAGTTAATAATATATGTCGTTTTCCGCGACATTCTGCGACATATAGTGTCACAATGAACATTTTTCACCCAGTCAGGGACACGAATGGCGCCGCGCCAGCTCGGAGAGCAGAGGTCTCGTTACGCGTACCGAGAGAAAAAGAGCTATGTATAGCGAGTCCTTGAAATATCGCTCTCACTCCGCAGACAGAGAAAAGAGATAGCACGCCACGCGCAGGAAGATATTTAGGTCAGAAAGCGGAGTTTATCGCGGTGTGTTAACGCGAGAACTAGAAAATCTTAGCGATTTTCCCGCAGATTCACGGGTGCCAACGCACAATCTTCACTTGTTAAACATAATAATAATTGTTCCGGGGATTGTATGGAACGCAGAGGTGAAATAAGGTGTGGGCATGAATGGGTGGATATAAGAAAATCAAAAGATTGATTTAAAACTTTAAAATTGACAGTTTTTTATTTCTTTCCCCTTTTTTCGTTTTCTTCCTCTTCAGATGGTAATTTTTAACAAAAACAATTCGCTAAGCAAATAACAAAACCTTAGGTACCACAATGAGCTCCAGAAGGAACATAATGAATTCATAGAACTATAAATAACTTGAATTAACAATACGAGCTTGAAGCTCCTACCTTGCCAATGTGACAAGAGCGACCACTGCTCCATTCAATAATATCTCTTATAGGATCACCTTTGCTCCATTAAATTATCTAGGAGACTATTCTCCAAACATTGTACTATTCCGGCCTTCCAAAGGCACCATTCAATCTTTACATTAATACTTTTACATTAATAGGAAGAGCGTCATTGTTCCAAAATTTTACACCTAGAGATCTTTTTCGAAAAATTCACGCTGTATAGGCCTATCAAAGGCACAACCTACATTTAACAAAATGTCACTGTCATAATCCTCAACAGTCCGGTATCTGTAACATGAAAAGGAATGACATTGATTGTGACAGGGGTAGCACGTACCCATTCTACCAGGCCTTTGGTAAAAGCAAAAGGTTAAATTACTGACCCAAAAACCAAAATGGAAAGGAGGCGATCTCTTGCACTCCTAGAAATGTATATTAAATGCATAAAACCGTAGTTGGACTTGTGGCCCGACGTTACAGAGGCTAAGCCTATACAACTGAGGTGACTAGATGGAGAGAATATTTAATTGATAGAAATTACAACATAGAGAATGTTACAAAATCATAGTCACTTCAAAAGACAGTTGAAAGGGAATTTCGGTTAAGTTCTTTCGACAAGTTTGAAATTTACATTTAAAGTTTGAAATTTACAGTGGAAAAAATAAAAGTTACATTGCTAAGACTGGAAACCTTCCCCTCGAGCTAGTTTTTAAAGACCATCACATTGTTGTACTGAATCTGCCATTACCTTGAGCTGGTAGACCTCCCGAAGATGGACGAGACGGCACTTTTATAAACACACTCTAAACTGGATTGATCACTAAGACAACTTGGTCCCAACAGTGCCAGCTTTTATAGTAGAGGGGAAAACTCTGGGCTAAGGCCCGACATACCTCCAATTCTTATTGGATAATCCAGTATATACCAGAAAATTTTTATTGAATAAAAAATAAATATACAAAAATTTTCATTGGCTAACATCTTTAAGTTGGATGGAAAAGATAGAAGAGTTGATAATTTTCAAACATAAAAAACACTAAATATTCCAGTTTATGAAACATTTAGCCTACATACAAAATTACTCTTGAATTTTTATATTTCATCTTCACCCTAGAGGTCACGACATAAGTTTATAGTAGCGACATCTGTTGAGAAATGTTCAAACTTCTTGCACTAGTTGATGCAAGTTTTATATTTCAGATGGCATTCTCCAAGATGCTTAATTTAAATGCGTGGGGCGGGTGTACTCCCGGTACAAACCTCCTCCCTCAACAGTTCAACACCGGAGACACAGTTTGGAAAATTTACTTTTTAGGAAAATTTCAAATTGTAAATTGTAGTCAGAAAATTTCTTGATAAAAGTTTGGTTTTAAGTAATTATGCTGTAAATAATTCTTGAGGTCTCCCTGAAGCAGTAGGAGTCCGGGATGTACAGTTGAAGTTTGACGGCAAGAGCGCCCGCTACTGCCGATACACAGGGTGGGGCCCCCAGACTCCCCAAGTAGCCTCAGATATATCTCTCCAGGGTGTTGAGTTCTTAAGCGACGTTACATAATCTATTATCCTTTTTGTCAATCAATTTTCTGCTTTTATTTAATTTCGTGTGGCTATTTCTAGCCGAGTGCAGCCCTTGCAAGGCAGACCCTCCGATGAGGGTGGGCGCTATCTACCATGTGTAGGTAACTGCGTGTTATTGTGGTGGAGGATAGTGTTATGTGTGGTGTGTGAGTTGCAGGGATGTTGGGGACAGCACAAACACCCAGCCCCCAGGACAATGGAATTAACCAACGAAGGTTAAAATCCCCGACCCGGCCTGGAATCGAACCCGGGACCCTCTGAACCGAAGGCCAGTACGCTGACCATTCAGCCAACGAATCGGACAATTTTCTACTAATCTAGTCAGACGGCCTAAGAATTTCATTCGTCTTTTTCTAATGTCTATCTGGTGTTTGAGAACTTCTCTATTGTTTTGATTGATTGTAACCTGTAATTATTGAGTGTGGCTTTCTTCTAAGATTTTCCTAATGATCATCCTCTCTTCTTTTTTGATTTCTTCAAGTTTTTGCTTCCTGTTGAGTGCCAGTATTTCACTTGCTTAAAGGACTGATGGTTTTATGACTGTGTTGTAATGCCGAATTTCTGTATGTCTTGACATGAATTTTTTGTTGTTGTAGATGTTCTGAACTAACCCTAATGCTCTTATAATTTTTTGGAGTCGAGTGTGTTGTGAGGTCTATTCAAGGCCTGTCGGTTCGATGAATTCTCCGAGGTATTTAAAGTAAAGGACTCTGTCGATTGTACCTTTTTTTTGTTCTCAGGCCCTTGAGATCTGTCTATGAACAAAATAATTTAGTTTCCTCTAATGATATCTGCAATCCCACCTTTTCTGCACTTTCTTGAAGTATCTCGAGCTGTTTAACGGATGAGGCATCCCCTGTTAGTATCGGCAGATCATCTGCAAAAGCGAGGTATGGTATGTAGAGGTTATCTTTGGGAAAGCCAGTCGGATTGGATTCCAAAATTCACATTTCTTGAGTTCTTTCACCCAGACTTCCGTAACCTTGTCTACGACGACGTTGAAGAGAATAGAAGAGAGTCCATCATCTTGTCACACACCTGTTTGAATATCGAAGGTTTCTGAGATTTTCTCCTTAAATTTCACTTTAGATTTCGTGCCAGTCAGTGTTTGTTTTATAAGTTCTCGAGTTTTAGAATCTAATCCCCTCTCTTATGGAACTTGGAACAGTGAGGGCCTGTAGATCGAATCGTAAGCCTTTATGAAATCTACAAAAGTGCATACGAGGTATTTTTGTCTGAGAGCTCTCATTTTTAGTATGGGTTTGAGGATAAAAATTTGATCTGAATCCTGCTTGATATTCAGCTATTTTAGGTTATAATTGCTTTAGTGTTATTTTCAAGAGACATGCTGATAAAATTTTGTATGTGACAGATACAAGAGAGATCCCTCTATAATTACTTACATGTGATTTGTCACCTTTCTTATGTAGTGCATGAATTAGAGCAATCTTTCAATTATCCGGGAGCTTTTCAGTTTGCCAAATAATTTGAATTATCAGTGTAACTTTTTGATTGAATTAGGGCCTAAATTTTTCAAAAGTTTTGCTTTGTTGTTTTTAAGTTTCTTGATGTGTGAATAAATTTCTTCTTGTGTTGGTGGTAACGAATTTTCTAGTGTGATTTCTGGCTGTGTTTTCGTGAATCTCTCTGTAGGTTCTGGACAATTTAACAGCTGTGAAAATACGTGGCTAGTTCCTGTCAATTTTCTTTCTTTGTAAAGGCCAGTTTACCACCTTGTTTCCGAAAACAAAGGTTCGGTGGAGAAACCCCTTTAATTCGGTTCGCGAAGGTCTTGTAAAAATCGTGTGTGTTGTAATTTTTGAAATCGTCTTCAATTGATTTCAGTTGATCGTAGACGTATTTTCGTTTATTGTGTCTTAGATGCTTGTTTTGGAACTTCTTCTTCTGTGTTTCTTCTGATTTTTTGCAATTGTACTTTTGAAATGCCTTTTTTCCTTTCTTCTAGTCCGCTCTCACATTTTTGATTCCACCAAGGGTGCTTTGGTTTCTTATGAAGAGGGATGAGATCTTTCGCCGTTTTGATGATTTACTTTGAAATTTCTCCCAATTCTCTGTTGGTTGTTCTTCCCATTCTTCTGTTATTTTGAAGTCTTTGATTTTGTGTAGATCAAATATAGGGATCTCAGGCGTTTTCCTTTTGAATTTTCTTTTTTTTTATGAATTTAATTCTGATCCTGATTAAATAATGATCGGAATCGATGTTAGCACCTTTTGGTAATCGTACGATTTTACACATGATCAATCTCCTAAATGGTGGATGAGTGACCGCCATGTATTTTGATTTTTGGGGATTTTTCTGGAGTGAAGTTGACATAATTTTCAAGTTGTTTTTTGGCACAACCCAATGAGATGTGCGCAGTTCTTCTTCTTATTAATATTACGATCTTCTTTACGTCGCACCGACACAGATAGGTCTTATGACGACGATGAGATAGGAAAGGGCTAGGTGTGAGAAGAAAGTCGCGTGAAAATGGGAAACCACTGAAAACCATCTTCAGGGCTGCTGACGGTGCGGTTCGATCCCACTAACTCCCGAATGCAAGCTCACAGCTGCGAGCACCTAACCGCACGGCGAACTCACAAGGTGGAGCGCGTTTGAACTTATTTTGCACAATGTTTCTTCTTCTTTTCTTCCCAATATCTCTTCATTTTTTCACTGTGTTCCTTTCTGCGTGTTTCTGTCCAGCCTGTATTTTTTCTTGTTGGTTTCTCTGCAAATTTATGTTTGTTTACTAAGCTTCTAAATGTCATTCTATCTTGAATGGTTTCGTCCTCAATACCCATTTCTTGTAGATCTTCATGAATTTCTGCTAACCAATTGTTGCGGATTTTCAGGGTTAGAGCTAGATTTAGAATTTTCTTTGTCAGCCTGTTGTTATCCATTCTGTGTAGGTGTCCGTAGAATTTTAGTCGTCTCTTTCTGATGGTATCTGTGATTTTTTCTGTGAATCGAAAAATTTCGTGTGGTTTCTTTTTCATCCAAATTCCATTTTCGAACTTTGGTCCTAGGATTTTTCTGAGAATTTTCCTCTCTTGTTTCTCAATGCTTTTCATTTGTGACCTGCCTCCAAAGATCAGTGTTTCAGATGCATAAAGTGCCTCTGGTTTGATGACTGTATTGTAGTGTCGTAATTTTGCATTTTTTGATATACATCTTTTGTTGTATCTGTTCCATGTGATTTTGTAAGCCCTTTGCAGTTTAGCAGTTCTTTCTTTGTTAGCTTCCTGATTTAACCCTGCTGGCTGAATAATTTCACCTAGATACTTGAATTTGTCTACTTGGGAAATTATTCCACAATTGGTGATTAATGGTTGATTGTCGAATCTTGATTTAGTTCCTTCCATAAACTGCGTCTTTTCAAATGAAATTTGAAGTCCGGTTTTTGCGGCTATTTCATTCAATTTTTCTATGGATTGGATTGCTTCTTGTCTGTTGTTCGAAAGGATCGCAAGGTCATCTGCGAAAGCTAAGCAGTCAAGGTGAATTTTGTCTTTAAGAAGTCTGCCAATGTTTATACCTTTAGTTTCTTTTCTCCATTCACGAATCACTTTTTCCAAAACTAAATTGAATAGTAGTGGGGATAGTCCATCTCCCTGTCGGACGCCAGTTCTGATTTCGAACGGTTCAGAAATTTCTCCCAAGAACTTAACTTTTGATGTTGTGTTGGTCAGAGTTTGGTTAATCAATTCCCTCGTTTTCCTGTCGACTTGAAACCAGCCAGAAAACATCTTGAGGCAACCTCTGAGGCTCAATACCTTAGTTGTAACTATGAGATTGACAAAGATCAATCTCCCCATTATCTTCAACTTACTAGCATGATGGCAACGTCAGTTAATGATACTACTACCCCAGGCCCTAGTATTCATACTAGGTTTTCTCGGTCATCGGATTCTGGGGGACCGAGAACATCATGCGGGAATGTATCGGAGCTTCCCAAATCTCTTCGCCCAAAGGAAAAACATTATTATTATTATTATTATTATTATTATTATTATTATTATTATTATTATTATTATTATTATTATTATTCGCATTGATTCGGTATGCAGTCGTCGATAGATTCTGAGATAATATTAGCCACTTTGAGTTGTGAACGTTTGAGAGAAACTTGTTCATTAACCGCTAGAACGACGCAGATCAAGGTTTTTGTTTAGTAATTCTTTTACTCGTACCACCTCACGTCGCCGTATTTTTCCTGTTTTGAAAATCTCCACATCTCGTTGCACATGTTACTGTCACAAGTTGTTACTTAAAAGTGAGTTAGTTAACACTTTTCTCCGGGCCGATGACCTTCGATGTTAGGCCCCTTTAAACAACAAGCATCATCATTAACACTTTCCTCCTCTGGTTATTATTGGTCCGTAAAGCGTTAAAACACTCCGACGCTGACTAGACGTGTACATTCTAGAGAAAACATCGTAAAACTATGAAACGACAAAAACCTGTAAATGAACATTTTTATTAATAAAATGTTACTATCTGACTTTGCTCAGTCCATTTAAGAGGACCTTTCATTTATCCCAAGCATTGGCGTAGGAATAGGGGATGGGGGCGGCCCCCGGTTGAAGCCTCCTCCACTCTTTTAGAAACACGAATTTTAATTAGATTTGAAGCATGAAAATCAATCCATTTATGGCGTTACGAGCGGGACGCTGAAAAACGATCCTCCGTTTCGACCAACAATGGCCTCACTGAAATTTCTATTTGCAGTCCTTGTAGCTATGTTACTTAATTTGAAACTGATTTTACTCAAATTAAATCCACATCACAAATGGCATATAAAACATACATTGTTTTTTTCCTACGTCCTATTCGGCGAATGTACTACTTTGCATTGTCTGTAACAGGAGTATTGTTAATTAGACACAACATCCCAAACCAAAGGAGTCGGTTTCCAGTCGCTTTTGAAAGGGTATAAAGTGTTATAGTCAGCTTAATCTAGCCGATACATCTACCCTATATAAATGCTTATCGATAGTTCAGTCAGTTACAGATCCCTTAGCCTATCGCTGTATTAATCACGAGGTGGAGTTTTGTTGCGTGGATCCCATAAAATCGAAGTAACATTTTTGTAAATTTTTCACACATTCTTTTAGTTTTTCCATACTTATAGGGTAGCTCTAATCATCAAATTTGTTACTCAATTGGATGTGCAAATATGCCCGTCAAATTTGAATATTACCCCTACAGAATAAGTGTGTCAAAAATTAAATCATATGTGTAAAATTTATAAAATTTACCTATAACCGACAAGGAGTTATAGGATGAAACTTGTATATATCTCAAAATCCGGCACTGCTGGCATAATCCGTTTTTTGATACGACGTACCGCTTAGCCGCAATAAACCTCCAAACATAGGTCTACACCAACTTTAAAGTTGCATCGACAATTTTGATCTTTTCAGGGTTATAGTTGATTTTTTTTAATGTTCCCATCGGTTACGGGAGGAAAGTTATATATTTGCTAAATTTCTATCTCATATCTGGAAGTGGGTAAACGTTAATGTCAGGAAGTTAGCCATGTAGCTTTATAGTATATAAACATGCTGCACATAAGTTAGGGACGAGCTCTTCCCATGTTCAATTCCTGGGTACGCCACTGATTAGAAGTATCAGCTACTAAGGAATTAACCTCGTAAGTACTTTTCCCTGGCCTCTTTTTCAATTACAGTATTTGGAGTCGGCACTATACGTGGATTTGGCCCAATTTTACATCCGGTTGCTCTTCCTGACCACAACCCTGTGTGGAATAGCGTAGCCTATCCACTATTGTGTTTTGTGTGGTGGTTGGGGTGCACTGTGATGTGTTTGCACATATGAAGAGGTGTACATAAAGATTAACAGAAAAATCCAATACCTGAAGGAGAGGAATTAACGATACGCAGACACAATCCCCGACCCAACCAATAATCGAACCCGGGGACCTCGCAACTGAAGGTTAATACGCTGAACAGTCAAGAAGCTAGATAATTACAAAACATGTTGCATATTCTTGCGCTAAAGATTTATTCATTTTATATCTTATTAAATATCTATACTTTTCAAAAAGTCTGAGGAGATACTGTACTTCTAAGTTGGAGATAAATTGCACGTCCTTTAGGTTGCGAAAGCTGAAATCCACAAAGAATTTCTAGACTAGTTTTCGTTGTAATATATAGATGTACATAAACATTAAAATAAAAGATAAAAGCAAAGCAAAGCAGTCATCTCCGTACAGGCCATGAAGGCTCTTGGAGGTGTTGAAGATAAAGACTTCCACTATCCGTAACCTCGGCACTTGATGGGGTAGAGTGGTTAGCTCAACGTCCGGCCGCCTTTGCCCCCAGGAATTAACATGGTACTCTTTTTTGGTGTAGGGTGAGTAAAACTCAGAGCCATGTACACCTCCGGAAGTGGAAATCTCGTTTCTTAAATGTTACGACTTCCTGACGGGGATTCGAACCCACGTCCTGCCGGGCGAACAGAGCACGCTTTTGCCGCCTCGGCCAGGCAGCCCCTAAAATAAATTATAGGTATAAAATATAATAAGCAGTAGCCAGTAACAACGGTCACTAGACAGGCTGTTTAGCCATCAGGGGCTGAACAGTTCTGAACTCTTCAGGGAATTAAGGACAAGGACACGAGAAAATTGCAGACATTCTTGACATTTATTAGAGACTAGGAAAAAGCAGGTGTTTACTCAACGAGTTCAAATAATAATAATAATAATAATAATAATAATAATAATAATAATAATAATAATAATAATAATAATAATAATAATAATAATAATAATAATAATTAATAATAATAATAATAATAATGTTATTGGCTTTCCGTCCCACTAACAACATTTGCGGTTTCGGAGACGCCGAGCTGCCGGAAATTAGTCCTGCAGGTGTTCTTTTACGTACCAGTAAATCTACCGGCACGAGGATGACGTTTTGAGCACCTTCAAATACCACCGGATTTAGCCAGGATCGGACCTGCCAAGTAGGGGTCAGAAGGCCAGAGCCTCAACCGTCTGAGCCACTCAGCCCGGCCCAACAATTTCAGATAAGAAATATGATAGTGAGTAGGGTCACAAAAGAAAGTAGAAAAAATATTAGACATGCTGTTTGTGAGAATATAAGGTAACCATTAAATCTCTTCATATAACCCTCTATCGACTTGCTCTCTAATAAAATTTCTGTGGCAGGATTCCCAAAAGGTTCTTTTTATACTTTCTAGTCAGACTGTAGTACCAGGTGTAAGACCTCGGTGTCCACCTCTGCTCAATGCACAATGTCTTGTCTACAACACAATAAGCTACCAAACAAGTTGGATACACAATTGTAAGACGTGTGTCCCAGCTTACTATCTGTCACTGTCTGAAAGAGTTAGAATGAGCGGCATGAGTTCTGCGTGAGATGGACACGTGCAAGCTAGAAACATTTTTCATCTTTCAATATTTCACTTGTTGATTAATAGAAGCATAACGAGAACTCTAGAATTTACCTTGGGAAAACCTGAACCTCGGCTGCATTTATTTGGACTATTAAGTGAATAACTTCTTTCTTTCTTAATCCGCCTACCCTCCAGGGTTGACTTCTTCCTCGGACTCAGCGGTGGGTCCCAACTCTACCGCATGGAGGTTGAGACTTTTGGTCGGTGGATACAATTGGGGAGGAGAGCCAGTACCTCACCAAGGCAGTCTCCCCTGTTGCGCTTTGTGGGCGATGGAAGATTGGATGGGATAGACAAGGAAGAGGGAAGGAAGTGGTCGTGGCCTTAAGTGAGGTACCATCCCGGAATTTTCCTGCAGGAGAAGTAGGAAACTACCACTTCGAGGATGGCTGAGGTGGAAATTGAACCCCCTCTACTCAGTTGACCTCCCGAGGCTGAGTGGACACCGTTCCAGCCTTCGTACTATACCCGACAGGGACTGTCCCCGTCGGATACAGTACTACTTTTCAAATTCCATCATGGCAGAGCCTGAAATCAAACCCGGGGCTCCGAGGGTGACAGCTAATCACTCTAACTACTACATCACAGAGGCAGACTTAGCAAATAGATACAAAATTAAGTAAGTAATGTTAATACATCATCATCATCATCATCTGTTTACCCTCCAGGTTCGGTTTTTCCCCCGGACTTAGCGAGGGATCCCACCTCTACCGCCTCAAGGGCAGTGTCCTGGAGCTTCAGACTCTTGGTCGGGGGATACAACTGGGGAGTATGACCAGTACCTCGCCCAGGCGGCCTCACCTGCTATGCTGAACAGGGGCCTTGTGGAGGGATGGGAAGATTGGAAGGGATAGGCAAGCAAGAGGGAAGGAAGCGGCCGTGGCCTTATGTTAGGTACCATCCCGGCATTCGCCTGGAGGAGAAGTGGGAAACCACGGAAAACCACTTCCAGGATGGCTGAGGTGGGAATCGAACCCACCTCTACTCAGTTGACCTCTCGAGGCTGAGTGGACCCCGTTCCAGCCCTCGTACCACTTTTCAAATTTCGTGGCAGAGCCGGGAATCGAACCCGGGCCTCCGGGGGTGGCAGCTAATCACGCTAACCACTACACCACAGAGGCGGACAATGTTAATACAAATGAATAATATATAGCTAATCAAATACATGGATATTTTGTTTGGTTATGTCATGCTCTGGCTATAACCTGTCAAGAGAACAAAACTTTCATCGAAGCGGTCCAATGTATGAATACTGACCTTCAATGATTCACCACATACGCTAGAAGCAACTCCTTAATCATCAACCAACGTAAGACTCAAAGCATTATAATTGGACACCAGACATTACAATGAAATAAAAAATTAAAATCGACCTCCAATTACCATAGGCGATCCTGAAGTGCATTACTCCAAGACAGTTACAAATCTTGGGGTCACCATAAATGAGACTCTGACCTGGAATGAACGTACTAACATGTCCAGAATGGGTATTTCTAATGCGCCGTATGAATATTCTTCCCCTAAACCATAAATTAAAACTTATACTTCTATTCCCAATTTTGGACTACTGTGACAGTGACTGACCTAATCTCTGAATACGCAGCAAAACTGTAGCGTGTACAGAACTCTTGCATTCGATATGCCTTCCAACTCCGATATGATGCTAGAAGAACTTAGGAAGATTACGTTTAAATGACCGGACAAAAAAACTAGCAAATCACCCTCATGTACCAGTTGCTTTCTGCAAACAGCCCTACTTACCTATCTATCGTCCACGTTTAGGCTTCTTTTTCAATTCACGAAATTAATGCTCGTTTGGGAGTGCTCGAAATAGCCGAACAAATGCTTACAGCCATTCCTTTCTGCTCACTGCTTTGAGCCTGGCTGAGTGGCTCAGACGGTTAAGGCTGGCCTTCTGACCCCAACTTGGCAGGGTTAGTCCTGGCTCAGTCCAGTGGTATTTGAAGGTGCTCAAATACGTCAGCCTCGTGTGGGGTGATTCACTGGCACGTGAAAGAACTCCTGCGGGACTAAATTCCGGCATCTTGGCGCCTCCGAAAACTGCAAACGTAGTTAGTGGGACGTAAAGTCAATAACATTATTATTATTTAATTTGTTGGAGCATATTTGCTTGTGAATTTCAAGATTTATTTTATTTTAATGATCTATGTGTCCGAACATATTTGCTTGGATATTTCCAGCTCTTTCCGTCATACAAAGGGCACTAGGAAAGTTTTGCGATGTGAGTGAATTTCCACCACATACAATACACTTCCCCATACGTCGAAACCAGTCACTGAACCAACTCTGCCACTTTCCTTCGGTTACATTTTCACACTGTTGATCCCATGCTGCCAGAATCTTCTCGTCGGATGCAAAACGCCGCCCTTTCAGCTTCATCTTGACTTCTGAGAAGAGTGCAAAGTCACCTAGGGCAATATTAGGACTGTATGGAAGGTGATCAAGCACAGTCAACCCTGATCTGGCAAGAAAATCCATTGTTACATTAGCACGATGTGCTGGAGCATTGTCGTGATGCAAGAGCCAAGTGTTGAGCCGTGACCTTGGACGGAGGTGCTAGAGAGTCTGGATGACCAGAGGCAGACAGGTCTCGCTGTACCACTTCGCAGTAACTGTCCTTTGTGTTTCTAGCACAACCCGAGTCAGGATACCCGTTTAGTGAAGAAAAATGCAATCATCCTTTTCTTCATTGACCTTGACTTTCGCACAGTCACAGAAGTATCCTCATCTTCAAACAGCGACACCTTGCTCTGGGATTTTGTTGGGACATCGTAATAATAAAGCCAAGTTTCGTCACCTGTAACGATGCTATTGAGGTTACGCGAAGTCCCATTTTCAAACTGTTTTAGCATTTCTCGGCACCATTTCACTCGATGTGCTCTTTGTCTGTCTGAAAGTGAATGGGGCACCCAAAGGGAACAAACCTTTCTAACATGGAGATGGTCGTGTAGAATTGAATGAATAGCTGGTGCAGGGATGTGGAGGGTCTTTTCTACCTGCCGATATGTCAACCACCTCTCTTGCTGCAACATTTTCCTCACAGCTTCAATGTTTTCCTGAGTCGCTCAGAACGAGGATCATCTTCAACCCCAAAATTTCCCCCTCTGGAACTCTATCTATCAGCGGAAAATTGTTGTCCGATGTGGACAGTTTTTCCCCAGCACAGGAGTCATTTCCTCCAGGCACTGCTCAACAGTTAATCCACGAGCAAAATTGTAGCGGATAATTGCGCGATATTCACCTTTAGACCATACTGGCATCTTAACTTGCTCTCAATCCCACTGCTTGGTAACAACTGTTATGAAAATCGCGCCTTGCTGTCTTCTAGACCGGTTTTCACCCCTCTTTTCATCCCTCACCATAACAGGGGTGCCCAGCCAACCGTTTTTGCGTACTGCAAAACTTTCCTAGTGCCCTTTGTATTTACCTATTTCTTCTTATTTATTTTATTTATTCCTGACTTACATTTGTGGCGAAGTTAGGGCTCACGGCCCTCTCTTACACTTATCCACTTAATCTGTTTACCCTCCAGTGTTGGTTTATCCCTCGGACTCAGCACGGGATCCCACTTCTACCGCCTCAAGGGCAGTGTCCTGGAGCTTCAGACATTGGGTCGGGGGATACAGCTGGGGAGGAGGACCAGTACCTCGCCAAGGAGGCCTCATCTGCTAAGCTGAACAGGGGCCTTATGGGGGAATGGAAAGATTGGAAGGGATAGACAAGGAAGAGGGAAGGAAACGGCCGTGGCCTTAAGTTAGGTTTCCATCCCGGCATTTGCCTGGAGGAGAAGTGGGAAACCACGGAAAACCACTTCCAGGATACTGAGGTGAGAATCGAACCCACCTCTTCTCAGTTGACCTCCCGAGGCTGAGTTCCAGCCCTCATACCAATTTTCAAAATTAGTGGCAGAGCCGGAAATGGAACTCGGACCTCCGGGGGTGGCAGCTAATCACGCTAACCACTACACTACAGAGGCGGACTATTTACATATTTATTAAGTATACTTCCGACTCTTTTAGGCCATGAACTTCCGATCTGGAGTAATTGTTAGCCACAAATAGTCTTCAAACGTTATCTGCTTGTTATAATCTCTACCAGGTATATTTTGGGTACCGTCTACCTTTTTCCAGTATTCAGTTGTCACCTGTTCATATAAAAACAGCATCAAAAGAGTAATTTTTTAACGCAGATGAGGTGGACGAATCTTAATATAGGATCATATTTCAGTAACAGTGTATGAACAGTTACCCTTGAGCTATGCTACCTACAAATAACCCTTCCATAATATGGTCTGACCCCGTGTTCCGTCACACCCACTCTATCTGATGGAGGCAGCCCGCTATAAAAGACCCGTAAAGACAAGATAAGACAGGTAATGGCACGGGGTAGTGGACCAGGTCGTAAAACAAGGCAAGGCAGCGACTGTATCCAGTAAATTACAGGCATGACACTCGGCCCAGCATAAACTATAGCCATACTTTAGAATCTCCAGTAATTTATGGATCTGGACTAACAGACCCAACGTGATAGCATCATACAACAAACACTATGACCTGATCGGAAATTGTCTGCTCTGAACTGCTTTGTCTACTGCATAGCTACATTAGTAGCTGTGTGGTACGAAAGTATTCACTGGATTATTGGTGCTTAAGGGACCTACATTCTGTATTTTATGCTATGAATAAGAAAATATTCTGACCCGCACAAGAAACGTAAATTCAATTTTAAAACTAAGATTTATTTTAAATTTTCATCAGTGTCAGAAGACTAAATATTTTACAATCTGATATCATGATTTAGTGATTTTGAAATCTGAAAAAAAATGTTACTATTCCTAAATGATTTAATTGAACTGTTCAAAAAAGACAAACCGGGCGAGTTGGCCGTGCGCGTAGAGGCGCGCGGCTGTGAGGTTGCATCCGGGAGATAGTAGGTTCGAATCCCACTATCGGCAGCCCTGAAAATAGTTTTCCGTGGTTTCCTATTTTCACACCAGGCAAATGCTGGGGCTGTACCTTAATTAAGGCCACGGCCGCTTCCTTCCAACTCCTAGGCCTTTCCTATCCCATCGTCGCCATAAGACCTATCTGTGTCGGTGCGACGTAAAGCCCGTAGCAAAAAAAAAAAAAAAAAGACAGAAATAACGTGTAATCGTTGTGCAGACGTCTAGCTGTTCATCATAAAATGTATATCCACTGTAACAATTCACTGACAATGTTTTTCTATTGTAACACTTCTTTCTCGTATTTTATTTGTCATTTAGGCCTAATGCACTTCAATGATATTTTCACCCACCTTTAGAAGCATGTATTGCCACGTCTTCCAGGCTCTCTGGCATCCTCTTAATTATTGTTCCATTCTGTTCTGCGGAATCTGCTCCCATTTCACTTGCAGAGCCTCCCATAGGATATTTCTCGTTGATCCTTCTTCCTATCTGATCCCATAGATGTTCTATGGAATTCAGAACCGTACTACGAGCCGGCCATTCCATTACAGGAATCCCAACATTCTCTACGTATTGTTAAATATTATGTACAACGTTTGGGTGAAAGTTGTCAGTATTAACGTGAAACCATCATTGATGAATGGAGCAAACTGCACCGCATGCTACTGAAGGATTTTATCCATGTACCGACGTGCTCTAAGTGTCCAATGCTCCTCGAAGGCCGGGTCCGTCTTCGCCGTCAAACTTATTCCCGTTCACCTCATCACAAAACCTCCCCAAAAATTGTCCTGGGATAATGTATATCAAGTTCACTTCTGTAAATTTCACAGAAATCTATATGTCCTGTCCTATGAGTTCATTCCTGAAACAGTGGTTGGAGACAACGGACTACGTTTCGGCGGACTAGATAAGTACAGTAGTATTGTATTAAGTTAATACGGTTGTCACATTGCGGCCCCGGGTTCAATTCTCGGCCAGATCAGGGTTTTTTAATTGTACATGATTAATATCCCTGGCCTGGGGACTGGGTGTTTGTGTCGTCCTTAATGTTCCTTTCCTCACATTCAGCACTCTTTACACTTCCACGATTTCCAAATACACGCAGGTTCATAACATATGGTGCAAAGTAGCGGCGAAAGACCTTCTTAGGTCAACGCCCCGAATAAATAGCATTAAAAAGTTAATACGGTGATGGTTGAACAGTAAAACAATCATCATGTGTTAATACTTGTTCATATTATCACCAAACTCTCTGTCATTGACAAGTTTACGCAATGTTAACAATACTGTACATATATACGCATGATTTAAGTGATGTGATAGAATCTGAGGATGTGCTTGTAGAACGAAACATGTCATTCTTTGTATAATAATGTGTACTTTTTTACAGGATGTTTTGGTGTTATAATTTATATCGAAATTGGGTGTTTGACACACCGGAAATACAGTATTTTATGTTTCATTTAATTAAGAAGTCACTGGAAAGTACGGCTCCTTCTTAACCATAGATTTTAATCATTATATAGGTATTGCACTATTCGTAGGTAATTTGCAATTGTCAATTCGTTCTTTATTTCTTGATTTAATCCATTTACTTTTTAATAATATTCTTCCTTCGTTAACATGAAATTCCTTGTTTCGATCGGATTCCTTGTAATACTTTTGTTTTCATGTAATTGTCTGTTTTGATGTTATGCAATTTGTTTTAATTTAATTTCTCTGCTGCACTACTGCAGGAAGGCATTGCCACCGGGCTTTCTCCCAATACGTGTATTTACATGTGTTCAATATCTTCGAATACTGCCGGGCTGAGTGGCCCAGACGGTTGAGGCGCTGACCTTCTGACCCCAACTTGGCATGTTCCTTGGCTCAGTCCGGTGGTATTTGAAGGAGCTCACATATGTCAGCCTCGTGCCAGTAGATTTATTGGCACCTGAAAGAACTCCTGTGGAATTAAAGTCCGGCATCTCAGCGTCTTCGAAAATCGTAAAAAGAGTTAGTGGCACATAAAGCCAGTAACATTATAATGCTGAGGTGAGCAAGTTGAGATTAGAGCTTGGAAAAGGTGAGAAAAGAAGTGATTAGGGGAAGAGTTAACGTGGTGCAAGTTTTTGAGATAGGCAGAGAAACTGGACTCAGATGCTGCAGCCTCGTTAACAGATGTGCGGGAATAAGAAGAACGAGCAGCTTGCACCAGGTATGAGAAGTCGAGGACGACCCGTAAGGCGGGGGATGGACGGCATTCAAGAAAGCATTAAACAGTGGGGGCTTAGGGAGGATGATGGTTTCACGTTAATACATGACAACTTTCTACCAAACGTTGTACATAATGTGAAACAATACTTGGATAATGCTGGGATTCATGTAATGGAATGGCCGGCTCGCAGTATGGATCTGAATTCCATAGAACAAATAATAATAATAATGGCGTATGGCCTCCGGAGAGGCCTAGTGCAGGTCTTTTTCTAGTAGGCGGCCTATTAGGCGCTACCTAGGATGATTTCTAATGTTGAATACGCCACACACACCCAGCCCCCGAGCCATTGGAATTAACCAATTAAGATTAAAATCCCCGGTCCGGCCGGGAATCGAACCCGGGACCCTCTGAACCGATGGCCAGTACGCTGACCATTCAGCCAACGAGTCGGACATAGAACAGATAAAACATGGAGAAAGATGGAAACAGCGGCACCAACAGCAGCGCACCCAGTAGTAGTTGCGATTGGGAATTAGAAGCGGGGAGGGAGAGAGTTACAGACAACAAAAGATACCCGGGTTTGTTCATACTTAAAGAAAATAAGGGAACTGATTACGTGATAGGACAACAGGGCTGTACAAATTGCTTTGATTCTGGCTCAGTCCGGTGGTATTTGAAGGTGCTCAAATACGTCAGCCTCGTGTCGGTAGATTTACTGGCACGTAAAAGAACTCCTGCGGGACAAAATTCCGGCACCTCGGCGTCTCCAAAAAAACCATGAGAGAGTAGTTAGTGGGACGTAAAGCAAATACCATTATTATTACTACTACTATTATTATTATTATTATTACAAATTGCTTTTTCTTAATAATTCATATAATTCCTGTTTCAGGCGGCTAAAATCGAAAAAAGAATTATTATTTTCTCCGTAAAGTGTGGGTCGATTAACCCCCTTCACCCTACAACCCCCCCCCCCCCTCTGATCGCTACCATTGCGTACCGGTTCCAGAGCAGATGCCGACCGGTCCTCAGTTAGCGAACAAATAATAATAATAATAATAATAATAATAATAATAATAATAATAATAATAATAATAATAATAATAATAATAATAATAATAAAATAATAATAATAATAATAAGTTTGTGATTACAATGATAAGGTATGTGGCTGGGGTGTCTGTACAGGACAAAGTGAAAGATGGAGGAGACTGTGGCTTGTATGTCAGGTATTATTCTAGCAATCGCCGGGGTTGAAGTGAAATTCACGAAAACTAAAATGGGCTTTTGGGTTTTTCTCGTGACAAGAAAACAAGGTGAAATTCTTTATGCTTCGCGAAAGCCTAAATGCTTATTATAATGTCTATAACTCCAAGCCATGAAAACATCTAGCAAAATTCTAGTTCCAGGATGGCTGAATGTGGGATTTTCTGGAGTGTTTAACATAAAGCCGGGTACACCCTGTTCAGTGCCTCAAATGAGTCTTAAATTCGTGAGAGAGCTGCGATTCGAACAGAAGTCAACCGGGTGGAAAGTTGCCATGTTAATCCGTAGACCGTAGCGGTGAACTTTATAAAGTTCAACGGTATCTTTTCTCCATTATTAGATACAATCTCATGAATATGCTTCTACGAGGAGCTCAAGACATTACAGTAATTCAAAGTCTGCAGTCAGTAAAATTTTCTTGTAGTCAATAGTTTATCATGTCACACATGAATTTTCCTATTTGAGTTAGTTATTTACATTTATTAGTCAGTTGCGTGAGATGAATTACTGCAGTGAATATAAATTACTCTAGCTCTTAAGTGCATGTTAATATTCGGGTAGGGTAGGAAACTGACACCGTGTTTAAATAATAAACTAAATTATTTTTGACTGTTCCTTTGTTGTCCGTAAATGTTTATAGATTCCATTCATATTTACTCTCATAGCGAAGGGATAACACGATATACCATGAACTGGGTTGGCAACTAGTCGACATTGTATTGCCACTAGTAGAAGAAAAGTAAATCTCGTTACACATATCATTACCATATGTGTTAATAGATTTCTCTTAATTTACATGGAAATATAAAACTTAGTATTCGTGCATTGTTAGAAATTTACAGAATATAATCCAGGCATTAGACATATTAGAATATTTAACTAATCATTTTAACCCATTTTTAAGGCAAGGTTAGAAATAATGACAAAATACATGTTTTTTTTACTATCCATTCATTTAAGGGTAATTCATCGCAAATACGAAGGAAATTCAAAAGTAATTGAGAGAGTGTAGTATTTACAGCATGGGTCGTTTCTGACCTCAGCTTTCAGTTTGACATTTTCCGACATAACTACTCGTTAAATATCACTTCCAAAGCACTGAGACAAACTTTTCGATACATTAGCATTTTATCCGAATCCTTCCAGTAACCTCAAAATAGGTTTTATATTGCAGTTTCCAAAGTTTGGGACCATTTCTTGAAAATAATTATATCCATTCCGTAAAGTCCCTTTTGTATTGCTGAGTTGATCATTAATGAAGAAAAATGGAGTTATACGAGGGAAATAAAATCGGCCTAAAATGGGTTTCAATATATATTTTTAACCAAACCAAACCAAATCCCATGGCGCAACAGCCACGAAGGGCAAGGGCCTACCAAGCGACCGCTGCTCAGCCCGCGGCCTGCAGATTATGAGGTGTCGTGTGGTCAGCACGACGGATCCTGTCAGCCGTTATTCTCGGCTTTCTCGTCGAGGCCGCTATCTCACCGTCAAATGGCTCCTCTCGAAACAACGCTCAGATCCAGGTAAAAGTCCCTGACCTGGCCGGGAATCGAACTCGCGGCCTCCGGGTAAGAGGCAAGCACGCTATCTCTACACTGCGGGGCGGGCCCTATATTTATTTAATATTTACCCCATCTTCTTCTTCACCATGATTAATCTCTCATGCGGGGTCGTTGATGCGGACACTCGTCCTGCACTTTGCTCTGTCCTGAACCAACTCCTCCATAAGCTCCCACTGTTTCATGCTTTCTCGAATGCTGTCTATCCATCGCCTTCCGGGTCGTCCTAGACTCCTTATCCCTGGTGCAAGTCGTTCGTTCATTCTTCTTATTCCCACACATCTGTTAACGAGGCTATACCATCTGAGCCCAGCCTTTCTGCCTACCTCAGAAACTTGCACCACGTTAACTCTTCGCCTAATCACTTTATTTCTTACTTTTTCCAACCCCTCATATCCACTTGCCCACCTCAGTATTCGCATTTCTGCCAAGTCCTGTTTATGCGTCCACCTCCAAGTTTCTGCCTTATACAGTATACTGCTGGTATCACCACCGGCTTATGTACCTTCCCATTTAATTTTTATTTTATCTCCTTATCGCACAGTATATTCGATGTCTTTCATCAATTTAATTTTAAATATTTTTACAACATTTTTGTTAATATGCTTTTCAATATTCACAAATTGTAAATCCTCCATAAGCGAATATTCGTACCTCAGTTAAGAACATTAATTCCGCTGAAGCATACGGCTTTCCTAAAGATGCCTGCTTTTCGATCAAATTCGTCTGAGATGATAATAGTAACCTACAAGTGAAGGAAATTACTGAATACTCTACATTCAAAATTCCTTACATCTGCTTCCATAAAGTGTTGAGGAAGTTACTTATTCTTGTAAAGGCTATTAATTAAACTGTGTTTGTACAATGTACATTATCAGAATATGCATGGGGATCCAGAAGCAGTTATAATAATATAGCCTATACTTAATGATATGTATAATATAGTACAATCCGCGTTAAATATGCACAATGGTCTTTAGAAAAAATGAAATGAAATGGCGTATGGCTTTTAGTGCCGTGAGTGCCCAAGGACAAGTTCGGCTCGCCAGATGCAGGTCTTTTGATTTGATGCCCGTCGTGATGAGGATGAAATGATGATGAAAACAACACATACACCCAGCCCCAGTGTCAGCAATTATGGTTAAAATTTCCGACCCTACCGGGAATCGCACGCGGGACCCTTGCGGCCAAAGGCCAGCACGCTAACCATTTAGCCATGGAGCCAGACAATGGTCTTTAGAGGTTTTGGATCTAATGAATTCAATTATTCCACTATCGATGCATACGGTGTAAAGTATGGAATCGACCTTCGCAAAACAAGGAAAGATAAGGTGTAAGTACAGCTTATTAAACGTGACATTATTACTGCAATAATAATAATCATCATCATCATCATCATCATCATCTGTTTACCCTCCAGGTTCGGTTTTTCCCTCGGACTTAGCGAGGGATCCCACCTCTACCGCCTCAAGGGCAGTGTCCTGGAGCTTCAGACTCTTGGTCGGGGGATACAACTGGGGAGTATGACCAGTACCTCGCCCAGGCGGCCTCACCTGCTATGCTGAACAGGGGCCTTGTGGAGGGATGGGAAGATTGGAAGGGATAGACAAGGGAGAGGGAAGGAAGCGGCCGTGGCCTTAAGTTAGGTACCATCCCGGCATTCGCCTGGAGGAGAAGTGGGAAACCACGGAAAACCACTTCCAGGATGGCTGAGGTGGGAATCGAACCCACCTCTAATCGGTTGACCGCCCGAGGCTGAGTGGACCCCGTTCCAGCCCTCGTACCACTTTTCAAATTTCGTGGCAGAGCCGGGAATCGAACCCGGGCCTCTGGGGGTGGCAGCTAATCACGCTAACCACTACACCACAGAGGCGGCAATAATAATAATAATAATAATAATAATAATAATAATAATAATAATAATTCGGCAAAATTAATCAAGTGAATAAGTTTAGGTACTCAGAAGAATTAATTCAGCCATCAGGATTGAATCGTGAAGCAAATAAGGAAAGGATCTCGAAATTACAGAAGGTCTATAGACTCACCTGGACCAGAAATAACTAAAGAAAAATCTATATCCAGGAACGCAAAAATTAAGACATTACATCTCAGTTATGAAACACGAAGCACTATAGGCCATGGAAACCTTGATCATTGGAGGCAGATCATTTATTAAAGGCATAGAGAAATATGAGGAAAGACTTTGGTGTAGTCTACTCAGGGGGAATCTGGATGAAACAGAAGTGTTGGGAATTTCATCAGCATTTTGAAAAGATCACCGACACCATCAGGAATGGGTGATTAAAGTTCTATGGCCACAATCTCAGAATAAACACTGACGGGCTCACCAAAGGGATTCTCAACTTAGCTCCCTTAATGAAAGTCAAGAACAACTGGCTTAGTGAAATAGAAAAAGACTTCCAGGAAATTGGTATCCCACAGGAAAATATTCAAGATCGACACCAGTTCAAAAAAGTAGTCAAAACCATAATTTTGCCGAGAAAATTAATACCAGGACCAATCTCATGGGCTGAAGAACGGAGGAACATTTTCACGCCCAGACGAAATGATTTTGAGAGAAGAAAAAATCAACACCAGTTAAATAAGTTCTATCGTGACCCACTGATCGGAATAACGCTGTGAATAAAATAATTAGAATGTCCAGATTCTTGGCTGAATTATGCGTCCTTCGGTTCAGAGGATTCCAGGTTCACTTCCCGAACACTTCGAGGATTTTAGTGACGTCTGGTTAATTTCTCTGGCTGGGAGACTGGGTGTTCATGTTTGTTCCTATAAAAACCTCTTCATATATATAACATACTACACAACTAAACACAACAGAACCACGCGAGAGTGAATAAATTTGTCCTCATAGGGTTAGGTTAAGCAACGGCATTCGTCCGTGGAACAGGGCTACATGGGCTACACAGTTAGCACCCGCAACCCCACCAGGGTGTGGGAAAAGGAAGACTAATGAGGAGGAGAACTCTATGGATTTATTACTATTTCAGTTATCTGTGAAAATGTGTTTCTTAACCTGCAAACCAGTAAATATTGCGATGTATCCAGTCTTTTACACCGAAGCCCTGGGGTTCGGTTTTTTTTTTGTCCGTCCAGGAATTTTATCCTATACTGGTGGTTGAAGCAGGCTTAACTCAGCGTCGTATGACTTAACTGACCAGACCTATATGACAGGCAGCGGACCCATTCTAGCAGTATTGTCATTTCTTTAGACCAAAGCCCTTAACGAGCAATATGTGTCACAGAAAGAGAGAAATATATCAACGTGAGTCACTCTTAACACTAAACTACTGACGTGACATTTCTGTTGCTGTAATACTGACATGTGGTTCTAGAGATCGCACTCAAGTGGCAGTCCTGTCCAGTGACACCCTAGGACCTATTATGAGTTCATTTTATTTACAGAAAACAATATTCATTTCACTTTTCTCTCCCTTTATACGATCCTTTACTACTTCCAGAAAGTTTTCCCTGCCACTGGTCCTGCAGATATCTTCTCACGACTTCTCCTTGGTTTCAACAATTATTTGTTTCGCTCTGTTTCTTTCATCTACGTTCAATTTCCTGTCTGTATCAGTCCTTGTTTGGAGCTATTTCTGAAAGACCTTAATTTTACGTTTACGTTTACACTTTACCAAGATGTTACCTTATAACCATTCTTATACACATTTGTTCCCAGGCATCCTCTTGCTGTCTCGACCACAGCATTCCTCTATGCCACCCATTCTTTTTCTATATCCTGAACCTGCTTACTGTCTATTGTTTTGAATATTTCACTAATCATATATACGTATTTCTGTCTATTTTTATCTTCCTGAAGATTTTCTACCCTTAATCGTCTGCAGAAAGATTTGATTTCCTCTGTCCTAGGTTAGGGATGCTTATTTCACTGCATATCAGCAAATCGGCATGAGATCTTTCTCTTGGGTCGTCGATAGGTTCTTCGTCACTTGCTTAGGTAAGAGGTGGGTTTCAGGAATTTAAACTAGTGTGTACAATGAGATGACTCCAATTAAAATAAATGGAAGCTTTATTTATCATTTGCGATGAAGTCGAAGAAAGTTGTGACATTTTACCAGCTTTAAACAACAAACTCAGCCTTGTCCGAAAAAAATAATAATAATAATAACGATGATGAGAGACGCTGGCTTTGGAGAAAATTATATTGTCTGAGGGGCATCCTTACTAGAAACCACCGTCTTAATTTAACAATGAAATAAAGAAATTCTGGATATCCATAAGATCGGTTTCCATGTGAGACTACATGTACCATCATAATGATTCGTGATGATCCAGCTCCCGTAACACGAGCTCTGGAGTCTTGGTATAATTAAGGCAGCTCAGTCGGTTTATGCCACACAGTTGTTGTAGGGCATGGACCCTACATTTCGATGTGACCTGCGACTATACCATGGTCTGGCATCTAACTTTGTGATTTGCCGGGCTGAGTAGCTCAGACGGTTGAGGCGCTGGCACTCTGACCCCAACTTGGTAGGTTCGATCCTGGCTCAGTCTAGTGGTATTTGAAAGTGCTGAAATACGTCAGTCTCGTGTCGGTAGATTTACTGGCTCGTAAAAGAACTCCTGCGGGAAAAAATCCGGCGCCTCAGTGTCTCCAAAGCCCGTAAAAGTAGTTAGTGGCACGTAAATAAATAACATAATTATTATTATTAACTTTGTGATTTACGTTAATGTCATTGTGGTTGATGATCGCAAGGAAAATTATGCTTTAATGGCAGATGGCCCTAATCTAAGTCACTGAGGGGGTTGACCCCATGACCATTCAACTTCTAAGCTGAAGGCTGAACAAAATTAAGTTACAGTAGTTGATGATCAAGGTTTCCAAAATAATAAATACCCAGCACATCTTATGCGCAACAAATCAAAATCAAAATAACAACAACAACAACAACAAATACAAACGCTCACAACACTTGTGGCAGTAAAGTCCCTTGCCATCGGACATGTCCCCTTAATCGTCACATTAATAAGTTGAAATTTCCCAGCGAATAAAACTAAGATTTCCAGAATACATTTTCAATTTCGTCACTTGATTATAAGCTAATACTCAAAATGCGATTCCACTGAATTTAATAAGTAAATAAATGAATTAATCTCATAATCGTAATTAACAACAAATTTGCCGCCTCTGTGGTGTAGTGGTTAGCGTGATTAGCTGCCACCCCCGGGGGTCCGGGTTCGATTCCCGGCTCTGCCACGAAATTTGAAAAGTGGTACGAGGGCAGGAACGGGGTCCACTCAGCCTCGGGAGGTCAACTGAGTAGAGGTGGGTTCGATTCCCACCTCAGCCATCCTGGAAGTGGTTTTCCGTGGTTTCCCACTTCTCCTCCAGGCGAATGCCGGGATGGTACCTATCTTAAGGCCACGGCCGCTTCCTTCCCTCTTCCTTGCCTATCCCTTCCAATCTTCCCATCCCTCCACAAGGCCCCTGTTCAGCATAGCAGGTGAGGCCGCCTGGGCGAGGTACTGGTCATACTCCCCAGTTGTATCCCCCGACCAAGAGTCTGAAGCTCCAGTACACTGCCCTTGAGGCGGTAGAGGTGGGATCCCTCGCTAAGTCCGAGGGAAAAACCGAACCTGGAGGGTAAACAGATGATGATTATGATGATGATGACAACAAATTTTATATATCCCGAACGAATGGTTCCTTTAAATCCCTAACTGTTTAATAACATTTTATTATCATTCTGACCTGTTTATCAGAAACATTCCTTTGACGAAAATATTAATCTAATACCGTTTGTACTCAAAGTTTTCTTCACCGCAGCAAAAAGGCAGAATACATTCTCATAATTGCCAGTACCACTTATTTATTTCATTACGTCACTCAACAAGTTTACATTATAACACTAATAATTAAGAAACTAGCTTGGATAACCCTAACCTTACATCCTAAATCTGCATAAATGTACACACAACTCAAAATAAAACAATTCAATTCAAGTCGCTTATAACACCAACGGTTAACCCTTGGACTAACTCCGGCACCTCCTTAGATATTATTTCAGGTCGATGAGACTCAAGTGCCGTAATGCATCTCACCCAACTCTAGGGTGGATGGACTACTGCACCCCATGTGCTCCACAAGCATGACGTCGTATCTTAAGAACCTACATGTGTGCCTTGGAAACCAACAACAACACAACACAATCATCCATCACGGACTCCATGGATTTACAGCTATCATGACGTTCAAATAAAAAAATAATCGCAAAACTTTGGACAACTCTCAATAACACCAAACAACATCAATACCGATTCTCATATTTTGACATCCCTGAAAATAGTTATTTCCAACATAACGTACAATGGTGTCATTTCCATCGCTTCGATAATGCATTCAAGTCTCTACTGAAATTACTATCTTCTAAAATAATGAAATCTAATTTCAAACAATTACTACAAATGACAAATCTCAGTTAGAGTTTCTTTCTAACAATAAGCTGGCTCGACCGCCCGACAGTTGGGAACATGACCCTTCCTCGCTATCTCTAAAAAAAACCCACACATGATATCTTAACCTGCAACTAATGAAAACCTCGCCTCACTGGCAATTCGCATGAAATATAATTCTTGACCAAACAAAATATGCAGAAATATTTGATTTAAAACGTCACTTGATAAATTCTTATCCATCATGGTCCTACGGTTTCACGTGGAATCCTAACTATGGACTGACCCTATTCCATATCATTAAATTACACAAAATACTGTAAATCCTCGGGTTCCCTACAATGAAAATCCCGGCATAAAGTCTCTTCAACATTACAGGATTTCAACAATCTGACCCACATTCCTTCCCATTTTCGAAAGACTTTTACCAGTTGCTATCGCAAATTCTCTACACGACAATAATGTGGAATATCTCTCTTGGGTGACCCATTATGTTGTTACATAAAACACTCTGTGACAAGTAACCATATCTCCTCACACATCTGTGATTGACAACACAATGCAGTATTTCTGAAACTGAAACTCACAATTTGACTTTTAAAAAAATTACCATTATTTTCCTCTCATCAATTCTTCACAGATTTTAACCGACTTCAGAAATAGCACTCCCATTTAACAAAACCACACCGGTCTCACCTCGTGCCTTCCCTTGACAAATTTTTTACAGCGCCGAACACACGACGGTGAGCTTTCCGCAACAGCTGACATGCCACCATTATCGCACACTCGCTCTAAATGGCAAACCACGGACTACACTTACAGGAAATTCATCTTTACACTGAACAGAATTTCATGATAAATTAATGTCTTAACTTTGGCAAACAACAAATATAGAAAATAAATGCACGGAAATGATACGTTGCTCTATACATTATATTTTTTACAGCCACCAAATCTATTACTATATAACACTTCACACGCTAGTTTAGCGACATTCTGATTATCCAAGAAAAAAAATAACCCTTTGTCATATTCCTCTGACATTTTAACGAAATAAAAGGGTGACCAAAGTGCGTGACAGGTACACAAATAAAATGGTGACCTCATGAAATAAATAAAATGCACTTTATAACAAAGGCAATTCACATACCTGTAGTCATACGTCGTCTCCCATCTTGACAAGCCCACCAGCCTCTCACGTTATTTATCTTGCCATCTCGACAGACAGTGGCTTTACTAAACATATTTTCCCATCTCCGTCCTTGGTATCATTCACCTGAAAATAATGACAAACAGAAATGCCCTTCACAGGTTCCCTTCCTCGCGAACGGAACACGTTCGTCAAATCACCGAACCGCGCACACAATAGAGTTAAATAAGGATGTTTCTAATTTAACTGCAGGACATCGGCATTATAATAACTGTCTGTTGCCCGGATGTGAATTTACATGACGGTTCCAAATTGGAATACCGTTAATTTGGCTGACAATCTCTGTCCACTGGGAGATGACGTTAAATAGCCACCTTTGGCCAAATTGGTTTTCCTTCTTTGCAAGACTTAGTCAGCGTAACCGATTTTGAATGTTAGTCTGAGTGGCGTGCAGTCGTTTCAAATTCACTGAACACAATGCGGGGTTGCAAAATGGCGCATCCTTCTTTTATAACATTACTCCCACTCCCATGCCATTTACATTTACGGCCAAAAGGTTACGGAAACTTTATTTCACCCCATAGAAATGTAGTTATGGCGGATCACGACATAACACATAGTTGCTTAGTTTAGTAACGGTGTTGATGATAAGCATTTATGGGTTTCTCTTAACCAACTGAGTCGTTAAATTGTCTCATCAGCTAGGCACTATATTTTGGTCGATGTAACAGAGTTTAAACAAACAGGCGCGTCTTTTTACAATTTTCCTTCTGGAGCTATTTAGTTGTCTAAAGTCTTTATCATTAACAACAATTTTTTTCACTTGCGATTTCTGAAGTTTACTACTTTGATTCGAAAAATAGTTCCTCCGTATCCCTGCACAGTCTACACGTGCGGGTGAAGTAATTTCTCTAGCGAGAGAATCAGAATCACCACCTGTGCTCCACGTGCCGTTTCCGCTCAGAGATTAAAAACGCAGCAAAATACACAGTTGTCCTCAGACATGTACTACCCACGTTCCTTGAACACTTCCCTCTTGCACTACGCCAACGGATGTGGTTCCAACATGATGAAGCCCCACCTCACTTTGGACTGAGGGTTCGTGAACACCTGGATCAGACATTACCTGAAAAGTGGATAGGAAGAGGAGGTCCTATTTCGTGACCCACTCGTTCACCTGATCCCACCCCCACTTGATTTCTTCTTGTAGAGCCATGTGAAAAGCCTTGTGTATGACACACCTTTCGAAACTGAAGAGGATCTTTTGGCAAGAATTATCACTGCCTGCGACAAACGACATCGGGGATGTCCGAACGGGTACGACAGAACTTTGTACGACGATGGCATGCCTACATTGACATTCGAACTTTGTTGTAAACGAAGCTGCTTGTGAAACTTGTGCGGGTAAAGGGCTTAAATCAGTAGAAGTTGGCTTAACTTTTGACTCTATCGTTTCCGGAATATGATTCCTTATCTCAAATTCATCCATTTGCCGTCCTTCATCGTCCCCGAAAGTTAGTAACAACGTCACGGATAAAGCCTGTATATTGCGAGCGATAGTATTCCTGATGGGCAGTTCTACCCTCACACCCTGTCCTTCCCTTTTTAACACCTGTTTAGAATTCTTTATCATTTCCTATCTCTTCCCGTTAATATCATTAACTCCCAACACATCCAGTCGCATCCTCTTTGCTTACTCAGCCAGTTCTATTTTCTTTTCTCCATAAGTCCCCTTAATATTGATCGCTCCTCATCGAATTCTAATTCGTTCGCTTGCTTTGCCAATTAGTTTCCAAGGAGTCCCTCGCCTGTGAATTTTTATTGTTAGCGGCTTTACGTCGTACCCAAACACATAGGTTTTATGGCGACAATGGGATAGGAAAGGTCTAGGATTTGGAAGAAAGCGGCTGTGGCCTTAATAAAGGTACAGGCCCAGCATTTGCCTGGTGTGAAAATGGGAAACCACGGAAAACCATCTTCAGGGCTGCTGACAGTGGAATTCGAACCCACTATCTCCCGGATGCAAGCTCACAGCTGCGCGCACCTAACCGCACGGCCAACTCGTCCGGTCATGTGAAATTGAAGTGGGACTCTGTTACTCCCACAGGTCTGAGGCTTGCATAAAATGTTTTAAGCTCGGTAAATTCCATGTAGGAGGATACTCCACCAATTATACATAGTCCCAGGGAGGGTCTACCTTCTAAAGGGTCGGGGACATCCCGTGGATTGTTAATCCTAGCCGTCTAAGCGCAAGAAGAGCCATGACTCAGAATATGCCCCAGATACAACTTCTGTCACATAGGAACTGGTGTCCCGACTTTAGGACCACTTACTAGACCACTTAGCCGTTGACCCGTGGTGTAGGAACTAGGGCGTGACCTCAGTATCCCACACCATGAACCACTCAAATACAATTCTAATTATGAAAGATATAACATCATTGTTCAAATTACAGGAAGTACTTACTGATCTAATCACTTCACACTGTCTAATTAAACTACAGTAATGAGCCTATCGGGGAGAAAACCCTTTTCCGAAAAATCTAGGATTAAGTAGTGAACGGCACGGTAACATTTTCTAGAGTTCAGTACAATAAACAAGTACTGTAACTGCAAATTTCAAATATTGAGGTCAATGGGAGACAAAATATCTAAGTGTTCCTCTTCAGCAAGACTTTATCTTGTTTTTCTTTAGCCTATAGTTCTACTCGTAATGCTTAGGTTGGAGAAGTTTCTATTTCAGCTTGAGCTTTGTTCATTTTCCTTTTTTTTTAAAGTTATTTCCGGTTGGATCTCCATGTAGGCATTATATGGTGGTTCACATTAACATGCTTCTAAGCACAGTTTTCCACACATTGAAACTCATCTTCATGTAACGGGGCCGATGACCTTAGATGGTAGGCCCCTTTAAACAACAAGCATCATCATCATCATCATCTTTACCGGGTGAGTTGGCCGTGCGGTTAGGAGTGCGCAGCTGTGAGCTTGCATCCGGGAGATTGTGGGTTCGAACCCCACTGTCGGCAGCCCTGAAGATGGTTTTCCATAGTTTCCCATTTCCACACCAGGTAAATGCTGGGGCTGTACCTTAATTAAGGCCACGGCCGCCTCCTTCCCATTCCTAGGCCTTTCCTATCCCATCGTCGCCATAAGACCTATCTGTGTCGGTGCAACGTAAAACAAATAAAAAAATCATCTTTCACGTAACGAAGTAATGCACCTCAGGAAACACGTGGTTGTACAACTGGAGAAAGTATTTGACATTTATTAACGGAGATGTATCCACTCCGTATTTCTATCTAGGTCAAAATGACTGTTTCCAAATTATCGCTGGCTTTTCCATTTCCTCAAAGTAAAGAGACAATTTATATGTCATATTTCGTGAAAATATTTATAAACTCTTCTAGCGTGCATTTGCTTTTCAACTACGAGTTTTTGGCTGTCAAAGTGAGCGATGTACAGGAGAAAACTGTTGCATGCTTATAATACCTGTGACCTGATACTGGAAGGAGATAGGCCCTCTCAACAATCACGTAGTCCTTCTATTCTTTTGCCACCCTCTATCTGTAGGGCGATCACCCTTCTCTTACGCTCACTGCTGCACATTCAAACACTTGTTCAAAACCGAGGGGGAAAGCTACTAAGCTGCTATACACACGATTCGCTATTGTGAGCTGAACCTGTTCTGTGCTCTATTGTAGCAGAGCAGACGAGGGGGTGACGGGTCAGAACACCTGTGCGGATCTCAAAGAATTGAATGCTCGGTGCTATCGACAATACAATAATTCATGCGAGAAGAGTGAAGCAGAGTCGTAGACTTCTAAACCTTTTCCTTATGTAGCCTGAAGTAGACTGTTCACTATATGTGGACTTCGATGTGCAACAGAATGGATTATACCAACCTTGCACTGGCTAACGAGTACAATTGGCCAAGGTTATAGGTTTGACTCCCTCTGCTTGCGGTTTTCTTTTGTGCTTTATGTTATCAGAGCGAAGGTAGGTTGTATCCTAATTTCATACCAACCAAGTTTAATAATACGGAATCAGCTAAAAATCCACAATTCTAGCCCTTTAGACAAGCAACTGGATAACGAAAACATCACAGGGATAGGTAAATATAATAAAGTATGACAATATGTTCTTTATTTATTCATAAAAATTACAATCCTTTACTTAATCATCGTTATTCGGTCGATTAGATTAGCATTTTGCCTCTTTTTACCTCTACGAGCACTAATATGAGACAATATATTGTTTCACATAAACCCTTAAAACTGCATTCCGTGTAGACATTTTTCAAAAAATTTGCAAAATACCTGAGGGTATTGAACCAAGGAACACATTACAGAA
This sequence comes from Anabrus simplex, assembly GCF_040414725.1. Lineage (NCBI taxonomy): Eukaryota > Metazoa > Arthropoda > Insecta > Orthoptera > Tettigoniidae > Anabrus > Anabrus simplex. The sequence continues at coordinate 156,013,145 of NC_090267.1, forward strand.
AGAACTATGTAAATAAGTTAATTTGGCTAAGATTTGAATAAAAAAGAAAACTAGTAAAGAAACAAGCTATTTTAGGCTGATTTTCCGGAACTGCATTTCGGCCGGAAGTGATTTTCGAAATTCGTTTTCTTTTCACTTCGATACAGTTATCCAGGACTCAAAATTTAAAATATTTTCGGGCCCTTTAACCCTTCAACTTTCGGCATAATTGATAATTGCTTAATGTTACGTTTTTCGTGGTATGGGGATCCCTACTTTGTCTCTAAGACATGTTTTCAACTTTAAAACATATGGCGGCACCAAAATGAGGTGTGCTAACCAAGAAGAGGAGTGAGATAGTTTGCTGTTGCTTTCCTTACAGGGACAGAAAGTACTATTGCAGCACGACTGACTCTATGATTAGCACCTTTCATAAAACTCAGGCACACTAGTCGTGCTCCGAATGTCGATAATCAGCACCATGTACAGTATACCTCAGCAGTTTCCATACTTTCACAGTCATAAATGAGACTAAGACTTGGGTGGAAGCTACATTTTGCTCCGGACTGTGCCAAGATACATGGACTCTTACTGCAATTATCAAGAAGTAATGAGTGTTTTTTTGTTTTGTTTTAACTGTTTGAAGCACAATGTACGTATATGTTATGGAAATGTCCAGGAAAAATTTATTTCTGCTATATGCACTTATCAGAATATCATAATAATGATTTTTGAATTTTTTAGTGTTTTGGTGTGGGTGGTAAAAGGTGGATTATATCATACTACCGTGCCAGTTGGTCTGTGTCATTTTCAACCAATATATACTAAAGATTGGAAATACGTTGCGTTTCACTATTATTTTCCCTGTTCTAAACCTTAGTGAACACTCATGTAATAATAAATTTGATTGAATAACATTCATTTATGGTAAAACGGATAAAAAACCAAAAAAATACACTAATAAATTGAATCAAACACCAAAACATTAATTATTCATAAATGTATTGCAATGCTTCTCTAATTACGAGCAACACTATCCTAACATTTGCGAAAATATTGGACACATGTTTCGAATTTGCTCACATTTTACAACGGATCACATTCGGAGCACTTCCCGTTTGTTCTTTGTGCTGTATTTGGCACAGCGTAGAACTGTTCAGCGTTCTGGTTACTGAGTTGAACTCTGCAGTCCTACATCCTATAGAATATGTGGCTTATATTCCATTGTCTGACCTTCATTTCTAGGTGATTGTTTTGTGAAAAAATTGACTGAAATAACATTCATCACAAGGGACTACAGAAAAGTTAGCTTATAATCCCACTGTGCATATTTGCGTGGTACAAACATTGTGGTATGTAAATCATACCACCCACTCTTCCCAAGCGAGGGACATAAACATTCCAAAGTGGAACAAACTAAATATCACTAACTTTAGCTCTGATATTAGTGAATTGTTCAGCAGAAATAAACAACACAAAGGTAGGTTTCTAGAGCCATAATTGGACAAATAACAGCAGGTGACTCACCGAGGTTCATTTCCCTGAAGTAAGAACTCTCATAGGCAGCCGATAAGAAGAACGGAGCACAATGCGCACTTTATCCACAAAGTTAAGAACTAGCAGAAAAAGAGTAAAGTGGCGGTAGTAGAAATTTATCATCATGCAGCGTCCTCAGAATGAATTAAAATGGTGGTATATATTTCCACGGCCGACTGGATCCCTCGCTGCGCTGAGCTAGCTAGAGCGACGCGTCAAGTCGGCCGTGATATTAAATATCATCGTGCTTCAAAGAGTTAAGAAAGCGTAAATACGAAAGAATCGCATCGGTAGATTTACTGGGACGAACTCCTTTTCAGAGTACCTTTTTTCAGAAGTCCCGTGTCTCATACGATGTACAATGGTTATCAATGTTATACGTTTAACTTTCTTTCAATTAACTGCAGATATTAAAATATCAAGGGGGTGTCGGAATTTTGTGCTGCAAACGTTCTTTAAGGTGATGGAAGCCAACTACATGGAGTTGTCCCATTTAACCCTTAGGACCCATTACTATTACGATGCGCAGACCACAGCCGTTGTTGTAGTCCGTATTTCGACTTCCAAAATGAGGTTTCATTCATTTGATTCATCTATAGCTCGAAACATTGGACTCAGTCGGAGTTAAATCCAGGGATTCATGTACACAGAATTGAAGTACGAGAAGATATGGAAGATTCTCAGGGAGAAATGTTGTTCTGGATAGCACTAAATCCTCGGATTAAAGCACTAAGAGACAGGAGTAATCATTTAGAACTACGTGTACAGAGTGAGTCTCTGAGACTGGTGCAAAAAAAGGACAGTGAGCCGAGAAGTATGGGCCAAAGCACTGTTACTGTTGGGATATTACAGTTTATCAAAGTTGCAGGAGAACGCACATCGTGTCACATTGCCCATCGCGTACCGACAAAAAGTTACTTTCAGCTACTGTTTTGACATTGTTCCTCATCCGCCCCAGCGTAGGCCCAGTTACACGATGCTCATTCATTAACGGCATGCCCGCAGTATGCAGTACAAAACGGTTTCATATACATTCCATTACTGACAAAACCTAACCAAACTCCATGAAGCAACAGCCCGAAGAGCCTTGACCTACCAAACGACCACTGCCGAGTCCGAGGCCTGCAGGTCCTACTATTCACACTTACGGTTAAATTGTTGTACATGTTGTTATGAGTGTTACTAAGGTCTAACAGTTGCTCTAGCGTCATAAAATTCAAGCCTGGCAGCACAGTTGTTGTCTTAGCAGCATATTGATTTTAGTACCAAATAGGCCTACGGTAGTGAGATAGAAAATACATCTTGGCTTCGTTATCTTTGTGAAAATTTGAATTTATAATTCCATCTTTACAATACTGTAATTGCCTTTATCAAAAATACAAAACATTAAAAATAAGGCGAGGCCACGTTGAAATAAGTGAATAAAAAGTATTTGTATCCTGTGACGCGGCGTGATGGCGTCTTGTCAATCTTCAGTGTTAAAATGGCGCTGTTTTATAATTGGAAAAAAATGTTGTTTTGAACAACAATTTAATCTGTGATTTTAATTGGACTTCATGCTTCATATCATGTTCACGGCGCACCATTTTAACATTGAAGATTGACAAGACGCCATCACGCCGCGTCACAGGATACAAAGACTTTTTATTCACTTATTTCAACGTGTCCTCACCTTATTTTTAATGTTTTGTATTTGTGACTGAAGATGTCCCATAAGAGGACAAAACATGTTTCAGGATTATAATTTAATGTAGTCTTTTTAATAAAGACAATTACAGTATTGTAAAGGTGGAATTATAAATTCAAATTTTCACAAGTTGATACTTTGACAATACGGGCTCTAATATGAAGTTTATAACGTGCAATTTGTTATCTTTCTCATTGCCTCCCAAATCACCTTACTGTTTTTTTTTTCATATAGCGACATATCATTCAGGCGGACAATTCCTTTGGCGAATGAAACAACGAAAATATTACCAAAAATATTAAATAACAACCTACAACGAAACGTCAGAGGCAGCGTTTTACCAATTTTATTGTCGCTTCTTGCTCCTTTAAAGAAAGTTAAATTGTCCTATTTTATTATATTATGTTATCATTATATTAATTATATCTTACATAACGACATACTTTTATTGCAGTGTTAACAACGTATATGAAACATAATGTTATATATTTCATGCTTGAGCTCATGTATTTTACGCTTTTTCCTAGTGGAGGTCTCCATATACTACTGGAGTACTCTAAATGAAATTTCAGCGTGAAAAATAGATTCTGTAAATTATTCGACAATAAAACAATATCCTTCTCAGAAATAAAAGAATGCACTTCACTTCAATGAATATTAATCTCGTGTTCAATCTTCTTCTGCTTTGCCATTCGTAAAACCAAAGCTCAATATCCTCAAATCACGAGCCGCGGTTTCTTTACAAGCCACTTCTCGACTTCGGTTTGAAAATCCGATGGACATACAGACCGCCCTCGTAATTGAAAGGCCATATTTTAAAACGAAAGCTCGGACCTCGTTTCAGAAATAGTCTCTGAGACTGCCGAACAACAATATTCTTCCATATTTCTACGCGAAGTACCAACAATGATATATCGTGCCGTACGACACCTTATAGTGTGGTTATATCCGATATATGGCAGGATCGTGTGTGTTACAGTATATTCATAGAGTAAAGGAGTGTAGTCAGTAATAATGGTACCAGGAAACAAATACAATAAATTGTATTCGCGCTGCGAATGTTTAAACTTCATATTGTGTATACGTTCAACATACAATAAATTTTGAAATACGGATCATTTGTGCGTCACATTTTCTGTGCTTACTCTCTTGGACATTATGTGCATTGAAGAGAAAGTAGGAAATTTCATGTAAGACTTGATGTTTTACATTATTCAACTCTTGGAATTTTATTTCTATTTTTTCATCTTAATAAAGTGTTTAAAATAATCTAAAATGTTTATCTATATCCATCTCTAGGAGATATAAATTCACAATTTTAAAATGTGAATAATTCAGTGGCAGATTTTGATTTACAAACCATTTAATTGGGATCTTACAAAATGCTGTAATTCAGTCTGTGATTTTAGGCATATTCTGAGCACCTGAGCTTCGTATTAAGATGAAAATTATAGCTTCATTCAACTGACATACATATTGTATAAATACATAATACTACAGAAATTATGAACATACTTCGTGAATTGCTTATTTTTCCTGAGCACATTTGTTACCACTTCAGCTGGAGTAGAGCGTACCTGCTATGAATATCAGATTGTTCTTCATCGTAAATAACTTTATACGCATTTTTACAAAAATATAATAAAGTAAAAAACAAAGCTGATGAAATTCCCTGTGTATTACTGTATTCAGTTTTTAAATTGTTTGATGTCATGAAATTTTTTTTTGCTAGTTGTTTTACGTCGCACCGACACAGATAGGTCTTACGGCGACGATGGGACAGGAAAGGGCTAGGAGTGGGAAGGAAGCGGCCGTGGCCTTAATTAAGGTACAGCCCCAGCATTTGCCTGGCTTGAAAATGGGAAACCACGGAAAACCATTTTCAGGACTGCCGACAGTGGGGTTCGAACCTACTATCTCCCGGATACTGGATACTGGCCGCACTTAAGCGACTGCAGCTATCAAGCTCGGTGTCATGAAATTACTACCATTATTTAACTTTTAGGCGCATAATGTCTTATATACGACAAAAATATCGCAATGGTGGTGAACATCTTTGAAAAGAGATACATTCTCTCTTTTGGAACACTTATATCACTTCCTTCGGGCTGAAAAATTGGTCACAGATGAGAATATCTCGGTATACAAAGATGCGAAACTTATCAGTCTCCTTGCAGTATACCGAGAGAATTTCTCAGGATATGAATAAGAGAACAATGATGATCTGCCTAAATTATGTACGTTGTATGCCTTTAAGTCAGATATGGAAGTAAAATGGAAACGTAAAATTGTATATGTACATAACCGAAATGCAGAAACTGTGGTTTGCTCTCAAGGTTCCAATAGTTCGAAAAGTAGCACATAGTTCAGCTACGCTAGTATGAAGAAAAACTTCACGAATGCTGTCAATGTCAGAGCCATAAAATGGTGGTGAACATCTTTGAAAATAGATACATTCTCTCTTTTAGAACACTTAAAAATCTTCCTGCATACAGGGATTCTCTGGCTAATGAAGAAATGGCTTTTGTGTAAAGGTCAAGGCACTGCTTAAATATTGAAGGCTAGTCAGATAGGGTATGGCATTTTGATGAAATTCACCTTCTGTAATGTAATCAGTTGTAAAGTTCAAAAGGGTGATATCCACTTCAGTAAAATTCTATATGTACAAGAGGACCTATGAAAAACGTGGTGAAGCCCACACACTTTTAGCTTGTATATACGCCATCGTAATGCACCCTCTCCAGTGACAACTTTAAGTGTGTTAAGTGGAGTGAAAATCTCATTACTGACTGCCTTACTAATTTCTTGTTCAAGGCTGGATGACTTCTAAAATATTTTGGAAATGTATTTTTTGTTGCCAACTGAATCCCACCACCTTGTCACGTTTTCACCTTGGCAAAATAAAATGACATCTACATCCCAATTCTTCCTCCACATACAACACATCTATTTCAGCCTCTCGGTGTGTACAAATCATTGAAATCATACTTGTCTGCAAGCATAAAATATGACATGAGAAAATGTCCAAATCAGAAACCCAGCAGAACGAATTTTCAATTCTTTCTGAATCCAAAATTCTTTGGGAGTTTCTCTGTTCAAAACGTCCAGAGAAACTTTCAGAAAATCAGAATTTCTTCCTATAATTCTCATGTTATTCCTCAAGCAGCCATTTCACCATCGCAACTAACAAACAAACCTGTGGCAAATAGTTCTATGTCCAAAGCCACCAAGTGTCCCACGAGGCATCTTCTATCACTGCCTTCAGTTTCATCAAACGCCAGCACAACGAAAACTAAAGGGAAGAAGATGAATTCCCATGCTAAATGTCTCAACTTCCTTCATGACAGTGCTTCTGAGCTATCTACCCAGACGAAACCTATGAGGAAGATCAAATACAAGGAATGAAGACCAACGACGATTAATTACGACGACCACGACAACGACTGAAAATGTGTTGTCTGTGTCTTCAGATTTTCCGAGCATGGAGTTGGAAGAATGAAGCTGAATGGGCGCAGAGTTCTATGCTTAAAAATATGCTTAAGTGGCAATAGTCACCAGTTCGTAAAAATAACAAATAACAATGGCAACTAAGGGGATATCCATGGTGCTTTGTTTCTTTAAAGATGGCTTTAGCAATACACTGCTTTTCATAAAGAAATATTCACATTTGTAAAAACCCTGTTTACTATCAGGAACTTAAATACGCTTATCACGAAATTGCATATCATAATATTCATGTTCATTTTTCTACCGATAAGGGTGAGACAAAAATACGGTAACTCATGCAATATCTTATCCCATCAGTGCGTTTAAAAATACAAGACATTATCAATCACTTACACGAAGTGAGTAGATGTCAAAAACTCAAGAAGTACGGTATGACGAAATGAATAAATCTTACCTATGTACATGCTTTTGGTATTTTCACCATAGGTTGCATAATACATTTGGTGTTTCAACGCAAAATACTTATGATGACAGACCAATCTTCTCGGTTTTGTTTCCTATGATCCTTATTTACAGAAAAATTATCGCTTGAAACTACTAAGTCCCTGAGAATAATCATAACCGATAGGGAGCACAAAATCGTAGGGATTTCTTGAATATTTAATATATGGAGTTTATCTACACTTTGCTAATAGAAGCATGCACTTGCATACTTCTAGAACGAGTTTAAAAATTGATGACATTCACTAAGAACTGCTCTAGACCCTGCTTGTCACCTTCCTAACGACACAAAACTATGCAACTTTATTGGTAAGCTGTGTGTTGGAAAAATGTATATTCAAGAGTAAGATAGGGCATATTTTATTATGAAAGACTAACGAATAGAACGTGGTTGCTGGCTGCTATGCGTCGGATATAAGCGTGTATAATGCTTTTGTTTGATCAAGATTAGAATATGCCGAGATTATTTGGAGCTCCTACACAGTGAAATATGTCGATCTAATATAGAAATTCCAAAAAAAAATCTCATATGTTATTACAGGAGGTTTGGTTATTAGCCTTACTATGAATCGTACGCCCTAATACTCAAAGCTGTTGATGCTAGGGAACTATCTCACAAAAGAAATTGTCAGGGAATGTACTTCCTTCATAAAGTAATAAATAACGAAATTGACGATAGTAAAATCAGAGAAAGAACGGTCGTATATGTTCCAAATTTAACTCCCAATAGATTCCGGAATATATTCTTCATATCGAAAACTAACACAGACTCACACAAGAACTCCCCTTTATACAGAATTATGAGTCAGTATAATATAGTACACCATATTGATATAGACTTATTTAGCATGTCGGAAAACCAATTTGCTAAATCCTGTGATAGAATGCTACAGTCTTTGTAAGATAAATGGCGTCTTGAGGTAACGGAATGTATCCAATATTAATATGATTTCCTTTTCCTCTATCTCTTTCTTTTGTAATTAAATTCCATTATTTGTTCAACCCATTGATATATTGTATTACTTGCTGATAATATTAAAAAAGTGGTGAACAGTGTAATGGGGGAAAGTTATAATGTTCACAACAATGCTTAAATAAATAATACTTAAAGCACTGTTTAAGCAGCACGGATCAAATAACGATATATCGTTGCTGGTACCTTGGACACAAATATAAAATCACGATATAATGTTGTTCATCCTTCCCTTAATGTCGTCGTATAACATACTTCAAGAGGTAAAATACAGTGACTTCAATATCAATTGCTGAGATAAATTGTATCCAATGACAGTCTCTTACTGCCATGAATGCCATCTTATCGAGAAAGAATACAGAGGCCATCTCCCCCCTCCACACAAAAAAAATCTATAGAACAACTAATTCGATTATAGAGGTAGTAATGATTACTCATGAGTTGAGACTGAGGGACGATGAACAAAAGACAGAAAGTGGTATGGTTATACAACCTCTAAGAAGGAAGAAGGAAGAGTTCTACATGGATGTAATAATGTATCTAATAAATCAACAGTTAATTCCTATGCGGAAACGGAGCATAATGAACGATGCCCGCTCGGGGTATGAGACAGACGACTATCCAGCTCGTTCTCCTTGAGCAAGCGTCACGTTCTTGTTCCTACAATATGCTAATAAAGATGTCTGTCTCATTTCTAAATTATGGAACCATTAAAAATAACTTTCAATTGTAAATGTCCAGCTTTAATGAATGTAGACATGAGTTCTTAGTTCGAGAACTGCTTGTGGTGCCTAACTGCTATCCGGTCTCCAGTGATACTTCATACGCTGACAATCCATTAGCAATAATTTTCTATTGCGTCTCTTTTTGTTTTGTTTTGTTCCTCGTCTTCTGCACGCGACAATATTAATGGGAATGTGCGAGCTTCTGCTATTAAGTTTTAATATACGATACATCTCACTTCCTTATCTTCAAGTCGTATGTCATAAGCCAATGAGAGCTGAAATTTATCCCACTCGTAAACAAGCATGAAATTTTGGTCTCATAAAAGAACACAGAATGAGCACCATGCTTCAATGATAATAATGATAATGATAATAATAATAATAATAATAATAATAATAATAATAATAATAATAATAATAATAATAATAATGGGACTTATAGTTTCGTATGAAAAAAACATTAATGACAAAAATGCTCCATCTGAACTTACCATTGATATGAATAAAACTGCAAGAGTAAAGGAATTTAAGTACTTAGGTGATTGAATCACTGAAATAAAAGTAAATCAGTAGCTTCAAGAATTCAGAAAATGGAAATTGCTTTTCAGTACCGAAAAATTGCTTATAACAAGTATGCTTGTCCGGGAACAGTACAGTAACATTCTTCATTACTAGAGCCCGGATTCTTATGCATTAAATAGGTTAGACGGCAAACTTCCTGAAGCGAGCAGCAAGTATAGTCTACCTTAACAATGACTGTGCTGTGAGGTTTGCACGAAGCATAGGAGTACGACCCTTAAGAACCCCTACAATTCATGTTACTAATGCTACACTATGGAAGAGCGGGTGGCCGTCACTTCCTACTAACCAAATTAGTTTGCAGTCTAACGTGTTACTGCATAAAAATCCGGGCTTTAGTCATTACTTAACAGTGATCAAACCTTAAGTTCTTTATGCTTCAGAAAGGCTCAGTTTGCATAATAATAAAATTTTACAGGAACAGTTAGAGATTAAAGAAAGGGAAATCGTAGGAAAAATCTTAGGGCCCAGGATTAAAAATGGAATAATTAACTCAAAACCCAACTCGGAAATATCTACACTTACTGATACAATGGCATTGCGACGAATACAATTTTTATGCCATTTGGAAAGAATGAATAACACCAGACTTAACTTATCGAATACACAACTTTCTGCAAATCAAACGCACGAGATCAAAATGGTCTAAGCAAGTACAGAAAGACCTCACTGAATCAGGGTCACCAAATCTGCAGGATAGAAATGTAATCAGGAAAATTGTTCACACAAGGGGATTTGAGAAAGACGAGAAGAAACCAACACGACGTACTTGGTCGGAGGAAGAGGAATTACAACAATCGATGAAAAGGAAGAACTATTAGGCAAAGAGGAAAGCTCAACAAATGTTGATTACGCTTGGTCCTAAGTGAACCATTCGCGTAGAATAATAATAATAATAATAATAATAATAATAATAATAATAATAATACCGAGCTCGATAACTGCAGTCACTTAAGTGCGGGCCGGGCTGAGTGGCTCAGACGGTTGAGGCGCTGGCCTTCTGACCCCAACTTGGCAGGTTCGATCCTGGTTCAGTCCGGTGGTATTTGAAGGTGCTCAAAGATTCACCAACGAGCTTGATATAGAAGTTGCCAAGATCCCACCGAAACCTGAGATGTATGAGGCATTTGTCAAATGCGTCCAGACAGCCTCTAGAAGGACCATTCCAAGAGGTTGTAGAACAAATTACATACCAGGAATGACTGATGACAGCAAACAGCTGATGAACCATTACAAAGATCTTTTTGAGGCTGACCCATTTGCTGATGAAACTATCCAGGTTGGTGAGGAATTGATGCAAACTATCTCAGCAAATCGCAAAGTTAAGTGGACCTCACTGGTAGAGAATCTGGACATGAAGTTGAACAGTAGGCGAGCCTGGAATCTCCTGAAAAACCTCAGCGGTGACCTAACAAAACCTAGAAACTTCACCACAATTACAGCTGACCAGATTGCAACCCAATTACTCATGAACGGGAAGATTAAAGGTCGGAATACACGGGAGCAACTGGAACGAACCCCAGGAAGTGAGAACCAAAATCTCCAAGAACCCTTCACCTTGAATGAACTAGAGTCTGTCATCTCCACCTTGAAATTAAATAAGGCTGCTGGCATCGATGATATCAGAGTAGAACAGATCAAGAAATTCGGCAGGACTACTCTGCAATGGCTGCTTACAATGATTAATGAGTGTGTATCTAAGCTTTATATTCCCAAGCTCTGGAGGAAAGCTCGAGTGGTTGCACTACTTAAGCCTGGTAAGGAGCCAAACGATCCTAAAAACTTTCGCCCAGTATCATTGTTATGCCATTGTTTCAAGATCTTCGAGCGCCTTATCCTTAACCGAATTAGTGGCATCCTCGAAGGAAAGTTCATTCCTCAACAAGCTGGTTTTCGACCTGGAAAGTCATGCTGCAGTCAAATCCTGAACCTTACTCAACACATCGAGGATGTGAACAGCGTAAGGTAACTGGAGTTGCCTTTGTTGACTTAACAGCTGCCTATGACACCATCAACCACAGGAAGTTACTGAGGAAAATTTACCAGCTCACTAATGATTATCAACTAACATCTCTTATTGGCATTCTCCTGCAGAATAGAAGATTCCAAGTCTATCTCCATGGTAAGAAGAGCAGATGGCGCGTACAAAAGAACGGTTTACCTCAAGGCAGTGTGCTAGCCCCTGTGCTCTTTAACATTTATACTAATGATCAACCCATAATAGAACATACCAGGCTTTTCATCTATGCCGACGATACTGCAGTGGCTGCCCAAGGAAAGACATTTGAAGAGGTGGAGGAAAAGTTGACTTCTGCACTAGATACTCTTGGCTCTTACTATGAAGGCAATCATCTAAAGCCAAATCCCAACAAGACTCAGGTGTGCGCATTTCACTTAAGGAATAGAGAAGCTCGGCGGGAACTGGACATTATATGGCAAGGCAAACGACTAGAACATTGTCTAACACCTGTGTATCTAGGTGTTACTCTTGACCGAACACTGTCCTTCAAGAAACATTGCCACAACACCAGACTGAAAGTTAGTTCACGGAACAGTATTTTGAGAAAGCTCACAGCCACCACCTGGGGAGCAAGCCCTCACGTCCTGAGAACCTCTGCTCTTGCTTTGTGTGTGTCCGCTGCAGAGTACGCTTCACCTCTGTGGAGTGCATCCACTCACACCAAGGAGGTTGACATTGCAATCGACGAGACCGTACGTACCTTGTCAGGATGTCTGAAGCCAACCCCAGTTGACAAACTCTACCCGATTGTTGGAATAGCTCCCCCCGCTATCAGAAGGGCTGTTGCTGCTGATGCAGAGAGGACAAAGCAGACTAATGATTCTCGCCACCCACTGCATGATCACCAGGCTGTAGTCTGTCGACTGAAGTCGAGAAAGAGCTTCATCACCAGGACTCAACCACTGGTAGGAACACCTGAGTATAACCGCAGCACCAGGTGGAAGAGAATGCTGCCGCCTGATACTCCTGCAAAGGAAGAGCTAGCTCCAGGAAATGACCTGCCCTACCCTATTTGGAGATCACTTAATCGTCTTAGGGTGGGCGTACCTCTTTGCAAGACCAACATGCAAAAATGGGCCATACTTCCAGCTGATGGAGACGCATCCTGCGAGTGTGGTGTAACACAAGATCCGTACCACCTGCTCATTTGTCCCCTACTAGAACATCCCTGCACTACACAGGACCTAATTGAGGCGAACAACAAGGCCATCGGAGTTGCGACATTTTGGAAATGCTGACCGGACACGGAATGATGATTATTATTACTTAAGTGCGGCCAGTATTCAGTATTCGGGAGAAAGTGGGTTCGAACCCCACTGTCGGCAGTCCTGAAGATGGTTTTCTGTGGTTTCCCATTTTCACACCAGGCAAATGCTGGGACTGTACCTCAATTAAAGCCACGGCCGCTTACTTCCCACTCCTAGCCTTTTCCTATCCCATCATCGCCATACGACCTATCTGTACCGGTGCGACGTAAATCCAATAGTTAAAATAATAATAATAATAATAATAATAATAATAATAATAATAATAATAATAATAATAATAATAATAATAATAATAATAATACTTTCGAAATTTGCGATATGATCTTGTTATTGTACAAGTTGCACTGTAGTGTACCTGCACCTTAATTCTCATGGACACATTAACAACAAGTATGTACCAACAGATTTTTTTTGCAAATGGATTTACGTCGCACCTACACAGATAGGTCTTATGGCAACGATGGGATAGGAAAGGCCTAGGAGTCGGAAGGTAGGGGCCGTGGCCTTAATTAAGGTACACTCCCAACATTTGCCTGGTATGAAAATGGGAAACCACGGAAAACCATCTTCAGGGCTGCCGACAATGGGATTCGAACCTACTATCTCCCGGATGCAAGCTGACAGCCGCGCACCTCTAACCGCACGGCCAACTCGCCCGGTGTATATGTACGAATAGAATTGACGTACAAAAAATGGCACTCAGCCTCCCCTCCCCCTCATTGCACTACAGCCGTAACGGGTCTTCGCCAACCCAGCAACCATTTCTCAGCCGGAAGGCCTGCAGATTACGATGTGACGCTTGGTCCTCTCGGCTGTCACTCATGGCTTTATAGACCGGAGCCGCTATCTCACTGTCAGATATCTCCTCAATTGTTCTCATATAGGCTGAGTGGAAATTGAACTACCCCTCAGATCCAAGTAGAAATGCCGGACTTGGCCGGGAATTGAATCTAGGATTTTCCGGTAAGAGGCAAATGCACTACCTTTAGATCATGGGCCGGCTCATAAAAGTACCTATTTAAATTTGATTTTCTGTCCACACATTTCGAATATCCCCTTGAGACCAAAAACTGGATGATGCGGAAGAAAAATTATTTTACTTTTATTTTTTCGCTTATGACGAAAATTCTTTCCACAGAACTGTTGTGGCACATGATGCAAATTACACAATATTTCAATATTTATAATTAATTACAATATTTTGGAAAGTATTATTGAAGAAATGTATAATTAATCTAGGAGATGGAACTGGTGGTGGTGATTATTGTTTTAAAGAGGAATTACAACTAGGCAACCATCCTCTATATGACACTAATCAGAGGAAAAGAACAGAAGGGATCCGACACTTGTAAAATGAAGGTATCGACCAGTGAAACACAAGGGCCACGAAGGGTGAAAGTGAATGACTCCCTAGACTGTGAGTGCTCTAATACCGTCGGGGTGGGAAAAGAACAAAAGTTGACCAAGGGAGGTCGGATAGGATAAATGAAAGCGAGGAGCCTGACACTAGTAAGTGGAAGCAATGCGAGGACTCGTGGTCGACAATCCATGCTCCCCCAGTTAAGAGCCCCTGGGGCCCATTTTAGTCGCCTTTTACGACAGGCAGGGGGCACTTTGGGTGTTATTCTACTGCCCCCACCCACAGGGGTGGAGGGCAATGGAAGTAAATATTTGAAGACACAACAACCACATAACACTAAAATATAAACTATGTTACCCGTAGACATGGTTCGACATCCACCATCTTAATATTAGGCCTAATGATTTTTTCGCTCTAATAAGACTTAACTTTGTCGAAAGCTGTCGGTGGGGAAAATTTTGTGGACTTGTATTGAGGAGTTGTCTGACGGTGAGATGGTGAACTCAGTCTAGGAAACCAAAAATAACGGCCAAGAGGATTCGTTGAACTGACCATGCATCGCCTCAAAATCTGCAGGCCTCCAGACTGTGCAGCGGTCACTTGGTAGGCCATGACCCGTCAGTGGTGTAGTGCCACGGGGTTTGGTTTTGTTTGTTTCCTGCTTTTTTTTTTTTTACAATTTGCTTTACGTCGCACCGACACAGACAGGTCTTATGACGACGATGCGATCGGAAAGGACTAGGAGTGGAAAGGAAGCAGCTGTGGCCTTAATTAAGGTACAGCCCCAGAATTTGCCTGGTGTGAAAACGGAAGATCTTGGAAAACCATCTTTAGGGCTGCCGACAGTGGGGTTCGAACCCACTATCTCCCGGATTCAAACTCACAGCTCGCGCCCCTAACCGTACGGCCAACTCGCCCAGTGGTTTGTTTCCTATGTCACAATTCATAATATAGTTACAGACCAAATAATTAAGTAGTCGAGATACACATTCGTGGGCCTAGGGTCCAAAGAGGATGTCCGAACATGTCGGACGAGGTGTATCAATATTATTCATTGGTTTAATTTTTATCTGATAGTTTGTAGAAGTATCTCACAAAATATACTGTAGTAATTAGCATGATAGTTGGTGTTTGACATGAATGGAAGACAGAGGGTAAACTTGGCTACTAATTATTAAAATATTCCTAAGCTGAGGAGGGGGTCCCTATTGTTATTTTCGCTATTCCCAAATGTTATCTTTTTTCAAGCAGTACGGCCGAGTGTTTGGCTGACCATTTTGACTGTCAACAGTCATCTTGGAAGGCCAAGAATATTACCGATCTGTAAGTGTTAAGGGTAATTGCCATTTAAATTACAACAGCGGAAGTGAGACTTTACATATTAATTGACACGGCTCAGCGGAATTTCGAAACGAACAAGTGAAACACTATCTCCTTATACAGTACAATATTTTATTTCATACCTCGTTTCTTCTCGATTCATTATGCCCAACTATGGAGCGCGTTTGAACTTTTTAGCATTTTATTTGGTTTTTCCTCTTCCTTTCCCAGTATCTCTTCATCCTCTCGCTGTGTTCCCTTTTACCTTCTTAACTTTACTTTATAATCACTTGTAGTGTTAAGCACTGGAAATACATAAGGTGTGTGTAAATTTGTATATGAGCATGCTAGATTTTAAATGTTAAATTAGTGGTATTTCTTGTACTATTTTCTTTCCGTGGAATTACTTTTTGTTTACCTTGCTCAGCCCATCGTGTATTTAGTCGGGTGGGCTTTGCAGAAAATTTATGTTTGTGAATTTTCTGAATCTTATTCTATCTTGAATAGTTTCTTCATTAATGCCAGTTTCAATTAGATCTTCAGGTTTCTTTTAACCAATTATTGTGATTTTAATGATAGGGCTAAGCTTAAAATGTTATTTGTCAGCCAGTTATTATCCATTCTATATAAGTGACCATAAAATTGCAATCACCGTTTCCTGATTATATGTGTGAATTTTTTTGTAACTAGGTAGATTTCATGTGATTTCTTTTTCAGCCGAATTCCATTTTCATATTTTGGTCCTAAGATACTCCTGAGAATTTTTCTTTCTTGTTTTTCGATCATCTTTATTCGAGATTTGACACCACTAAGTTTCAGATGCATAAAGTACTTCTGTTTTAACTACTGTGTTTATTTTTATTTGAGTAATAATAATACTAGCACATTATGCTCAGTTCAGTACCTACGATCCTTGAAAGAATCGATATCATTCGAGAATCAGCCGACAAATATATTGACTCGCACACATGACGCATTGTAGCCTTATGTAAGTATGTAGGTAACCGTTTTACATACATTGAAAAGGGTTTCTGAGCGAGTTGCTACGCGGTATATGTACATGTAGTTATCATCCTACATTCTGGAGATAATAGGTTCAAAACCCTCTGGCGGCAGCCCTGAAGATTGTTTTGCATGGTTACATATTCCAACTCCATGCAAATGCTGGGGTTGTACCTTAACTGTGACAAAGCGTGGTTCCTTCCTCATTCTAGCCTTCTCTTGTCCCTTCGTCGACATAAGACCTGTCTGTACCGCTGCGACGTGAAACAAATAACAAAGAAAACGTTTCTGATGGTACGTTTTTCTGTCGTTAAAAATAGACCATGTCCGCCTCTGTGGTGTAGTTGTTAGGGTGATTAGCTGCAACCCTCGGAGGCCCGGGTTCGAGAGGGAACCAATCAGCCTCGGGAGGTAGAGGGGAGTTTGATTCCGACGTCAGCCATCCTCAATGGCGTTTTCCGTGGTTTCCCACTTCTCCTCGAGGCAAATGTCGGGATGGTACCTAACATAAGGCCATGGCTGCTTTTTTGTCTACCTTTTCCGATCTTCCCATCCCCCCACAAGACCCCTGTTCAGCATAACTGGTGAGGCCGCCTGGGCGAGATACTGGTCCTCCTCCCCAGTTGTATCCACCGAACCAAAGTCTTACGCTACAGGACACTGCCCTTGAGGCGGTAGAGGTGCGATCCCTCGCTGAGTCCGAGGGAAAACCAACCTTGGAGGGTAAACATATTAAAAGGAAGAAATTGGCTGTTGTAGTCAACTACAGCATCGTAAAGTTCCAACTTTCGAATTATTTTCATGTACCTGAACATATGAAATTTGGCATATTGTACTGTAGGGTGAAATAAAATGTATTCGCATTGTTTTTGTAGCCTGTATTGCAGTTCTACTGTCTTGGTGAGTGGTCTCCTCTCATGTTTGATGAGTAGACGTGCCTTGCGAATGCAATAAAATTCCCGATATTCTTATAATATAACCAGGAATTCAAGTATTACGGAAGTAATATACTTAGTAACTAGAAATCTAATTGGCGCGTTTTCGAGTCTTTCTCGTCTATATATTATTAATTTAATGATGGATACCCGGTACATTGCCTGTGTCATGGGAAATAATACGATCAATTATGACACACATTGAAGGGTACAGTTATATATAGCAACTCATGTTCAGAATTTTAATGTTGGAATAAATCAAAATGTGGTACTCCCATGCTATCTTTTTTGCTGCAATTACAGTAAGTATGGTCTGGAGGTTGCCACAGTCAAACATTTCCTTTCGCTTCAAACTGACTTTTCTAATTTATTGACACACATTTCTTGTTACTAGTGTCTTTTTTACTCTGTTAGAACGAACAAGACAAGATTATTCAGTACGTTACTTGTCTTCTTTAATACATACTCATCTGTCCAAATATTATCTTAATGTACAAGGGACTAACATTAAATAATAATAATAATAATAATAATAATAATAATAATAATAATAATAATAATAATAATAATAATAATAGTACGAAGGGCGTACTATATTGTTTTACACTTTATTTTTTTCTAGCCAAATGAAGTACATTGCACATCAGTTCTTATGTCTACCTTCTCAACATAATCTCCTTGTAACTGTATGCACTTTTGCCATCGATGTGTCGGTCTCTCCTGATCTTCCTAAAACCATTCTTTCAGAGTGCTGCGTACCCATGCCATGACAGATGTGTCCAGTTCTGCAAAATCCGCTAAACGGCGACCACGCAGAGTTTTCTTCATGTTTCCGAACATATGATGGCACTGTTCGATATTTTGGCGGTGGACTGCTACTATGCTTCCATTGCATCGATTGTTGTTTCGTTTGTGGCTCATGGTAATGGAGCCATGTCTCATAACCAGTCACAAGCCTGGCCATGAAGTCGGCTGGATCTTGATCATGGCGTTGGAAAACGTTCTCTGCACATGTCCACACTCCCCTGCTTTTCGTCCGCAGACAAGAGTCTAGGCACGATCCGCTGCAGGGTGTTTCGGCTAATTTCCGTGACTGCCTTCACTTCTGTAAATGTAATGCATTTGTTTCTTTGAATGGCCTGTTGGACCCGGGCAATGTTGGCTGGTGTTGACACTGTCACTTTCCCCCCAGAACTGGTTTCTTTGTCCACCGATGTGCGCCCTGTTTTCCAACCTTCTACCCAGTTTTAAACTTTTTTCCGTGACGGCGCATGTTCTACACAGACTGCCACCAAGCGTTGTGGTCACGCCTTCTTTACATAGGAACCAAGTCGTATAGCGCTGTCTCTGACGGTTGATTTCCATGTTGTCTGCTCCTACTCTGACAGTGTTGTTATGAAATGGCTATGATAAGTGCATTCGTTGGCCCCTGTGCGTGTGCTGCTATCAAACGGTGGAACAATACACTAGTTACACGTCACCACCTTCAAAAGTGAAATGTGAGCCATAAGCGGACGTACAAAAAATAAAGTGTAAAAGAATATAGTACGCCCCTCGTAATAACAATAATAATAATAATATCATATATGGATGTCAGATGGAATCTCCCTTCACACGCTCAAAAATAGAAACTTATCCTACGCTCTATAATGCTCGCTTAGAAGACATGATCAGCTACATGAGAATCTTTTTCACCGAGCGAGTTGGCCGTGCGGTTAGGGGCATGCAACTGTCAGCTTGCATTTGGGAGATAGTGGGTTCGAGATCTCCAGAAGATGATTTTCCATGGTCTCCCATTTCAACACCAGGAAAATTCTGGGACTGTAGCTTAATTAAGTCCTCAGCCGCTTCCTTCCCACTCGTAGGCCTTTCCTGTCCCATCGTCACCGTAAGACCTACAGTATCTGTGTTAGTGGGACGTAAAGCAACTTGTAAAAAAAGTCAGAATTTGATTTATTCTCATCGCTGGGTTCCGTGCTTCAAATCCCGGCCACTCCATGTGAGACTTATGCAGGACAAAGCGGAGACAAGACAATTTTTTTTCTCCGGGAACTCCGGTTTTCCATGTCCTCTTTCATTCAAGCATCACTCTCCAATATAATTCAATTTCTTCTGTAAGTCATTAATCATTGCCTCAGAGGAGTGCGATAGGCTTCGGCTGCCGGCACAATTCCTATCCTCGCCGCTAGACGGGGCTCCATTCATTCAGTTCCTGACCGGTTGAATGAGTGGAAACCGGCAGAGGATTTTCATTTTATCAAAAAACAGTCACTATTTTCAAAAAAACACTTAGCCTACTATTTTAAAAGCAATAGGTACAATTTATAGATATCGTATTAAAAGGTAAGAGTGAGAAGTTCGGTGAAACACTGTTCTGCACAATTTGTTCTCTCTCTCTCTCTCTCTCTCTGTGTGTGTGTCTGTGTGCGTGTGCGTGTGTGTGTGTGTGTGTGTGTGTGTGTGTGTGAATGAGATGTAGTTTCCCATTACTACGCTTTTCTTTTCTTTGCTATTTGCTTTACATTGACAGGTTTTACAGTGACGGTGGGATAGGGTAGAACTAGAACTGTGCGAGAAGAGACAGGGGCCAAAGAAAGCCATCCTCAGGGCGGCCGACAGTGGGGGTTTGAACCCATTATCTCTCGAAAGCAAGCTAACAGCTACGTTAACCAGTGGCCAGTTTCCTATCGCTTGCATTATAGAGCAATCACATGCTTGAGTTCAAAGTGTTGGTGACTGCAATGTCCTAGGTTCCCTTACATGAAACATTAGAGTCTGCTTTCCCAAGGGTGTCCGGTTTCTCTATTCATTTCTATTCAGAAACGATCAGTTTAACAATACTACTACTAATAATAATAATAATAATAATAATAATAATAATAATAATAATAATAATAATAATAATAATAATAATAATAATAATAATAATAATAATCGTGCCCGGCTCTGTGGTGCTGTGGTTAGTGTGATTAGCTGCCACCCTCTGAAGCCCGGATTCGATTCCCGGCTCTGCCACGGAATTTAAAAAGTGGTATGACTGCTGAAACTTGGTCGACTCGGACTCGGGAGGTCAACAGAATAGAGGGGTGTTCGATTTCCACCTCAGCCATCCTCAAAGTGATTTTTCGTCTTTTCCCACTTCTCCTCCAGGCAAATGCCGGGATGGTACTTAACTTAAGGACACGGCCTCTTCCTTCCCTCTTCCTTGCCTATCCCTTCCAATCTTCCCATCCCCCCGCAAGGCCCCTGTTCAGCATGGCAGGTTAGGCCGCCCGGACGAGATACTCCATCCCAGTTGTATTCCCCAACCCAAAGTCTCACGCTCCTGGACACTGCCCTTGAGGCGGTAGAGATAGGGTACCTCGCTGTGTCCGAGGGAGAAACCAACCCTGGAGGGTAAACGGAATAAGAAAGAAATAGAGGAAGAAAGAAAGAAAGAGAGAAAGACAGAAGGAAAGAAAGAATAATAATCGTATGCCCTTAGTTGTCGTCTACAGGCATTTTGATCTGACGTCGTTTAGGCTGCCTGCATATCAATTTCTACATTCCGCTTCACACTACCATATGGCAGAGATAGTCTACGGCTGAGATTTAATTACTGTGGAGGGGACAAACACCATATGTGTCATTAGAGATATTTTTCATGCCAACATCGTGTGACTGAACTTATTTCCACCCTTGAAAAATCCGACTTCCTATGTCTGGTTTGAATCCACGATCATGGGATATGAAGGGTGGTATTCTACCACTGATCTATTGAAAGAGGTTACCAGTTAAATAACAACTAACTATTATTAATCTGATTTTGAACTGGTTCAGGTGAAGACGCGAAACATTTCTTCTGTGCCCTGCTTAGTGAAGCTTTTTCGTAAATCAAACCAAAGTAGAACAGTCCATGATAATGAGCTCATTCATACTGACAGAGACCGTTCTTAAATTCTGTGGAGACATTTAACAAAGAAAGAGCTCTCAACTCCGGTAGCAGGAACGGCCTTCTTTTTTATCACCATCTTACAGGGCGTTTCTCGTAAGTACCGTAGGGGAGCGTGGCTGTAAGGTAGGGCGTATCCGGTGTTAGGCAATTAACGGGCTACAAATATAGGGATAGAGCAGTTAACTCTGCTCCTGCTCCAACTGGACATCTTATCGCAGACAAATAATAGTGTGGCTTTGTTTGATATACTTCAAGCTCTGTACTGTATCCCAAAATAATTCTCCGCATCACCAAGAATGTCTTGTAGCCTCTGGAGGGACCTGGTCCAGGTCTTCCTAGTTGAGGCCGATGAGTGACCTGCGCGTCTAGATGTCTGGCGGTGAATAAGAAGAAGAAGATGATGATATCGAGGTAGGGAGGGGGTGAAACGCAATGTCGACACATACTGTAGTCCGTTCCTCTCAAATAAGGATTTTGCCTTGGGCTTAGTGTCCCTGTCCGATGAACAAATCACCAACAATAGCGACATATGCCTTCGCCTTTTATCACCACCATGGAGGGTTTTGGAATTGAATCCAGCCATTTTGCAGGCAAACTAGTGATTAGAAATTGTATAGGCCTACCGCCACCTTCCTTACCCAACTGGCCAACTCTCTGATGGTGATTTCTTTTTCTACCAACAAGACTCGAACCAGCTCACCATAGCACCACAGAACCGGACACGATTATAATTATAATTATTATTATACTAATCGTTTCTGAATAGAAATGAATATAGAAATAGGACGCCCTAGGTGAGCATACTGACAGAGACCGTTCTTAACTTCTGTGGAGACATTTAACAAAGAAAGAGCTCTCAACTCCGGTAGCAGGAACGGCTTTCTTTTTTATCACCGTCTTACAGGGCGATTCTCGTAAGTACCGTAGGGGAGTTTGGCTCACCAAGGCTTGATGCCACCAACAGGCCTTCACCAATATAATATAGCGAATTATTCTATTATCAGAATTGGAAGTTGTATACCTATCTGTGGTAACTTAGTATACGTGTGCTTGATTTGCCCGGAAGACATAAACTCGATTTTCCGTCAAGAAGACGAGAGATAGAAACTACTATGGTATATTTCCCTCTGGAGGAAGGGAGGGGGAGGAAGTGCCTCACGGTCGTAGGATTCACTCAGCTCATGACATAAATTATTACTTACTTTTCCTAAGGAAATGGTTTAATGTAAACCTCTTATGCTTAATAGTTTTATCTTAAAGTTGACGAGAGGAGTGGGTGATGAAAGTGATACGTCCGAGATTTAAACCGGGAAATGTATGGGGCTAGGGGGAGTGAAAGAACGACCGATTATATATAGGGGTGGCGATTTTCTTCGCAATTCTGTCCTTACGCAAAATGCTTTTAGTCGTAACGGCTTGTGCTTATGTATCTTCATTTTTCACTACCTGCAAAACCATGCTTTAATGTGTTTCGGAAAGATCGAGTGAGAATTTTGGGCTACTCAAAATGTAAAATTGATAGCAAAATACAATATGAATGTGAAATTAACTTTTTTAAATAAATGTTTTTATTTTTCTTCTGAATACTTAAACTGAGAAGATTTTGAATCCTAAAAATGCTTGCTGATACTGATGGCTGTTATACTCATATACCCGAGTTCGCTTCACATTTATGTTCTGAACAGGTGAACCAGGTCCATAATATTTTTTTCAAATAAAGGGAGCAAAATACTTCCAGTAAGATGTGTATCTGCATTATTTTCTTCCAATATATTCATTTACTACTAGCTACTGTACCCAGTTTTCAATACGGGATTCTGTATTGTATACGGAATTCTAGGTAAACTACTCATCACGTTGTGAGTAAGATTTAGTTAAATTGCATGACTCGTAGTGTTACCCGAGAAACACAACGGGGTGGTCACCATACGTTATTTCTCATGTACAGTCCAGGTTGGAGAGTTTTCATTATAATGGCAGGTCCCATTTCCAACTGCCAGACACAGTCAAGTTGGGGAGTTTTCATCATAATGGGTGGCCGCTGTTTCCTAGGCAGCCGTAATGGAGTTGGGAAGTTGTCATTATAATGGTAGGCCCGTTACCTATTGTCAGTCACAATGGAGCTGGAGTGTTTTCATTACAAATTATTAGTTTTACTTTATGAGGTGTCAATTCACGCGCTTCTTTTCTGAGCATATGGTTTCAGTGTGCCTCATACAATGTACCTAGGTTATTTTAATTAATTCGGTCAACAACAACAACAACCCCAGTCCGACTCATTGGCTGAATGGCCAGCGCTGAGGCGTTTGGTTCAGAGGGTCCTGGGTTCGATTCCCGACCGGGTCGGGGATTTTACTTTCGTGTGATTAATTCTTCTGGCTCGGGGACTGGGTATTTGTGTTTGTCTCAACACTCTCCTCGTCATATCCAGACAACACACCATACTACCAACCACCACAGAGATGTACAGTAGTGATTACTTCCCTACAAGTAGGGTTGGCGTCACGAAGGGCATCCGGCCATAATACACGGCTAAATCCACGGCAGCCCCGACCCCACAGATGTGGGAAAGTGGTAGAAAAAAGGACAATAACAACCCTAGTTGCAGTAATTCGAAGTTTGATGTTAAAATGAATTTTTACTTTAATGAAACTTTTAAGCTCGTGAAAGCTTCGGGAAAAAAGTTTTCACAGATGAAAGAATATCGTATGCTTCCGAATTTATTTTTTGACCCTCTCTTCTCGGAGAGTTACGGTAATTTTTGATATTTTTATGATTTGGGGTTATACGTCCTGTCGAACAAAGTTTTAAATTTTTAGGATGCCTGGAAGTTTTTTATTAACATTTTTTCTATTTTCATGTTTACACCTACTGTACCTTAATACATTGCTACACTTCGACTTCCATTAGATTGTAATTGATGGAGAGGATTTTTTCACATCTTTTATGATGCATCAGCCAAAGTCACATTTATGTTATCTAGATCCATGCCTAATGGAACTCTGGCGAAGATGCCATCGTACACCGAGTCACTGTATATTTAGTTCATGCAATGTGCGTAGGACCTATCCAGAGAGGAGGAAACCCAAAGGAGAAGTGAAAGAATTGTCTGACCATTGGCAGAAAAATACATACGAGTCAAAATTGAATCGGAAGTCACGTTTTCGTCACGAACGGCCTAATGTAAGGAGATGGCAATAGTTAGCTCTATTTATTATTATTATTATTATTATTATTATTATTATTATTATTATTTCGTTATGCCCATTCATAAAGCGCGTTGGAACTTATTCAATGGCTTGATGAATTTCGCCTTCCTTTCCTTCCAAAATCTCCTCGTGAACTCACTGTATTGCATCTTCCCTTCTTCCGACCACTTTGTACGAGTCCTGCTGCTAGTTTTGACCACAAATGTGTGTTTGTTTACTGAGTTTCTGAAGACTTTGCGACTTTTCATGATATCTTCCCTGATGTTCAATTATTATTACTATTATTATTATTATTATTATTATTATTATTATTATTATTATTATTATTATTATTATTATTATTATTATTATTGTGATTTGCCGACTTATTAATTATAAATATGAAATATCTTCCTGTCTTTTGAAGTTTACGTCCAGCTTGAAATACTGATCACAAAGGTGCACAATACTGCGAGGAATTTTCCTTCTGGTCAATCTACGTCAGAAAAATGAAGAAGCAGAGCACAAAACCGTGACTAAGGAGCCCGTCCCACCAGCTCTATGATTTACTGGTGTGGTCAGGCAAGCCCGGTGGCTTGCGTCCCGCTGGGAGTCATTACAGCATCAGGAGGCAGGTGCGCTGATAATACAGTATTAGGTCATTAACTTGTTCCTTCTGCTTACCTCCTTGTCTGTGCTAATGATCTGGAGGGAGAGTTTCAAAATATAATAGTAATTGTTTTGATATCGACAACAGATTTTCATAAACTTGTGAAGTTCATCGAATGGATCCCCCTGTGGATAGGGGTATTAGAATAACATTCACTGTATCCCCTGCCTGTATTAAGAGGCAATTAAATGGGGCCTCACGTTATCTTGGGAGCACGGGTTGGCGACAACTAGGCCCTTAGTTGAGTCTTGGCATAGCTTCCAATTACTTATGTCAGGCTCCTCACTTTCATCTGTCCTATCCTAACCGACCTCCCTTGGCCAACGCTTGTTCTTTACCGACCCCGACGGTATTGCCCTTCATGGCCCTTGTCTTTCTTTGGCGGTTATCTTCATTTTGCGAAGTCGGACCCCTGATTACACTGATCAACAAAAAATGTCTGTCGGTGGATATCTTATTATCCAACATGCGTTTTATGACAACTGAAACATGTTGATTCTAAATATGCAAACCATTTTTCTCTATCGCCCACCGTTCTTGAGATATAAGACATCAACCACTTACATATGTTTAACATTGTATTGCAACCTTTCCACCCCACGCCATTTGCCGCATAGAACCAAATGACTGCATGATAATCCCTAAAAAATCGGGATACCGCCATATAGCACCATACGCCAAAGCGCCTGATGGAAAGGGACCTTTTTAGTCTAGAGTCAAATGCCACCTCATCAGGAAGGAACAAAAAAAATTCAGAATGATGGGTGAGCAAATGCTCTTCCGACCGTGCAAGGGTCTACTGCACCCTTCCGTTCCAAAGAATCAAACCACCGACCTCCCAAGGCCATGGTGCGTTCGCGGCAGAAGATCAAAAAAAAAATCACATAACTAGCTTAAAGGCATAAATGAACGGAAGGAAACCTGGGATACAATGTTATTCGGCAAAATGACAGGCAGACAAAAGTTTAAATACCTATTTATTGAGCCTTGATAAATCAAATTAATTAAAGGTTGATCCTGAATATTTATAGTATATCAATGTTGAATATGCAATGTCCAACGGACTAAATACAAATTGTAAAGTGTCAAAAAAAATGTATTTCTCCTTTACTTCTATCTTCTTCCCGACATGATGATAAATATTACATCATAATTTGTATAACATACTTTTCAAATAAAAAAAATCTGAAATATCCTTATAAATGCGACGGTTATCATTAATAACTTTCTTCACTATCAGAAGAAGCAATTATTTATACAACAAATTAAATTGAAGATAACTTGAAGTGGTCACCTAGCTAAATTAATTATATTACAAAAATAAACAAAGAAAAAATGAATGCTAGTCAATATAATCCTAATCAAAATAAAATGACTGATGTCGGGTCCAGAAATCGTACCCACATCCCAATGAATCCAATGACAAAAATTACGAAAATAAAACTCGATTTGTCATCCACATAAAGAGTGAAACACGACTAAAAGAATGTATAAAAAAGGAAAATATGTACACAACATGAAAATAATCAATAACAATATACACATGCAATTGGCTGTATATATAAAAAATATGACAACAAAAATCCATGGTTGCCTCAGAACTCGAACCAATGATATCCAAGATAGCATCGACAAACGGGACTAAAAAAAACTGCCTTTCTTAATTAATCATATGGTCAACAAATAAATGATAATACTGGCGTTCCAGTTAGTTAAATATTATTATAAGATCATACATGAAAAAGTCAAAGAACCCTTTAAACAATAATCAGTGTCGCACTGCGTTCATTCTAAGTGAAATAGCTCGAACAATACAGCATACGGTAACCCTTTACAAGAGCCAAGCCCTTTTCACTCTCCCCTCATCGTAAATCTCAGGACGTCAAAGCCCAGCTAATAATGGCCCAGTGTGGCAGAAATATCCTTTCAACATCTCAAGGTGAAAGCAAATCGTTTCCCTTGGAACACATATTTGTTAAATAATCTTATTTCATTATATATTCTCATATCATATTTCCAAAGCTCCACTGGCTTATAAATTCACTGTCCTGCCACAATTATATAATACAATATCAATCCACTGTTCATTGTCTCATATTCACATCCATCAACTCAGAATGACCAGCTTCGATTCCATCCGATTACAGAATACAGCCTAGGTTTTTCCTACATTTTAAAATCAAATCAATAAAATCAAATATGGATTTTAAACATATCCATAACGTTTTTCGCATATATAGAAAGGGAAAATATTTCACATAAAAGGAAAACGCTAATCTAAATAGGAGGGCGTCTGTTCGATGTCTAGGCATGTCACTCGTTACGCATATAATTAATACAGCCATCTACAAATATAATCATGCAAATTACGTGAAAATAAGAGTGCCTTGCTATCCTAATGTTAACAGTCGATAATCCATTTTTACAAGCATAATCACCATGCATTATCATAATAAGCTTGGATATCACGTAAATAAATATACAAAATTACGGCTCGGCTCAGTGCCAAAAACAAATCCACTATCTATTACATTTACCTAATCTAAGCACTCTGACTAACTAATATTTTATCATCACGTCAAATACATGCATTACGTTAATTATATATATATTTAAGCCCATGGAGTTGACTATTAGTTCCATGAAATGAACATAAATGAATATCAAGAAAACTCACAAGTTCTCTTTCTAATTAAAAAAATACATGCAATTTACATGTCTAACCTAATTTACGTGATCTGCATAATGAATAACCGCGCATTTATTAAAAAATTATTTCATTTTAGTACTTATCATCATGTCGTAACAATCCAAGGTTCGGGTCCCGGGTAAGACCCTCATCTTCATCTTTTAAGCATCCATGGTGTTGACGTTGGTCACGGGTTCATGTCCGTTGCTACTCCCGCTGAGCACGTTCATAATCCAATGGTTATCTTCTACACTTATAACAGTTTTTATGAGATTAAGACTTGTTGCGTCACTTTAACACAAAAAAATACAATTAATTGCACTATAATGAAATGAATACTTGTTGCATCACTTAAAAAGTTACAATTATACCGTTCTTGCGATCACATAACTTCAACCTGTTTTTAAATACTATTGTTTGTAGACAATTACAATATTCTCGAAGATATAAACTGTACATTTACAGTCTGAAACACTAAATAGATCAGAACACCATCAAACCGTGGTTCTACTTTGGATCCTTCGCGTGAAGTGGATACTGTTGTCATCATCGCGGTTCCTTTTATAAACTTTCCCCCTTCCATGCAAGAGACAGTGGATAATCCCCACTACTTTTTTTAATTAATAGTTCCACGTGTCGTATGACATCGGTAATACACTCAAACGTGTGACTCAGATTCTTAAGTAGTCTGGTTATGTGCGGAACCTGAAATGTTCGGCCATTTATTTAAAATTAATTATCAAAATAATGCCCCAACAATGTCTTCCATGAGGGTGCTGCGTACAAGGGACGCTTAGCTTGTTATATAATGCAACGATTGCGTATTCTTCCACACGTTAATATATTATAAAGAATTAGAATTTTGGCAGATGTCTATAATTAAATCATATAACATCCCGAGGTTTCTCATATTAAATATTATGCATGTCTCGAAATCTCATCATAATAATGCGATTCGCGAGCTGGCAACATCGTGTTCGACCATTTTTTCAACGGGTGACGGTATCATTATCGATTTTTCTGGCTTGAGATTTTCTTCCCTCTCTCTCTATCTGTGTATCCTTTTAGTTAAGACGGAGTGGTGTTTAGCAGGTTACAAAGGTTGTGTAAGCATGTGCAACCTAATGCAACTTTTTGTAACAAGTACGAGGGAGCTTTACAAAGGTTTTTCACTGCCAAATAATTAATAAATAAATATGTACATGACCGATAAGGTCACAGTATCAAGCAAAACAACTCGCAGACATAAGTTTGACTAGAGCACTGATTGCACTGAGTACTCATGGACATGGCTTTAGCTAAGATAAGTGCAAATGCAACACATGGCACACATTGGTTTGTTTGTTACACAGCCGTACACGTAACAAAACAGATCTGGTGAATTTATACAATTTCTGGACCCCATAATGTTCAATGTCGGTGAGAATAAAGAGAAAGTAAATGAAAATATTTGGCTTTGCATGAAGAAAAACGAAAAGCAATGAAAACAGTTCTCGATCAACGCTGTTCTATGAAAAATAAAACTTTGTCTGCATCTTCAAACCCTGACGTGGTAGAGAAAAATGGTTCTCAGATTTGAAATCAGCACGAAAAGCTGCACTAGAAACACCTAAATATCATGACACATATCTACCCCTTGTAAATCACTCTTAGTGTTAATAAACGATGGTTGCCTAGTTGTACTTCCTCTTAAAACTATAACCACCACTCCTTTAAATAGAACTAAGATGGAAAGAACGGTAAGGAACCGCGAGGTTATTCAGTTAAGCGTGTAGCCGGTAAGCACGAAGATTGCTTGTCGTGCTTTTCTATTTTCACTCCAGCCAAGTGCTGGGGCTCACCTTAATTGAAGTCACAGTGTAAGCCAAAGAGACTTTGCATATACAAAAAGTATAAAATTCTAGACTCTATGGAAATGAGAATTTGAACACTTCTGGCCCCACATGTGCACTATTTTGATTCACTATTCTGGCAATTAACAGTCTGTGCGTTTGTCGATGCTCGGTTCTGCAACTATTTTATTATATCATTTGAAAGAAATGTTCACTGCCCTCTCTCTTTATGGAGGCTGCGTAGCCGAAGCGATAAAGGTACTGTACGCTCAATTCATCAGGAGGGACATTCGTTCGACTCCCCATCAGGAAGTCATGTAAATTTAGAAAGAAGACTTCCACTCCTGGGAAGGCACATAGCCTAATGAGTCTAATGAGGCTGATTCCTAGGGGCGAAGACAGCCGGTCGTGTGGTTAAACACTGTGTCACTCATTGCAGAGGTTACTCCTTAAAGGGCCTTCATGGCCTGAACGGAGATAGCATTGTTTCTGTGCTTTGTGCTTTCGTGTTATATTGTCATTAAAACAAAGGGGTAGCACTTAAATCGGGACAAGTTGAATTAATGTTTGAATGAGTCCACTAATTTTAACTTTGGGTGTGAAGCGTAACATCATCGTTATATTTACTGTAACACATGAATAATGCGTTTACTGCGATGGAGCAGACTAATATTCATTTAATATTCACTGATGTGTCTCCTTTGTATAGAATACTGATTTCACTGAAATTATTTGCTTAAGGAATATTGTAATGTCAATGATTCACTGAGAGATAAATGGACTCTTCATACGTAATTGCTCTTGGAAATTTTTGATGTTGTACTATCTCTGTTTTGTTACTTTTTAAGTACTTAGTTGCAAGTATAAGCTAGTTTGAAAGTATATATGTAAGTATAATTTGGATCTGCACTACAATTTGAATACTGTATTCGAAATTACGTATTTCCTTCCGTATAATTCGAGTTTTTTACATAATCCTAGGTAGCCAAAGCCCCCTCCATCTCGAATTATCGAGGCCTTTGTATTTGTTTTGCCTGTTGTTATTTCTTGATGATGCAGTATTTTTGTGGCTTTCTTCTGGCACAAGCCAGAGTAAAATTTAGCGTTCACTGATGTCGTAGTCTTATTTAGGGGTTGTGACATTACGGAAGACGCTGAAGCATGGGTGGTGCGGATTATTAACATTCAGAGGAAGACTAGCGACCTGGTAATCATGACAGGTGTTGCTCATAATGCCAGTTGTGCTGCAACAGCACTTGTTGGTTCAGTGAGGAAAGCAATATCATAGGACTCACTCCTCGCCTCATTATATCGCCACCATCGTTCTTTGCAAGTTTCCCTATAACCGTATTGCCCTCGTTGGTCAAATTTGAGGACGCAGGCAAACTTTGGGGGTGATAAGTTAAGAGCACTTGTTTATTTGTATCCGAAACGTATTAATGATAGTAGTCAAAATAGCAGTGGTAGTACTTGTAAGTGACCGGGCAGGTTGGCCGTGCGGTTAGGGGCACACAGCTGTGTGCTTGCATCCGGGAGATAGTGGGTTCGAACTCCACTGTCGATAGCCCTGAATATGGTTTTCCGTGGTTTCCCATTTTCACACCAGGCAAATGCTGGGGATATAACTTAATTAAGGCCACGGCTGCTTCCTTCCCACACCTAGGCCCTTCCTATCCCATTGTCGTCGCGAGACCTACCTGTGTTGTTGCGACGTAAAGCAAATTGTGACTTGTAAGTGGCAAAACTGCAACTTTTATTGGCATTGCCATAGTTACTGTGGTAGTGATGGTGATTATTTTTCCAAGATGAAGTACAGCTGGGTAACCATCCTCAATTATCACTAATCGCAGGTAAAGTTGAAGAGGTCCGACAATTCCATGAATGAAGGTATCGGCAAAAAGAAACGTAAGAACCATGAAAGGAGTGAAAATGAAAGGTACTATAGACCTCGAAACCTAATAACATCGGGGTCGGAAAAGATCGGGAATTTACCGAATGTGGTCGGATAAGACAGATGAAAGTGAGGAGTGTGGAACAAGTAAGTGAACGTAATTCTTATAATGCTGAAACAGTGCGTCATTAAGTCCGTTTGCTATCTCCTTGTTTAATCTTGTCTGACAAACCATATTTGTGTAGTGCCTGTGAGGACGTGTGAAACAGTAATTATTTGGAACTAAATTTTTTACAGATAATCATGGACTAAAAAAATATATAATCCCACCATTTTCATTGAATTAGTGTGGCAAGATTAGCGGAAGAGCCACTCTATGGGTGGAAGTTTAAATGGATTCGTACTCTGAAGAATTATACAGTATGTACCAACATTTACCAAGCTTAGCCAACGGCCGTAGCCGTGTTGAAACACCGGATCTCGTGAGATCTTCAAAGTTAAGCAACACTGGGCGTGGTCAAGATCTGGATGGATTGCCACGCGCTGTTGGTGGGAGGTAAGGGAATGGAGGAGCGGAAAGGAACTGGCCACCCTACCGTACGTAAACTCCGGCCCAGGCACACCTCTGCGGAGGTTTGAACCTGCCTTCGGGCAGAATACACCCTTCCCTTACCAACCTTACGTTGGAGCTTGCCTTAATTTCTCGGCTACAGAGGTAGATAGAATGTAGAATTAACCTAGGCTAATGTTAAATACTTCTGACCTATAGCACCACTGTAGTTTAACCTTCACTAAGTGTATAAACGAAGAAGGTGTTCTATTTCAGTCTCCTATAGCGTCTTCATAACACGCTAGTGAATCTTCCAACTTCGATTTCCAGATCGTCTCGCAGTGTGCGTCTGCAGGACTATGAACACTGACCTTTGCGGTCAGTCTATAATTTGAGAGGATTCGTGGATAATGGGGAAATCACTGTCAGCAACATACAGCTCTATGATCTTCTTCGTTATTTTTTCTTTAAAGTAAACTGCTTTAGTTTTATACGTGACTATTCTTATTATGAGCATAGCTCCGAAATCTCTAGTTTTGCGGGATATCCGAACCAGGGGAACGCTACCTTTTTGTTTCAACCTGCTAGCAAATGCCAGGCTTCGAAGAAATAACCTTTGTGGAAAGCTGATCCGGTTCTTAGCAATATCAGTAAGCTCTACTTTAGTTAATTTAAAAAGTAGAGTAATACTCATACTCCTGAAGGTCTGAAAGGTAAAGTTTTCCACTTTTCGTACCTCGGTACTGAGGGTGATACAATTATTAGCTCTACACCAGATCATATTTAGCTCCAGCAATTGATCCAGCGCTCAATACTGTGACATTCTGAGTGAAAAACATGGTTAACTCCAGGACCTGAATTGGAGGTTTCATGTGGGGAGTGGAACCCACATGATCTAACTAAGCGCCCCTTTATCTCCTCTAAGGGAAATTCTGCCTGTCCTCCAGTTCTTAAGCCAATATTAAATTCAATTCGCCGGCCCCGTGGAGTAGGGGTAGCGTGCCTGCCTCTCTCCCGGAAGCCCCGGGTTCGATTCCTGGCTAGGTCAGGGATTTTCTCTCGACCTGAGGGCTGGTTCGAGGTCCACTCAGCCTACGTGATTATAATTGAGGAGCTATTTGACGGTGAGATGGCGGCCCCGGTCTCGAAAGCCCAGAATAACGGCCGAGAGGATGAGTCGTGCTGACCACAGACCGTTCATAATATGCAGGCCTTCGGGCTGAGCAGCGGACGGGGGCAGGCCAAGGCCCTTTCAAGGGCGTTAAGTGGCGTGGGGTTTGGTTTCGTTCGCCCACGAAACCCTAGAATACCAGATCTGCTGGACTGGACCATGGTGGGTGATCGCAACACACCGTGCAGAGTAGTGCTGAAGTGTTGAATCCAAGGATGATACCAAGCGGGAGGGGGGAGAAATTTATTATGTATCAATGGTAAGGAAAAATGACAACAATGAAAATAACTGTATGTGTTTCAGGTAGTTTCCGTGTTGATGTCGGTGTACATCAGGGGTCGGCACTGAGCCTGGCCTTGTTCAACATTGCCATCAACTACCTGACGGAGCAGCTGATGAGAGATCTGCCGTTGACCATACTTTATGCAGACGATATTGTTTTGGTTGTTGAGTCATGTCAGGGGGATGAGGCGGTCTTGAAACGATGGCGAGTAACACTAGAGGCAAATGGAATAAGAATAAGTCGCAAGAAGAAGGAATAAATGTTCATCAATGGCTCGCACAACACTATCTTCCTTGCTGGAGAACCACTGGTGATGACCGACAAATTCAAATATCTTAGATCAGTCATCAAAACTGGTTATAATATCGATGCAGATGTCAAGCACCACATCAGTGTTGGCTGGATGAAATGGTGGTCTCTTACTGGTGTTCTGTGTGATAAGTGGACGCCAGTCAAATTGAAAGCCAAAGTGTACAAAACCGCTATCCATCCTGCCCTCATATCTCGTATACGGCTCGAATACTGGACAAGGCAGAAAATGTATGACCATCGAATACATGTCACAGAGATGCGGATGTTGCGGTGGTCGCCGGGCGCCACTCTGTATGACAAAGCGCAATGAGCATGCGTGAGGATTCTTTAAACTTGTGCCCATCAGCGACAAGATGGAGGAAAAACAGCTCCGCTGGTATGGTCACGTCAGAAGAAGAAATGAACACCATTTGGTACAGAAAGCTCTTGCCATCGAATAGCCGAAGAGAGGAGGAGGGCGTCCTAAGGCACATGGAAACGAACTGGTAAGGTTGCCTTAAGGAAAGGTGAAGCCATTATATCTGGTAAAAGAACGTCGGACATACTCTCTCCGAGCCGACCCTGAGTGAGCTAGGGAGTGCCCGTTTTATGGGTAGGTATATGGCCAGGACAGAAGAAGAAGAAGGTAAGGAAAATGACCATATTAGTATTGTTTAAATAGTATTAAAATTTGTACCCATGGCATTTGCGTTGACACCCCCACCTACCCATCTTCGGCTAAGCTTGATATGCCAACACTCCCCCACGGGTTAGCGGCTGGATTTAACACAGCGTATACTTCTACCACCAGACCATTAGCCGATTCTTGTGCTGTAGTTTGCTGGCCAATATATTCCAGATATTTTTCCATTGACTCTAACAAGCCATTTATTTATTAATCCAGTCATGAACTGTAGCCCGTTCACCATGACCTTTAAGCTGGAGTAGCAGGCTCATGTCATATCCTATTGTGTTCATCCTTTTTGTATTCCTTATCACTGTTGCTGCATCTGTGCTCTTGACAATGGTTCAGTCTCAATGAAATAATCACGTTACATTGTCATAAGCACTCCGATTGACTGTTCAATTGCACGGTCGTGTCCGCAGGTCAGCCAAGCGCACGACGACTTGCAGCTAACAATCAAACTGGAGTCTATGGCTGGAAGCTGGTTATGGGTTGCCCTCGTCGCATTGGTTTTATTGTCCACTGGCCGGTTACTATACCGCTGCATTTCGCATCTTATCTGGACTTCATTTATACCTAAAAATAGGGCTGCCAGGTGCCCCATTTAGAAGAGAATGTTCCGTGTTTGTGGCTATATGACCCAATACAAGTGAATAACCTATTATTTGTCCGACTCGTTGGCTGAATGGTCAGCGTACTGGCCTTCGGTTCAGAGGGTCCCGGGTTCGATTCCCGGCCGGGTCGGGGATTTTAACCATCATTGGTTAATTCCAATGGCTCGGGGGCTGGGTGTCTGTGCTGTCCCCAACATCCCTGCAATTCACACACCACACATAACACTATCCTCCACCACAATAACACTCAGTTACCTACCCATGGCAGATGCCGCCCACCCTCATCGGAGGGTCTGCCTTACAAGGGCTGCACTCGGCTAGTAATAGCCACACGAAATTATATTATACCTATTATTTTATTTTCTTATGTCATATTCAGCGATTGTATCAAAAGAAAGAAGTAAATGATACTGTACTTGAAGAAGAAGAAGATGCGTTATTAGATGCTGATGAAATGAGGTACCGAACTTGGGGATCAGAATTTGACAGAGCATTAAGAGGCCTAACTAGGAATAAGGCACTAGGAATTACTAATTGCCTTGGAATAAACTGGAATTGTGAAGGTGTGATATATGATTTTTTTTTTTTTGCTATGGGCTTTACGTCGCACCGACACAGATAGGTCTTATGGCGACGATGGGATAGGAAAGGCCTAAGAGTTGGAAGGAAGCGGCCGTGGCCTTAATTAAGGTACAGCCCCAGCATTTGCCTGGTGTGAAAATGGGAAACCACGGAAAACCATTTTCAGGGCTGCCGATAGTGGGATTCGAACCTACTATCTCCCGGATGCAAGCTCACAGCCGCGCGCCTCTACGCGCACGGCCAACTCGCCCGGTGATATATGATATACGGTAAAGGAGAAGTGCCACCGATTTCAAAAAGAAAGTTGTTATTGTTGTTCCGAAAAATAAACTGACGCCGAAAAGTGTGAAAACTGCTGCATCATTGGTTTAGTATCTCGCACTCATGAATGCAAATTATTGCAAATGATTTGCAAAAGAATGGCGAGACAAACTGAAGAGGAGTTGAGAGAGGATCAGTCTGGCTTCCAAAAATATGTAGGAACACGCGAAGCAATATTGATTGTATCATCTTACCTATATGATAGAGGATCGGAATAAGAACGACAAGCCTGCGTACATGGCATTTATAACATTGGTTTGATCATGCTATTTGAGATTCTGAAGGTGATCGGGATAAAATATTGAGAAAGAGGGATAATCTAGAATCTGAATAAAAATAATCCGGCAGAGACACGAATAGAGAGCTATGAAAAGGAAGCGGCAATCCAGAAAATATTGGACCATGGATGCAGTTCCCCCACCATAGAAACTTTTCAATTTTTATACAGAACAGGCGGTTAAGGATGTCAAGCGCTTAAGGAAGAAACCAAATATGTATCATGTACAACAGTATGTACAAATTGTAAATATCCGAAACTATGTACTTTGAGTAACAAGAAAATAGTTTTAAATAATTTAAAAAAACACATACGATTTCTTGTTGATTAAAGGGGCCTAACATCCCCACGATTAGCCAATAGGCCAAACCCCTTCGATCTCGTTATTCCCACAATTCCATTACCCAACTCGTAAATCCCTCACTTCAGCTTTAACGCGCCTGCATCTCCTGGGACCGAGCTCGATAGCTGGAGTCGCTCAAGTGCGGCCAGTATCCAGTATTCGGGAGATAGCGGGTTGGAACCCCACTGTTGGCAGCCCTGAAGATGGTTTTCCGTGGTTTCCCATTTCAACACCAGGCAAATGACGAGGCTGTACCTTATTTAAGATCACTGCCTCTTTCTTCCCACTCCTAACCCTTTCATGCCCCATCGTCGCCATAAGACCTACCTGTGTCGGTGCGCGGCTGTGAGCTTGCATCCGGGAGATAGTAGGTTCGAATCCCACTATCGGCAGCCCTGAAGATGGTTTTCCGTGGTTTCCCATTTTCACACCAGGCAAATGCTGGGGCTGTACCTTAATTAAGGCCACGGCCGCTTCCTTCCAACTCCTAGGCCTTTCCAATCCCATCGTCGCCATAAGACCTATCTGTGTCGGTGCGACGTAAGGCCCTTAGCAAAAAAAAAAAAAAGAAAAAAAAAAAAGAAAAATATGCAGTTGAGATGTTTCCCATTGTGTAGACCATTTGTGACGAATTTGTTGTCGAATAGTGGGAATAAAATCCATCCATGGGAGTTGCAGCGCTGTAAATAGCCCTTCCGAAGTAGACCAGCTTCTTATAATGAACAACAAATCACCTTTCGCTAGAAAAGTGGTCTAGCTTGATGCAGACTTCCGACAGTGCCTGGCAGTAATTCCTCGCTGTTATAGAACTAGCCGTTATCCAATTAACTTTTAAAAATTTTCCTCCATGGTCCAAAATTGTTTAAATTCACTGAATGACTTTTGAAAATCTGAAACAGAGAACTAGTCCCAGTGTCAGTATCGAGATTCAGCAAAATCGGATTTCAAAAATTATTTTACCAGATTCACTTGGTTCTTGTTTTCATTCAAGTGAGAGTACAATGTTTCTCAAAGTAGCAATTTTTGTACCCATGAAACGAAGACGTTAACATCTTCAACCAATAGGTTCTGAATAGCTTGAAAGGTGACCAAATGACTTACATCAGCATTGACTCCATTGTATGTGATAATGTTAATGAAGTTAATGTGCGACTCGTTGGCTGAACGGTCAGCGTACTGGCCTTCGGTTCAGAGGGTCCCGGGTTCGATTCCTGGCCGGGTCGGGGATTTTAAACTTAATTGGTTAATTCCATTGGCAGGGGGGCTGGGTGTATGTGTCTTCATCATCATTTCATCCTCATCACGACGCGCAGGTCACCTACAGGAGTCAAATGGAAAGACCTGCACTTAGCGAGCCAAACCCGTCCTGGGATATCCCGGCACTAACAGCCATACGACTTCATTCACTGAAGTTAATAAAGCTGGTTTGTGCAATGTAACAAGATTGACTCTATGGAAGCTAGACAAATAATCGCTCATGCAGAAATTTAGACGGGCTCAGCTTCAGGAAGGAAGTGTTTTATTCCAAGAATAGATTTACCTCCGAAGAATCCGGGTATACCATTCATTCTCAAATGGACGCATTTTACTCCAAATTTAGCCTTCTCTGTCGCAATGAATTAGTCACCAGGACAAATTTTAATGTTGGGATAAATTTTCCCACTCCATTGTTTTGGATAGTTGCATGTAGCTTGGCTAAGAGTACGCAGATCCTTAAACGCCAAAGTACAACTCCAAGCTACAACTGCACTGAATATGGCTAGTAAAGAAATGCTACCAGAACGAAGGAAGAATAATACTGATCAAGAAAAAAAAACAACTTTCGGTGGAAATCTTTGTATTCAACACGCGTTCCATGGCAAATGAAACACGTTGATTCAAAATATGAAAATCATTTGTCTCTATCACCCACCGTTCTTGAGATATACGACATCAATCATTTACATTTGTTTAACGTTGTATGAAGGAAAACAACTCATAGACAGAAGATGCACTGGAGCGCTAATTGCTACATGAACATGG
This sequence comes from Anabrus simplex, assembly GCF_040414725.1. Taxonomy (NCBI): domain Eukaryota; kingdom Metazoa; phylum Arthropoda; class Insecta; order Orthoptera; family Tettigoniidae; genus Anabrus; species Anabrus simplex. The sequence goes on from NC_090267.1 coordinate 156,051,820, forward strand.
CTTTAACTAAGATCAGGGCCTCTCAGGGTGCATGCGCGTGGTGCATGCACTGTGCACGGGGCAAAAGACGACTTGGCTTGGTTGACCAGAGTGCAGACCCCCCACTCCTCGATTTGGAGCAATAGCGCTGTCTCTCTCTTTCCTCACGCCTGTCTCGCTCGCTCCGCCTGTCTCCCTCTCCCCCACTTGCGCCGTAGTGCTCCAAATCCGGGCTGAGTTGAGCCGAGTATAGCCGAGTAGAGCCGAGCATAGCCGAGTAGCCCAGAGACGAAGCGTTGATCCGACCCATACCGAGCGGCACCGAGCGGCACCGATGCACAGTGCACGGAGCTCTTGCGCCTCGCTCTGCACGCGTGAGATTTTGGGCGTTTGAGAGGCCCTGACTAAGATTACTGCTAAAACACCACATGGCACATATTAGATTTGTTCGTTACACAGCCGAACACGCAGTAAAACAGATCTGATGAATTTACGGACACCTTAATGCCCACTGTCATTGACAATAACAAAGAAGCAAGTGAAAATGTACGTATTTGTGAGAAAAATAAAGATAAACAATGAAAACAATAAATTCTCGATGAACGCTGTTCCATAAAAAACAAAACCTTGTCAACATCTTCAAAACCTGACGTGATAGAGTAAAACAGTTTTTAGATTTGAAATTTTTATGAAAAACTGCATTCGAAACAGTAACATCATATTAGATATTCTTCCACTTGTAAATCAGCGTAATTTATTTCAAGAATTAGGTTACTTAAATTATAGTTACCTTCTGGGAACTTAACATTTTCATACAAAAGCCAAAGCCAGGCATTTATAGGAAGTGGTGGTAGATCACTCTCCTTGTGTACTCTCACTGCATGTGCTTGCAAGGAGGTTTGTAGTGGTGTCTCAACGGTGCGCTAGCTGATAGCATTTTGGGAAGGCGTGGCAGTTCAACTGATGAGTTCCTGCTATACTGGGGGCAAAACGCTGGTAATTTTACGATTGAAAAAGTCCACAGAGTTCGAAAATTTACATGATATCGTCATCAAGGATTCTCTATGAACACTCCACCATAATCTGTATTTCACGGGATCAATAACACGACTATAAATATTTTTACTGGTAATTACTAATATTATTGAACTATTTCAGGATCCCTTAACACCTGACGCCACTACGAGCTTATGTTTTCCTACATACATACATCCAAAAATAAACCTTCATAGGTGCTTATGGTGCATTCTTTCTATCCATGTCCATCCCCATGGCTATATGGTCAGCGTACTGGCCTTTGGTCCAGGGGTTCCGGGTTTGACATCCATCCGGATCGGCGATTTTAACCTTAAATGGTTAATTCCTATGGGTCGGGTTTGGATGTGTATGCCGTCTCAACTCAAGAATGCACCAATGGTAGGGCCCCATCAGGTTGCCGATACTCGATAGACCTGTACTAGGCCTCCCGGAGGCCATACGCCATTAAATTAATTCTTATCTTGATGACCCAGACGTTTATCACTTACATCTACTATTATCATGATCATGATCATCTTCCCCCGTACTTACTTTTTGATATGAGAGCTACACGGTTCAACATTAAGTTAAAAGAAGGTATATAATGGTTCCACCTTTCAATACTATTAGTATAAGAAATGTAAATTTACATTCCTATTTAATTAAAATTGGTACCAGTTTCGACCAGTATTCATAGTCATCATCAGTCAGTTATAAGTTTAAAACAATGCATAGAAAAATAAATTGCGAAGTTGAAATAATTCTGTTTGGTTTCTGCTAGTGAAGCACTAAAATCTTTAAGGAGCACTGTGCGTTGAAATATAGCCAAGAAAATCCAAATAAGATGCACAGGAAAAAATTAAATTTAGATGATGCTGTCCGATGGAGTTTATGGAGCACTATAACACATAAGGGAACACTGTGCGTTGAGATTTAAAAGTTATGTAGAAGTCTAAAGTCAAATACGTATTTTTAGTTGTAGTTTATGAGGCACTGAATAATTTTAAGTATCAGTAATGCGTGTCTATGAAGAAGTCGTAGATCAAATACGTTATTAAGACATATATGTTAGAGAGGACTGTGTGTGAAGAAGAACCAAATACGCACTAAATATTGAACTCACTTTTTAATTACATTTATTTATTTGGTTTGATATTAAATCCTGATTTACTGAAAGTCCATGGCTCCGCGCTGATAGATCACGGGTTCCAAACGTCCCTCGATGACTTTTGAAGTATCCATGGTCTTGAGTTCGCGTACACTGGAAAGATACTATTCACACCACGTTTACCGAGCTCGATAGCTGCAGTCGTTTAAGTGCGGCCAGTATCCAGTAATCGGGAGATAGTGGGTTCGAGCCCTACTGTCAGCAGCCCTGAAGATGGTTTTCCGTGGTTTCCCATTTTCACACCAGGAAAATGCCGGGGCTCTACCTTAATTAAGGCCACAGCCGCTTCAATCCAATTCCTAGGCCTTTCCTGTCCCATCGTCGCCATAAAACCTATCTGTGTAGGTGCGACGTAAAGCAAATAGCAAAACAAAACAAAAACACCACGTTTCACAAAGACTCCTCCACACGTCACAGTTAGAATTTCTTTTCTATTTTTATGATTGCGATCTCACTCAGAATGACATTTATATATTTATTAATCTGGTTCCGGTCAAACCGAGGTTACTTCAATCAGACTAAGCTAGTACAAAAATCGCTGTTTCGACACTGCGATAGTTTAATAAACCTGAAATAACGTGACATCGGGTTCATATGTTTTAAAACCCTTCACCAGAGTTCTGTTTACTTTGATTATTTGTGGGATTATGTGGAATTTGTTTATAGCTTTCTTTTTATTTTACATTTTACATATAATTTATTCGTGATATATTCAAATTAGGTGGCCACTCTAAGACTAATCTCAAAGTAAATCAGTGTTTTTGAATATGTCAATTGGGAGCCTTCCCGGGGAATATTTCGCATTCGCAAGGTCGTAACTTACTACTGTAAATAGTAAAATGGTTTTGTTATGTTACTGTGAAAGATAAAGTTTGTCCTAGCCAACAGCTGTTATTTGACGAAGGGTCAAACAACGCCAAAAATAAATCAAAATATTTTAAGATTTAAAAGGTAATTTAACATTTTTTCAATTTGTTTCAAACGAATGAAGGAACACTCATGTGCTTAATTAACATATGTATGGATTGTTTTATCACTAAGTGAAATTCGACACCGAGATTTCAATATTCCACATAGAGACACTTGTGAAGGGGTGGACTGAAATGTTGCTTCATTGACAGCACGGAATTGGTTTCTCGTTGCTTTATTGAGTTTCAAATATATTTATGAAAATGAATTTGATCATCAAGGTTGTAGAGTGTTAATTATATGTTGCAACGAGAGTTAATTAAACCTTTAGAAAACTTTATTTTTGCTTATCTATGCCGATAATTGCATCCTTACCTCTTCCGTTCATTTCATGCCTGTAAGTTAGATTTAAGTTGGCTGAAATTCGTCGTCGCGGACGCACCATGGCCCCGAGAGGCTTGTCATATCTCGGAACGGAAGGGTAGCGGTTGACCTCGCTATGTCGTAAGGGCATTTGTCATCTCATGTGTTCGGATTAGTCATTTCAATCCAAATGAGGCAGCATTTGTCACTAGACAGAAAAGGTCCTTTTACTGTTAATTTCTGTTGCGAGTGGTCCCATGTGTTCATGACCCGGTCGGGGTAAATTTGCGTTGTCACATGGTCCCATGAGCTATGAAGGTTGATGGGAAAGATCCCAATACATCCGAAAATAAATTTTCATAACTGCTGATGGTGCATTCTTTCTATCCATGTCCATCCCCATGGCTATATCGTCAGCGTACTGGGCTTTGGTCCACGAGGTTCCGGGTTTGATACCCAGCCGGATCGGTGATTTTAACCTTAATTGGTTAATTCCTATGGCTCGGCAGCTGGGTGTGTACGCCGTCTTCAACTCAAGACTGCACCATAGGTAGAGAACCATCATCACAGACCTGCAGGTAGCCGATACTCGAAAGACGTATAGTAGGCCTCTCGGAGGCCATACGCCATAAAATTAATTCTTATCTCGATGACCCAGATGTTAGATCACTTAAAACAACTATTATCTTGATCATGATAATCATCTTCTCCCGTACTTACTTTCTGATATGAGAGCTATACGGTTCAATATTAAGTTAAAAGAAGGTATATAAAGGTTCCACCTTTCAATACTGTTCATATAAGAAATGTAAGTTTACATTCATATTTAATTAAAATTGGTACCGGTTTCGACCAGTATTCATGGTCATAATCAGCCAAGTATAAGTTTAAAACAATGCATAGAAAAAATAAATTGCGAAGTTTAAATAATTATGTTTGGTTTCTGCTAGCAATGCACTAAAATCTTTAAGTAGCACTGTGCGTTGAAATATAGCGAAAAATACAAATAAGATGCACAGGTAAAAATGAAGTTTAAATGATGCTATCAGATGCAGTTTATGGAGCACTATAACACATAATGGAGCACTGTGCGTTGAGATTTCAAAGTTATGTAGAAGTCTAAATTCAAATACACTGACTGACAGAAAATGCAACACCAAGAAGGAGTGGTCAGAACTTTATGCCAATTGCAGGGTAGACTGACGTCACTGAGGTATGCTCATGATGTGAAATGCGCCGCTGTGCTGCGCACGTAGCCAACGATAAATGGGACACGGCGTTGGCGAATGGCCCACTTCGTATCGTGATTTCTCAGCCGACAGTCATTGTAGAACGTGTTGTCGTGTGCCACAGGACACGTGTATAGCTAAGAATGCCAGGCCGCCGTCAACGGAGGCATTTCCAGCAGACAGACGACTTTACGAGGGGTATGGTGATCGGGCTGAGAAGGGCAGGTTGGTCGCTTCGTCAAATCGCAGCCGATACCCATAGGGATGTGTCCACGGTCCAGGGACATGTGGCACGTGCGAGGGGTCCAGGCGCAGCCCGAGTGACGTCAGCACGCGAGGATCGGCGCATCCGCCGCCAAGCGGTGGCAGCCCCGCACGCCACGTCAACCGCCATTCTTCAGCATGTGCAAGACACCCTGGCTGTTCCAATATCGACCAGAACAATTTCCCGTCGATTGGTTGAAGGAGGCCTGCACTCCCGGCGTCCGCTCAGAAGACTACCATTGACTCCACAGCATAGACCTGCACGCCTGGCATGGTGCCGGGCTAGAGCGACTTGGATGAGGGAATGGCGGAACGTCGTGTTCTCCGATGAGTCACGCTTCTGTTCTGTCAGTGATAGTCACCGCAGACGAGTGTGGCGTCGGCGTGGAGAAAGGTCAAATCCGGCAGTAACTGTGGAGCGCCCTACCGCTAGACAACGCGGCATCATGGTTTGGGGCGCTATTGCGTATGATTCCACGTCACCTCTAGTGCGTATTCAAGGCACGTTAAATGCCCACCGCTACGTGCAGCATGTGCTGCGGCCGGTGGCACTCCCGTACCTTCAGGGGCTGCCCAATGCTCTGTTTCAGCAGGATAATGCCCGCCCACACACTGCTCGCATCTCCCAACAGGCTCTACGAGGTGTACAGATGCTTCCGTGGCCAGCGTGCTCTCCGGATCTCTCACCAATCGAACACGTGTGGGATCTCATTGGACGCCGTTTGCAAACTCTGCCCCAGCCTCGTACGGACGAACAACTGTGGCAAATGGTTGACAGAGAATGGAGAACCATCCCTCAGGACACCATCCGCACTCTTATTGACTCTGTACCTCGACGTGTTTCTGCGTGCATCGCCGCTCGCGTGGTCCTACATCCTACTGAGTCGATGCCGTGCGCATTGTGTAACCTGCATATCGGTTTGAAATAAACATCAATTATTCGTCCGTGCCGTCTCTGTTTTTTCCCCAACTTTCATCCCTTTCGAACCACTCCTCCTTGGTGTTGCATTGTCACTGTCAGTCAGTGTATGTATTTTTAGTTGTAGTTCATGAGGCACTGAATAATTTTAAGTATCAGTAATGCATATCTATGAAGAAGTCGTAGATCAAATACGTTATTAAGATATATATGTTAGAGATCACTGTGTGTGAAGAGGAACCAAATACGCACTTAATATTCAACTCATTTCAATACAGAACAATATGAAATTCTTATCTCTTAAAGCTACGTGGTACAAAAATGACTTCACTTTATCCTGATCCTTTTGTTTTCCTTATACCGCTTCAAACTAATTTTACTAGGTGCTCAACGCTCAGTGTGGGTCCGCAAACACGAGAATTACCGTCATAATATATTATCCGCATTCCTCTACTTTTCGCCTTTCTTCTCCTTGCCTGTGTTTCAGCAGCCAGACTGAAGAGATACCATTTGCTCAGACAGAATAAAAACACGAAGAAAGGGAAGAAACTAAATTATAATAGTTTTCCACAGAGAAATACGAAACAAATGTTCGCAGCGTACCTATTTAAATGGGATGAATACTATTCTGTGGCATGAGAAAGAAGCTGTTTGGACAAGGATCAGGTCTCAAGACATTACCAGAGTGACTATTGGATGTAACCGGCACTGATAGTGAGACTTTAAAACAATGTACCTAATATCCTCATAAAACTGGATCACGTGCTGGTCAAAGCTATTCAAGGATTACAGTTGTTGATCTGTTGTTATTATTATTAATATTACTGTTATTATTATTATTATTATTATTATTACTGATATAATGATAATATTATTGATAATAATAATCGCATGGCCTCCGTTACTGATTGCAGGTATGTTGATTTGACGTCATCTGGACTGCTTAAGCGACAATTTCTATGTTCTGTTCTACTCTACAAGGAGGTGGAGTAAACCGGATGATTCTTGTGGGATCTATGGCTGAGATTTAATTAGTTTTGTCCGGTAAAAATAATTTGTATCACCAGAGATCATTACATGCCGTTGTCGTACGACAAGAAGTATCGAATAGACTTTTTCAGCCCTTCAGCCATCCGACTACCACGGCTGGTTTGAACCTGTGATCTTGGAATCCGAAGGCCAATACTCTACCTCTGATCCACGGAGAGAGCATCTGTTACTAAATTAAATGTACAGCCACCAAAATTAACGAGTCATTTTTTCATACGGTAACCATAGCACGGCATCTCCCTAGTTGTAGGCATCCCTTCTAACGCCTGTTAATAGTGAAGTCTCACGGAGACGGGCTGAACTGAATGATTTTTAACTAAATTTTAAGTTCATTAAAATATGTCACTACTGTTGTTTCTGAGTGCCATCTAGGGTCGTGAATTATGTTTAACTTAGTTGAGAATGGCTTTTATTTTGGGTTTGCCACATACTGGCTTGAGTCATTTGCTTCTACGTTGCCACCAGTGCCTGTACATTTCTAAACTAACCAATCAACACGCTAGCTCGTCCCTATACATACTATAAGGTTGACGGTCATGTTTATATCTGGATCTGGGGCTGTGCAATGTTAAGTATGGCTCACCTGCCAAGGAGACGAAGGACGATGGCGGGGTAGCAATAACGTAGGCAGCAATTCGACCTAAAATGTGAACTTACCTGCACGTGGCGATGGGAAAATATAGTACCAGCCTTAGCCTCTAGCGTGTAACAGTTAGGGCGTCCTGCCATTAACATTAGCTTTTATGTAGAGTTCTTAGTTTGTATTATGTAGGTTTCTGGGCTGTCTGCAGACGGAGTGAAAACCACCTAGTGGGTACTATGTAATTTGGTGACGTACGGGTGTGTCCCCTTCGTTTCCCTTATCAGCTTTTACTTTTTGGTGACTAAGCTTTTCTTATCTCAAAATTTCTATTCTTATTTTCGGAATTTAACTTTCTCTGCCACCACGTAGTATGGCTTATCCTTTGTGTCACCAGACATTCTGCTCCATTAAGTTTTATGACAAGTCATGTCTGGGGATCGCATGAAGTTTAAAGAATTGCATTTCTTTTTGTTCTAAGCCATTAGAAATACCTTTTGTTTTCTCTTTTCTTGGACGTCTAGTATGAGCTTCGTCTCCTGTTTTCTAGATCCCTCGATCCGTATGTTGTGTCTGTCTCCCCATCTCACTTGCCAAATAATTAGGCAGACCTGTTGGTCTGGTGAAGACTTACAAAGTCTTGTGTTGTTAAAATGGGAGCTTCCTCTCTCTCTATTAAAACTTATGATACTGTAAATATCCTACTTGTTGAAGTTTTGTTACAATCTGTTGTTCTAAAAAGAGAATCAAACAAAATAAAATATAATATTAATACATTCTTAAATTTTTCTTGGTGTGTATTTGTCCAGTGTCCTGGCCCTGCCGTTTCTTCTCCTCTGCTCCACGGTGACCCATAACAAATACAATCAAGAAAGAAGAATTGGCTTCTATTATACAAAAACTTATGACTTCTGACTTCTTCGTTCGTAGTCTTCAGAGGATTAGGAGAATAACCGCGTCTGAAGGTGTGGTGGATATTCATTTAGTTTTGTGACAGAAATGGCACCCCCTGTTGTTGTCAAGGGACAGCATAGGGCCCTACATCTATGGTGTCCTCCCTGTAGTGATGATGCTTGTTGTTTAAAGGGGCCTAACATCTAGGTCATCGGCCTCATTCCTGTAGTGGGAGATGACTTAGAGATGCCTCCTCAGGGGTATCAACTTCAAAACATGCGTTGCAATCACAGGTCCGTAGCCGATTATACTGCATTATTGGTTCAACACTTCCATCATTTTACCCGATCTTCCTTGATCAACTTTTGTTCCTTTCCAATCCCGGTATTACGTTTTTGAGGCGAAGTGAGCACTTCGTGACCCTACCTTTTGTTTTGTCGACAATTTCTCACCTGATTCGTGTTAACAAGGAATATCATCTTGTGGTAGTAGCAATGTTCTCTACCGTAGTAAAACTAGTAACAGGTATATCCACAGTATTACCGGCCTCCTAACGGAGTCTGCAATGCTTCCACTTCCGTCTTCCTGTCCGATTTCCTTTGACCAACTCTCGTTCTCTTCCGATTATGGAAACCCTACGGAATCCTTGATTTCATCCCCTCCATGGTCCTTCCTTTCTTTCTGCCCATGCCTTTTGTCTTCAACGTTTAAAATCGCATTGTCCTTCTCCCACAATTCGCACTAAAGTAATCTGATAATATTACTGTTTTCCTCTTGAAGAGTACCCGACTTGGAAAGCCAAGAATAACGGCCGAGAAGATTCGTCGTGCTGACCCCACGACACCTCTTAATCTGCAGGCGCTCGGACTGAGCAGCGGTCGCTTGGTATGCCAAGGCCCTTCAGGGCTGTAGTGCCATGGGCTTAGGTTAGTTTCTTGAAAAGTAACCATCAACTCCATCACTACCTCAACTGTCCTGAGTTCTTTCTAGAGACTTTTTTTTGCTATTTGCTTTACGTCGCACCGACGATGGGGTAGGAAAGACTTAGGAATGGGAAGGAAGCGGCCGTGGTCTTAATTAAGACACAACCCCAGCATTCGCCTGGTGTCAAAATGGGAAACCACCTTCAGGGCTGCCGACAGTGGGGTTCGAACCCACTATGTCCCGGATGCAAGCTCACAGCTGCGCGCCCCTAACCTCACAGCCAACTCGCCCGGTTTTCTAGAGACTGGAAACACTTCGTGAATAATACAAACCTTCACATACTCCTTATTCCCTTTCCCTCATGAAAAACCATAACCTATAAAACAACTTTTTCATTGCTTCCTGAAAGTACACTCATGTGGTGGTGGTGTTTTCCTCGCTCCAGTTCCCGATCTCGAGGCTGCAGGTTCTCGCAAGTCGGTAGCCGCAAGTTTTATGACAGTCGTAACTCCGGCTGCGTGTGTTTAAAGGAGCTGTAATCTTTATTATACTCATGCACGTGTACATCATTCATTAGGCTGACTAGTCGGCACCGATCTGTACTGCACTGCATATAGCGCCTGCAGAAAGGAAGCATGGTGTAGTTCAACATCGCCGTGAGTCTTCAGTTTTACGGCCACCATGAACATGAACAAATATTCTCTCAACACACAGTTCTCAAAGTTCAAGCATTCCCTCATCCATATTGTTTAGTATTCACGACCGGGATCATGTCACACATTTCACTTTTATCTCGGATTACAACCGTGAACTTGACGCTTGTTTTGAGGGGAATGGCCTATTCTACCTTTGATGTACGCTTTAACAGGGCACTGTCCATTAAACAGCATTTACTGAAATCTCCAGCTAAGCTGAGATCAAGAAATAACCTCTTTGAAAAGCCATGTGGTACAATACGACTTCCACCATCAGCAAAATACTGAAACCTTCTGGGTGAATAATAGTGGTAATAGTATTAGTACTACGTTGGTACATGTTCAGCTATATCACACAAGCAGACTTATTTGTGCCAGGCTCCACACTTCCATCTTCCTGTCCGATTTCCTTTCATCAACTCTCGTTCTCTGCCGAGTCCCAGTTTTGGGAACTCTAGTGAATCCTTGATTACATCCCCTCCATGGTCCTTCCTTTTCTTCTGTCCATGCCTTTAGTCTTCTCCCTACCGTTACTCGACTACATTTTCCTACCTCACCTGAGAAGGGAAATGCCCTTGTGAGAGAATAAAAGATCAGAGACAGCATGCAGGTGAACTTACTTAAACAAGTTATTTCATTCCCCTCCGCAAGCAAGGAGGGGCGGGCCATCAGCTCTACTAAGGAGCTCTTAGGCCGTAGAGCGGGAAAAGAATGGAAGAATGAGAAACTGAAAAACTTAGGTGTGTGTCGTACACACCGGAAAAGGAAAAAAGAGAATGAAGCTGGCGCAAGGGCACCATCACAACAAGCCGGGACCCAGGGCGAAGCCCCGCAAAGAACCCCGCGCAGGTAAACCCCCGCGAGGCAAGAGGGAAAAGAGAGGAGAATTTTATTAAGAGTAACGTATCTCGGGCACGCATTACAGAAAGAGATTGTTACAGTGAATATGTACAATAGTATTTACATAGAGTGTGGAGGGACTGGGAGGGTGGTGGGGGGGAAGGTGTAGGGAGAACGACACGGGTAGGATTGGAGAAGGAGATGATAGAGGTTAGTGGTGATGTTAGTGATGGAAGTGGCAAGGAGACGGAGAATTTCCAGGATAGAGAGAGGCGGGAAGGAGGCGGCGGTTGGTTGGGTGGCGGGGGAGAGAGGGGGTGAGGAAGGGTGGGGTGGGGAGGAGAGCGGACGGTGCGGGGAGGGGAACGAGAAGGCTCCACACGATAGGTCCGCTGGTGAAGATGAACGCCATCAGTAAGCAGGCGGTGGACGTCTTCATGGGTGGGAAGCTGAAGGCAACCATATACGTCGGGCCTTGAGCGTCGAGGATGCGGAAGACACGCCGCGCCGGAACTCCTGCCAGGTGAAGATCGTTCAGAAGTTCATGTTCAGCAATAGCAGGGTCGACGCCACGAAGAACACAACTGAATGATGTAGGTTGTTGAGCAGCCGTGGGATCGCCAGACTCAGGTGGAGAGACCGGCTGAGCAGTTGTGGCGGTATCCATGAGCTCCGTAGGGGGCAGGGTGGGACTGGGAACGGTCGTAGAAAGGGATGAGGGGGGGGGGTAGACATGATTGGAGAAGGATGACTGAAGGTGAGAGTGGCAGTGGAAGAAGACGGGGAGAGATGAACAGAAGTAGTGACAATGGTAGTGGTGGTGGTGGAGGTAGTAGAAAGAGGAGATGAGAAAGGAGGGACGGAAGGAGGAGTGGGGGAAGCAGTGACATCGATAGGGAAGGCAGGATCGGAGGCCAGTTGTCGCAAAATATGATCAGGAGTAGGAAGAGCTTGATACCCGCGATGAAAGAGCAGGAGGTCACCACGAAGGACGGCATAATATGCCAGTTGTGGGTCGCGAAAGAAGACCACAACATCTGGTGATGGCTGGCCAGAGGAAGCATCCTGAAGACGTAGAACCACTCGAACATCGACTCCAGAGTTACAAAGCCATTGACGGATTGCTTCAGGAGAATATGCGGTGTCCACGTTCTTAACGAGACAGGAAGAGCCCATAGTGGGGAGGCGACAGCCAACAAGGCGTCTGCCCAATTGTGCTTGTTGTGGGCCGGTTGAGAAGGCGGAGAGGTGAGCGCCACCCAACCGAAAAAAGACGTGGACAGGCGAAGAGTGTGCAGGTGAACTTATCAGAAGCCCTTATAAGAGGCACAATCTGATAACTGCATACGGGAGATAAATCTCCACAATGGAATTATTGCCCGCCTAGCAATTCCGAATGGAAAATTCTAAATTCCCGCAGAGGGAATTAGATATTTTTCACCAATAGAGCATGTCAAAAATGCATACACATCAGTGGGTAGGGTCTGACACATCCCACTCTGATGAGTCTAGTGTCAAACCTAAGACGAAACGCTGGTTAATAGAGCAAACGCCTGAAAGCCTCACATCTGATATGTTTTTGACATGCTCTATTGGTGAAAAATATCTAATTCCCTCTGCGGGAATTTAGAATTTTTCATATAATAGTGATGTATAAAGCCATACGCTTAATAGTAATTTCCTATGAAGCAAAAGAATCGAAAGTACGTTCAGATTAAATTTTGTCGTTCTTTTCAACGTTTTTCTGTTTCAGTATCACATGAAAGCTTTTAGGGATAATTTTAAGCATAATTCACGAAATTAAAACATTTGAAGAAAACCGGGTTCAAACTTGATAAATCGCTGCACCTAAAACAGTTCATTAGCACAAATGATGTCCATCGCACCAACACACAATATCTGAGTGATGGATGAAAGTGCTAGTTTTCAGGTAAACTGCTGATTGGAACACTTTAGACTGCAAATGTCTGTGCTGAGAACACAAACTCAAGAGTCACTACTAACTTTCCGCTGATTTCGAATAAATAAACTACTTCCTCAACGACGCTGCGTCCTTATCACGGAGTCTTTTTTTTTTTTTTTTTTTTTTGCAACTTGTTTTATGTCGCACCGGCACAGATAGGTTTTAATGGCGACGATGGGATAGGAAAGGCCTAGGGAGTGGGAAGGAATTGGCCATGGCCTTAATTAAGGAACAGCCCCAGCATTTGCCTGGTGTGAAAATATGAAACCACGGAAAACCATCTTCAGGGCTGCCGACAGTGGGGCTCGAACCCACTATCTCCCGGATGCAAGCTCACAGCTGCGCGCTCCTGACCGCACGGCCAACTCGCCCGTATCACACAGTCTGACGCTGCTGTACCCAAAAGTGCAATACTGCGCCAAAGCTGCTTACGTAAACAGTAAACGTGCTTTTATTATGTTGTATCTTGATCATAGTCCGCCTCTGTGGTGTAGTGGTTGGCGTGATTAGCTGCCACCCCCGGAGGCCCGGGTTCGATTCCCGGCTCTGCCACGAAATTTGAAAAGTGGTACGAGGGCTGGAACGGGGTCCACTCAGCCTCGGGAGGTCAACTGAGTAGAGGTGGGTTCGATTCCCACCTCAGCCATCCTGGAAGTGGTTTTCCGTGGTTTCCCACTTCTCCCCCAGGCGAATGCCGGAATGGTACCTAACTTAAGGCCACGGCCGCTTCCTTCCCTCTTCCTTGCCTATCCCTTCCAATCTTCCCATCCCTCCACAAGGCCCCTGTTCAGCATAGCAGGTGAGGCCGCCTGGGCGATGTACTGGTCATACTCCCCAATTGTATCCCCCGATCAAGAGTCTGAAGCTCCAGGACACTGCCCTTGAGGAGGTAGAGGTGGGATCCCTCGCTAAGTCCGAGGGAAAAACCGAACCTGGAGGGTAAACAGATGATGATGATGATGATGATGATGATAATCTTGATCATAATCTTAAGACATGTTGTAATTGTTTAAGACTACAATTACTTTACGCACGAAACATTCTATGATATCAGATCCAGGATTCATCTCGTATTATAAGCAATGGAGGAGAAGGTGTGTCGAAAACAATGAAAATAAGTTCATAATATTGTTTCTCTTATACTGTGTTTTTCCTAATGCTCTGCTGACTCGGTTGCATCATTCAGTGGAAACGAAAGATGGAGAAATATCCTAGCCTTTTCCTATCCCGATGTCACAAAAAGTCTACATGTTAAACCGTTATGAGGAAAATAAGTACCTCACAAATTAAGGAACTTCCAGGTATTCAATGCGATTGATGAGGGGCATTATATCCAAAGGGCGTAGTCGTTGGCTTCTCATCAAGACAATCGTTATTTGAATCCTGGACAAACTTGTGGCATTTTTAAGTGAAACATCACCTCTCTGTGGTTCGGAACTCCACGTAAAACGGGAGGTACATTTACCATGGGGACGGTATCAATAGTCACGTAAAACTACAAGCCTTTTTTTGTCATATTCAAAACTTAATAGAAAATAAATATATGTTTAACAATAATTCTATAGTACATAAGTGCAGAATGATGTCGCAAATTACGGTATATAATTTCCTTTGCCTTTGGAAGAAATTGCGGTAATGTGAATGTAATGGCGGAACTCAAAATTTAAAGACTAAGAATACACATTCACATGCGGGAGAGGTTGCACTAAAGATTTGTGGATAGACTAAGAAATGCCGGTACATTACTGGGAGATCATAAATCATATTGACGTCATTTTTATAGCACTTGAAATAGACGACACATGATGGAGTGTATTAACTGAAACACAACAAGAAGACAAAGCTTAACTGAAAATTAACAACCGTAACTGAAATATTAAATCCAACGCTAATTACAAAATGACAAATGTTGACAACTGGAGAAGAAAAACAACGAAAATGACTGTGAACGGAGGAAGAAGGTTAGTTAACACAACGTACACAGTGGCTCAAAGCAAGCGACTGAACGCATTCACCACGTGCTTATTGAACGTCACTAATAAAGGCAACATGGTCACTGTTGCCTGTTGCCATAGCAACAAGCGCTCAGTGCTTCGCGGTACCCAACTGTTTTTCCGAGCGAGGCACCAGTCACACATCCCATCCTTCGAAAATAGAAGTGGGATGGACTCTTTAACACTAAGCCATAGGACTGGACCTAGTTCTAGTGGAGTCCGGTAGTATTTTAAGGTGTTTAAATGCGCCAGCCTCGCGTTTGTGCATTTCCTGGCAGGTAAAGGAACTGATGAGTGTGTCTCCAAGAAAAAATATTAAGTTGTGGGACGAAAATTCGTTCATATTATTATTATTATTATTATTATTATTATTATTATTATTATTATTACTGCTGGGCACGTAGCAGCCAAACGATTTTGTCATTGGCTTCCGCTACGGCAACTATGTTTCGAAAACCGGGCAATATATGTGGGATTTTTTAAATGAAAATTCACATCCCATGGTTCGGATTCAACGTAAAAAGGGAGGTCCCCTGACTAGCATCATAATATTAAAAGACACGAAACCTACAGGCGTTTTCATTTCTGCTGTAGACTGTGTAAACCTCTCCCTGGAAATGGAAGTAATTTCTAAACTTCTCAACGTCCTGACAGAAAATCGAACGACCATCCCTCTGGCTTAGCCAACTATGTATGTTCCACCTGGACTAGGCAACCAACAAGTTACAATTTTAAAAATTTACCCTTTTAGGGAGACTCGGCAATTTTGGTAGTAATGTTAACATTTGGGCTGGTTTTACAATTACAAAATATATTTAAGTAATTTTATACATTAGGTATTTACATTCAGACATTTTCTCATATGAATCCAAATTTTAAAACAAAAGATAAGTACAAGAAATGCCTCATAGATTAATTACAATTAATCACAACACACTCGTGTAAACTGACAAAGTCACTGGGATAATTTTACAATAAGTTAGTACTCGTTAAATTTGGCAATATATTTATTATCATTTAGACTTTCACGGCTTACCTACCTTATATACATACACGACGGATCGTATTGCTAAAATCTTACGCAGGTACCATGTAAGAACTGTTTTTTGAACAGAAATTAAGATTAGGCAACTCCTGCGACCAACTAAGAATAGTTTGCCTAAACTGCAACAATCTGGTATCTACAGAGTTCGCTGTACTTGTAGCAAGGTTTATATTGGGCAGACTTCGAGAACGGTATGTACTGGCATTAAAGAACATACCAGATATATCAGACTCAACCAACCTGATAAATCAGCTGTTGCTGATCATCCCTTAACACCTGGTCATGATGTCTTGTTCCAAGAAGTGGATGTTCTTGCCCGTAGAAAGCAATATCGCCCAAGAATATTATCAGGGAGGCGGTTGAAATACGTAAACACCCAGATAATTTCAAGCCCGACACAGGCTACAACCTCAGTGAATCACGGCTACCTATTAGCAGAACCATTAGAGAGAGATGCTTTACTGTTGCCATTCGTTGTCTCTAGCTGGGGCTAAAATGGCGTCCTTTTTACATCTTAGGGCACCATTTCAAGTTCCTCGTTGCTTTCTCCTAGCAACCTTTAATGCATCGTTTCATTTCTCTGTTGTCTCCTGATGAAGAAATGCACGGTTTCTTCCGAAACGCGTAGACTGTGTTTTATAATTAATTACACGGCATAAGCCCCAAAATATACCTCATGAATATTATATTTTTATTTTAAATTGACCGCTTTTAACCTAAAAATGTTCAGATATTCTGTAATACTTATGTTTAGCAATTTCTCCCTGCACTCATTGCATTTAAAATTCCGTCGGTTTCGGCACAGTTCTTGGCAAATCTCATGGTACCAATCCAGACACCTGTACAATGAATCGAGGATTCTCCATCTCGGTCCTCCTCGAATGACTGATGACATGTTTTACAAATCTCTCTACTTGGCCACGTGCTTCGTACTGTGTCAACGTTGCGTGTGCCACTTGGGCTGGTCTTCTTCTGATTCTCTGTCATTTCAACATCATCATCATCATCATAATTTAGGCCTACACTCATAGAAGTCGAAGCAAAACTGTCAAACACCAGCGATCTCGGCGCTGCGTTACGTCCTTGCCGGTCACTTGGAAACCGCTGTGGTAGTCGCATATTGCCTCCTGACTGTTGCACTTCGTCTATGTCATGCACTGCTGCAGGATGCTACACGTCCTCGGAAAGGGAATTCCTATCGAAGGGATGAATCCCTATGGTTCGGAAGCTACTGCAGATGTTCCCCCATGGACATAGTTTCCTGGCGGCACACCTCAAATGTTGGAAAGAAATCTTTCCTCAATGGTTTCCTTCCATTTCCTTTGAGGAAGTCTTTTACCTTGGTTACAGCAGCCAATGTAACACACCCTTATAGTACGCATTGTGGCTCAATGGTGGCAGGAAGAAACATAATTCGTAATTATGGCGAACGAACACACCGGCAGCAAGTGAATCATGCCATTAAAATTCGCATTTATTGTAAGCTCTTATTCCTTTCAAACACAATTTATGTAGAAACATGTCACCTTTGTACACAGATAATTATTCTTCAAAATGATTTATATATACCGGGCGAGTTGGCCGTGCGGTTAGGAGCGCGCAGCTGTGAGTTTGCATCCAGGGAATAGTGGGTTCGAATCCCACCCATCTGTGTCGGTGTGACGTAAATCCACTAGCAAAGAAAAGATGTATACATAAATTCCAATAGGCTGCTAGCAAAACTACAATTTTAAAATCAACCCCGGTATTACAATCTTCACTTGCTTTCAGTAAACATCCAACTGTGAGAAACTAATGCTTCTCTATATAGCCGCTGATAGCGCTTGGAACGCTCCTCAAAAATCCGCAACATTTGACAGATTTATTGGTGAACGCATGAACTTTACAAAAAATGACTCGGATAAGTTGGAAATAATTAAAACATAAAATAGTGCCAAATTAACCGTACTGCCAAATTTGCTGTGTCTCCTCCTATCTAGGACTACTTCTGTTCTGAAAGGACAATTATTCAATTTATTTATGTGGGAGAGGGACGTATGCAGCTGTGTGCAGCTCTGTGCCAGATAGTTTATTCACACATACTCTCTTACGACGTCGAACTTTAATGAAATGTCGTATGGCTTTTAGTGCCGGGACATCCCAGGACGGGTTCGGCTCGCCAGATGCAGGTCTTTCTATTTGACTCCCGTAGGCGACGTGCGCGTCGTGATGAGGATGAAATGATGATGAAGACAATACATAGGCCTACACCCAGCCCCCGTGGCATTGGAATTAACCAATTAAGGTTAAAATCCCCGACCCGGCCGGGAATCGAACCTGGGACCCTCTGAACCGAAGGCCAGTTCAGCCAACGAGTCGGACGTCCAACTTTGGTGAGAAGCTGTAACTGATACGTTGTGTAGTTCTTCACGGACTCGAACAAACAATACCCAAATGGCACTCACCCGTTTAGGAGCTTCAGCGAGTGCTTAGCGCTTTCGGCACGCCCGTATTCCCACTCGTGCTCTTGCATTAACAACGGCAGTTTCCAGACCAAAAGAGCACTTCCACTCTGTTACTTTCCACCAAGCACTCTACAAGACGTTTTATGGTTTGTATTCCAGGAGAGGTGATTAGTCGGCGGTGTGCAAAAAGCAAAGACATAAACAGAACATAGCAAGCTACACAAGAAGAAAGAGGGAAACTTGAAGTATTACCTGACTATTAATCTTAAGTTATAAGCTACAGAATGTACAGGTGTGCATAGGATCCAAACATGACTTTTCTTTCTAAAATATCGATTGCATTGACCGTGATTCGAATCACAGCTACCTCGGTGAGAAGCTTGTGATGGAATCATTCCGAAAACCACAACTAGCCGAAATTAAGAAATTATTTTCTACATTTTATAGATAATGAGTTTCTCATCTACGGTAAAATATAAGGAGGCGATTCGGGAGGTGATACGGAAGTTAACAAAGCCAAGATATGTAGTCCTGTTCGCTACTGTATGCAGCTAAGACATCAATTGCTCAACTCTAGAGTTGCTATCAGTTCTTAGTAATGCTCGCAAGAAACGCAACTTATGCGTAAAGGTACTCATCCACAATGCAACAAACCTTACGTGCCACATTTGTGTTGCGCAAGAAAAATAGCTCTCACTATTTACACACATGGCTTTCGGAGACGCCGAGGTGACAGAATTTAGTACTGCAGGATATCTTTTACGTGCCAGTAAATTTACCGACTTGAAGCTGATTTATTTGAAATACACAGGACTGAGCCAGGATCGAACCTGCAATGTTAGGGTTAGGAAGGCCACCACCTCAACCGTCTGAGCCACTCAGCCCACGCCTTTCTTTCTCGAAAACTTGTGCACCCAATGGAATATTGCACTGAGTGTTTATACCATATTTCATCTGAAATATATTTCATCATAGAGAACAAGAGCAAATGAAGAATGCGATCTGTGAGACGAGGCCACCACATTCGAATGTGAATGCCGCCAGTACAGAATGGTAACAAGAGAAAAATATTGTTGCAGCACGTAAAGATGCAACTGCACCATAATTATAGCTGTATGCACTCTGCTCCGCATTATTACTCCATCTCTCTGTGCCGGATGCATTTCACTGTCTGTTTCGGTCACGTCTCAGAAACAAGTCTACTTGATAGTAATTTGATCAATTTTATTGTGGCGCGGACAATAGAACACAATATGATACACCAGTCACGTGCGTAGCACCTGGAACAGATCATCTCAGGAAAGAACTAGAGCGAATGATCCAGCCATGACGATCTCAAATTCTAGTCATGAGAAACGTCACTCGTCAATTCGTTTTCTCATGGAGAGATCGTTCAACTTCAATCATGTGGTCAAACACAACTTAAACCGGTCGTATTATTCTTCGAATATGTGTACAATGGGCCCTGTTGAACGATAAAATTCAAGCTTCAAGAAAAAAATGTCCGACTACATCATCAAAAGCGAAGCAAAGTCACTTCCGTACAGGTCATGAAGGCCCTTGGAGGAGTGGAAGGTAAAGGCTTCCACCATTGTTAACCTCGGCACGTGATGGGGTAGAGTGGTTAGCTCTACGCCCGGCCGCCTTTGCCCCCAGGAATTAACTGGTACTCATTTTTGGTGTAGGCTGAGTTAACCTCAGGGCCACATGCACTTCCGGAAGTGGAAATCTCGTTTCTTAAATTTTACGACTTCCTGACGGGGATTCGAACCAACGTCCTTCCGGGCGAACTGAGCACGCCTTTACCGCCTCGGCCAGGAAGCCCCTCCGACTAAATCGTCATTCTATTAAATCTCAAATCAAATTTTATAGTTTTTACGCCCCGCTGATTCCATTTTTTTGTTTTCGGAGACTATTAAAATTTTGACGGAGGGAGATGTATGAGTGATTCAAGGAGGAATTAATTACAATTTTTACAAGTTGTTTTACGTCACACCGACACAGATAGTTCTTATGACGACGATGGGGTAGGAAAGGACTAGGAGTGGGAAGGAAGTAGCCGTGGCCGTACAGTACTAGTGAAAAGTTTAGGACCACATAAAAAAATCACGAAATGTCATCTAGGACCTAAAATTGTACCACTAGACTTCTGTAATTTTCTCTCTGAGCTCTCATACCTAATATGATATATTCAGCCTGATTTCATTGAGTTAGTCCAAGTTCTGTGGATGTCTTGAATTTTTAACTCTTGGAAGGCCACACTACAAAAATAAGAAATGTTGGTAATATAATGTACTGAATACTCTAAGTGGTTACAAGTATCACCACCAAGATTTTCTGTAGACTTTCAAAATTCGTTGGGGTAGTATGAATATAAAAATTCCGAAAATATGCGGCACCGTTTTTATTGCGTGTTTTCTTTGAAGCCGCGCCAAAATGGTTGATTTTGCTTTGTCTTTGTCATGTATGGCCCAAGTCTCAAGACAGCTATCGGCATCAGGATTATCTGCCCTGATAGTTTCACTTACACTCTGCAGATGGCATCCAAGAACACATTTCTGATGCCGATCGCTCACACTGAGATCTATGACAAGAACAAGGAAAATTTGACCATCTGAACTCTGGTTTTGAAAAATATGCAAAAAATCAGTGCCGCATTTTTTAGGAATTTTTATATTTATGCTAAAATGACCCCCACCTATTGCTAAGTCCGCAAAATAATCTTGGTGGTGATACTTGAAACCAATTAGAATATATAGTACATAATATTTCCGAAAATTTAGACTCTCTGATGTGACTTTAAAACAGTTAAAATGTATAACTTCTACAATACTTGGCGTAACTCAATGAAATCAGGCGACATACAGTATGTCATATTAGATGCGAGAGCCCAGGAAGGAAAGTACAGGGGTCTAGTGGCACAATTTCAGGTTCTAGATGACATTTCATGATTTCCTTATGTGGCCCTAAACTTTTAAACGGTACTGTAATTAAGGTACAGCATTTTCCTGGTGTGAAAATCGGAAATCCACGGAAAAACATCCCCAGCTCTACCGACAGTGGGATTCGAACCAACTATCTCACGAATACTGGATACTGGCCGCAATTAATTGACTGCAAATATCAACCTCTGTGAGAAGTTTATAAAACACCATGGTGAACAAAGGAAATGAGCTTTAAAAGCAGATGTGAATAATAATAAAAAGAATAAGAATGCCCAACCTTGAATAAACGATCAGTGTAGTGGTCTTCGATTCAGTGAGCCTCAGGTTCGATTTCTCACCAGACTGGGGATTTTAGCACCGAGCAAGTGAAACGCAAGTTTTCATCTTTATTTGGACATTATTTAAGTTGTAGGGCATTCGCTCATGTACATATATCCCATATAGGGTAAATGTACCGTTAATCGGCACTGACCGAGTGATCGGCACTTTTGCGATTAAATGCCTATATCAAGGCTTTAACTGAATAGGTTTGCCATCTGCTGGGATTTTCACAAACCTTAGGTACACACGATTCATCCAAACTCCACTAGAGGCGCTTGTGTCGAAGGTGTTCTGCCACGCTGTCAGTTGAAGTGAACTCGTGTGATGTCACTGCCGTTGCCTAGCGTGCGTGTTAAGGAGTAGGACTTCAGTATTCGTAACATCGGCGTGATTTGCAATGTAAGTACTGTTGAACTTTTAATTATTCTGTTGCAAAACTACGTGTTGCATGAGTCAGAATACACAGAACATGATTTTAATCATTTATATTGTAACAGGAACGCCCGTACTTCAGTATATCGGAGAGCATGAGGAACGACAAGGCGTGTACGGCCCATGCTAAGAGAGTAAGAGAGAAGGGTAGTGAAAGAAAAATTCATGATTAAGTGGATCCTTCAGTTTATTCAATAAATAGGCAAATAATTATGTCACCTTTTATAGCTGAATTGTAGATTTGTCCCTGAGGGCGTGAAGAGGACGTTGTCCCGCGGCGGCTGCGTCGTCTTGCGGTCGGCGTCGGCGTTGTCTTCCGTCGTTGGTGTTTGTATTAGTGTTGATGACTCGAACCAGAGGCAGGAACGGGGAAATGTGGAGCTTCCACATTTGACGTCATGGGGTACTGGTGTGACACTTCCCTATGGCGAAGCACGCCGAAATAGTTCCCACAGCAGCAAGGATAAAGTTAGAGTCACAGTTCGTATTTGGAATAATACGCAAATGAAACAATCTAGGACCTTCCGAGGTGCGGTGATCAAGCACTTCATAAAGAAAATCGAGTACAGTCTCTGCACTGTACTCCACCAGCATAATACATTTGTTGAAATAAATGACAGTCCAAGTTCCAGTACGTCGTGATTTTCAGATTATCACTGGCACTTAAGATCATAATGCAACACAGTTCAACGGATAGACACAATTAATGCAAGAACACAGTTTTAAACGAATTCAAAGCTGGCACAGTTTATGTGAGAACACAGTCTTTAAATGAATTCAAGCTGGCGAGAACACAGTCTTTAAACGAATTCAAAGCTGACACAATTAATGCAAGAACACAGTTTTAAACGAATTCAAAGCTGGCACAGTTTATGTGAGAACACAGTCTTTAAATGAATTCAAGCTGGCGAGAACACAGTCTTTAAACGAATTCAAGGCTGACACAATTAATGCAAGAACACAGTTTTAAACGAATTCAAAGCTGGCACAGTTTATGTGAGAACACAGTCTTTAAATGAATTCAAGCTGGCGAGAACACAGTCTTTAAACGAATTCAAGGCTGACACAATTAATGCAAGAACACAGTTTTAAACGAATTCAAAGCTGGCACAGTTTATGTGAGAACACAGTCTTTAAATGAATTCAAGCTGGCGAGAACACAGTCTTTAAACGAATTCAAATATACAGCCGGACCGAGAGACGAATTATGTCGCGACGTGCTTACTTGCACACACTCGCTGACTCACGGCTTACTGCCGACTCACTCCACTCTCTGCCTTCAGCACACTGCCGTCGCATACCGCACACTCTCTTTCTGCTTTACTGCAGGCTCTCTGCTTACATTCTGCCTTACCCCAGGCTGGCGACTCGCTTATATTTCGTTCATGCAGCAATGGAACACGAAGGAACCTTCTGCGTGACGTCGCTTGTCCTTGGCCGGTGTTCTGGAACGTCGCGAACTTGCTCGCAGTTCCCATTATGCCTGTGCGCTCGGCGCAAGTTTTAAATGCTTACGGCCGGGTGTTAGCGAGCTCCTCTTAATAAAAGAATGAAACGTGAATGCTCGTAGGGTGTTACCGTTTCAATATTATATTTTCGGTCAGTGCCGAATACTAGTTCAAAGAAAATCATAGCCGTACCAGTTATCGACAGGTGTGCCGATAACTAGTGCAACTGAGGCTTCCAGGAAGTATACCTTTTCTTAATATATAACTCCCGCTTCATAACCTTCCGTTGGAAATATCAAAAAGAAATACTTTGAGTACATTTGAACTAGTAATCGGCATATACATTCTTCACTCAGTTTCTTTTTAAAGTCTGATAAAATAAATGCCGAACATTAGGTCATGTATGTGCCGATCACTCGACAGTGAATTCACATTTACCTTTCAGATGGCTCCGAAACTGCTTTATTCAGAAGAAAGCATGAGGAAGGCTTTGGAAGCCGTGGCTGGAGGTATGCCTGTCCTTAGAGCAGCGAAACAGTACGGAGTGCCAAGGTCAACACTTCAGGACAAAGTAAACAGAAGAACTCCTTCTTATCGAAAAATGGGACCTTCATCTGTTCTTAGTCAAGATGAAGAGGCAAAACTGGTTAACTGGATAATTACTTTGAGTAAAAAGGGGTTTCCTGTGACGAAGCATCAACTTTGCGATTCTGTAGCTATGGTAGTGAAAACATTACAGAAAGAAACCCCTTTTAGTGAAGGTAAACCAGGTAGGCACTGGTACGAAGCATTTCTTAAAAGGCATCCCGAAGTTACTGAAAGGGTTTCTGAAAATCTGACAACAAACAGAGGATTTGTAAGTGAACAGAGTTTAAGAGATTGGTTTAAGGAAGTGCTTGACTATTTGACAGAACATGGTTATGCAGACATTTTAAAAGAACCTTCTAGAATTTTTAACTGTGATGAAACTTGTTTCTTTTTATCACCCAAAGATAACAAGGTTTTGGCGCAGAAAGGCTCAAGAAATGTCTATAATGTTATTGCTAGTGGGGAGAAAGACAATGTAACTAGTTTATTAATGGTGAATGCCTCAGGTTCAATAGCCCCTCCAATGGTTGTGTTCAAATTCAAGAGAGTTCCCAAGCTTGTTTCTGATGCAGTCCCACAATCATGGGGGATTGGCCGTTCGGACAATGGTTGGATGACAGCGGAAACTTTCTTTGAATACATTACGAACGTGTTTTATCCATGGGTAATAGAGCAGGGTATTAAACTACCAATATTATTATTCATGGATGGACATACATCACATCTAACCTTACCCCTCTCAGAGTTTTGTGAAAAAAGTGGTATAATTCTTGTTTGTTTGTACCCAAACACTACGCACATCTTGCAACCCCTTGATGTCGCCGTGTTCCGTCCAATGAAGCTTTTCTGGAAGAAAGCTGTGCATGACTGGAGAAATGAAAATGATCACGAAAAGTTAACTGTGAGTAAATTTGCTCCATTACTGGACAATGTACTGAAGAATATTACTTCTCAAACTATTGTGAATGGTTTTCGTAAATGCGGTTTGTTTCCATTTTCTCCCGAAGCTGTGGACTACAACAAGATATTGAAGAAAAGGGAGGATGATAGGCCTACTGTTCCAAATGTAGATGATGTAAAACCTCACTTGAGGTTCTTCGAGAAACGTATAGACTCTGAAATAGGGCTACTTGATTCGTTTAAAGCAACAACTGGACGCTGGGTTGGTTCGACCAAGGACGAAAATCTCTTTTACTTTTGGAGGGGACTGAAGGAAGAAGCTGGTGAAATGCAAGCACTGGAAAACACAGCTGACGAAGTGCCAATTGTGCCTGCAGATTTTCCTTTTTCACAGCTGAAGGTAAACGAAACAGTTGAGATGTATTTAGAAAATCACGATTTCAGTGAATTTGAAGGACTCCTAACTAACACTCCAAATGAGACTTCCCATTCAAGTGAGTGTGTGAATACTTCATACTCTGGAGGGACTACTGAGGAATTATCTGGGCACATACCCAATTTAGATAGGGAACCGTTTGAGCAATCGGATAACTTCAGCAGAGATTTACCACTTCGGATGCCAAAGAAGTGCTTGCTTCCAGAGTTTAACTCTGTTAATGGATGCATCGATCCCTCTGTAACAAATCGTGGAGAATCCAAGTGTCAGGCATCCACGTCAGAAAGTAGATTTATCCCTCTTTCTCGTATTCTTAACCATAGTAATGGGACAGTAGCAGAATCTTCAACCAGTGCAATTCAAGTTTCTGGAGATACATTGAATCATAATTCTCAAGCGGTCAATATGACAGACGATAGGCCTACATGTTCAAATCAGGAGACAGCGTCGGATCAAACACCCGATAAGTGCAATACCATGAATTTCAATGAGTTAGGTTCTAAACACCTGTCGACTCCACCTTCCACGTCTCAGGTAGTTATATCTCCTTTTAAAAGCATACTTTTCTGGCCAAAAGATCAGCCAGTTCTGAAGAAGAGAAAGAAGGAGAAGATACCAGTAGTAGCAACATCTGCACAATGGATGAGATACTATCAAAAGAAGGAAGAGGAAAAAATTAAAAAACAAACTGAACTAGAGGAACGTAGAAAGAAAAGGGAGCAATCAAAATCAAAAAAGGAAGAACAAGAAGTGGAAAAGAAAACTTTGCCTAAAAAAGCAACTCGTAATAAAAAGATTCAGGAAGCAAACGATCAAGAAGCTGTACATGAAAATAAGAAGAGAAGGATTAGGGAAACACCTTCGGAAGTTGCAGAGGATTCATGGTACTGCGAAATATGTGAAGAAGACAAAAAATTGCCTATGATACAGTGCATGCAGTGCAAAACATGGTTTCATGAAGAGTGCTGCAGTATCAATAAGAAAAGGGCTTCCATGACTTTCACATGCCACAGTTGTGTAAATGAATAAACCTTTCAGTGTCAGTGTTTCATATGAAAGAAACGTACGCCTGATTATAATATTATGTCAATTAAAGCTAAACGTTGTTTTGATAGGCTTACTGTACTTAAGACCACAAATCTGTGGTGTAATGAAATGTATCCTTGTGCGTGTTACTTAATGGTGATTCAATAGTGAACATACTGTTTCAATTTTTAGGGTGAAATTTTGTAATATTAAGGTAGAAATAAAATCTGTCTTGACTTAACCACATTTTAGTTGCCACTGCCGATTAATGGTACATTTGAGTGCCGATAACCGGGTCTCAGCTTTTCTTGCGCTGCCGATCATTGGTACAAGGGGTGCATCTAGTAAAATAAATTATTTTGAAATGAACGGGTTGTCCGTGCAAGCACTTGAATATATCCTTTCGAATACAAAGGTATTTATGTGCCATATCAATGTAAGTTGCAACCAGTATTGTAGAAATTAAAGACTTTACACATGATGATGTAACGCGGTTCCTCTTAAGGTGCCGATTAATGGTACACTTACCCTACTAAACGAAATATATAATTTCAGATGTCATTTCTGCATGAATCATGGTTTCTTGGACTGAGCCATCTATAACTCAATATAAACTAGTAGTCGTACAAGTCTATGTCGGTGTAACCACCTTTGCTGGACGAGCTCAACTCTGCTTTCGCGAGTTACGTCAACTTCTTCTTGAATTGGGGACTATAGTTCCAAGAGCATGTCTGATCATATAACAGTACAAAGTCAATCTCCCCATGATTGTTAATTCCACTCAAAGTAAGCCTATTTTTCACATTTCATTAGATTTATATACGCACTTGAAAAAAGTATTGTGGGATTCATCATCATCATCATCACCGGTGCGACAGCCCTTTGTGAGCCTTCGCCTTCTGAAGAAGTTTTCCCCATTCTTCCCTGTTAAGTGCACAGCTCCTCCAATTCTTGATTCCAATTATCTTTACATCCTCTCTCGCCCCTTCTTCGCACCTTAACTTTGGTCTTCCAACTTTCCTGATTCCTTCTGGCACTGCAATGAATATCTTCTTTATCATTCTGTCATTAGCACGCAGCGCATGTCCTACTCACTCCAACCTTCTGATCTTCATGCAGTTAACGATGTTTGCTTTATTATAGGTATAAATTATACAATTCATGATTATATCATCTTCTCCAGACACCATTTTCTTCCACTGGCCCAAACATTTGCCTCAAAATCCTTCCTTCAAATATACCGAGCTGTCTTTCATCAGATTTTGAGAGTGTCCAGGTCAGAGCACCATATGTTAATACAGGTTTTACTAAAACTTTATACACTGCGACTTTAGTTTTCCTTAATAGAAACCTACACTTCAGATGTTTCCTGAGGCCATGACAGCACTTTTTAGCAGACAGTATACGTTTTTGTATTTCAGAACTAACATTTTTTTGGAATTAACTTCTGATCCAAGGTAGGTAAAGCTACGTATAACATAGAAATGATACGAGCCAATTTCTATGAATGTAGATCCACTAGGGTAGTCCTTCTTGGTTACGGGCATGTACTTAGTTCTTCTTCATTAATCTGTAAATTCATCTTTCTTGCTGCTTTTGCGAGGCTTGTGAAAGCTTCTGTCAATGCTCTTGGTGTTCTTGCGATTAAATCAATATAATCTGCATATGCCAAAATTTGAACTGATTTATATAAGGTGGTTCCCCTTGTGTTTTTACTCGCATCTCTAACAACTTTCTCCAAAGCGATATTGAATAAAATGCATAATAATGAATCTCCTTCCTAACTCCGTTCTTGGTCGTTACAGCACTTGATAACATATTCTGGATCTTAATTTGATTCCGAGTATTTTCCATAGTAGCTTTTACAAGGCCGATCAATTTATTAGGGATTTCCAACTCTTCCATTACTACATACAGATTACTTCTATCAATGCTGTCATAGGCTGATCTGAAGTCAATGAAGATGGTGTGTATCAATTCCAAATTCTTTACATTGTTTAAAGTATCTGGCGGATTGTGAAGATCTGATCAATAGTAGATCTTCCTAAGCGAAATCCGCGTTGATAGTCACCAACCGCATTTTCCACGTAAGGCACCAATCTGCTAAAGAGAATATTGGAAAATATTTTATAAGCAATGGATAATAGGAAGATACCTCTATAGTTAGAACACATCATGATATCACCTTTCTTATGTATCGGGCACATGATACCTACATTCCATTCATAAAGGATTGTTTCAGCTACCCATATCTTGGCCATTAGTTTGTGGAAGAGTTTAACAAATACTTTTCCAGCATTTTTCCCGGGGCTTTGTTATTATTTAAGTACTGAATGGCAAGCTCAACTTCCTCAGTAGTAGGTATCGGTACTTCTATTTAGGATTTTCTTGTTTAAAGGAGGTAAGGTTTATTAGTCATCATCTGGAATTTCATTGAACAATTCATCAAAATACTGGACCTATCTTTCTGGTATTGCTTCCTCACTGTCCAATATTATGGCATCTTTATCTCTACACAAATTTGTTCCAGGCTGGAAATCCTTACGACTTTTATTTAACATCTGGTAGAAATCTCTCACATCATTCATCCCTTTCAACCGTTCCAATTCTTCCAATTTTTTCCTCTCATACTGTCTCTTTTTGTTCTTGTTCAATCTATTTTATTCTCTTCTGGAAATTCTATACTCTTCCACTGCTTTTCGGGTGTGATTCCTCTGTTGCATTCTCTTGTATGCTTCATTTTTAACGTTGTTGCTCGTGCACACTCTTCATCAAACCAATTGTTGTACCAAACGTTCTCTTCCCTTCCTAAAACTTCATTTGCAGTTTATAATAGTGCGTATTTTAAGATTCTTCCAGATTTCATCAATACTCTCTCTATTAGGCAAATCGATCAGGGCCTCATTAAGGAAGTTAGCATATCACAAAGCAGTTTCGGGCTCCTTCAGCCGAGCACTGTTGAACTTTCTTGCATTGGATCCATGTACCATTCTAGCATTAGATATTCGGCTTGTAATAGTTGCTACCACAAGGTAGTGGTCAGAGTCAGCATTGGTCCCCCTATAACTTCTAACATCCATCAAGTTAGAGAGGTGTTTTGCATCTATTAGGAGGTGACCAATTTGGTTAAAAGTACTTCCATCTGGAGACTTCCATGTCATTTTATATTGTATGTCCTTGTGATTAAAAGTTGTAGTGTACTTCCCACTACCATATTTCTTGAGGATGCAAAATGAATAAGCCAGATTCCATTATCATTAGAAATGCCATGCAAGCTGTGTTTTTCAATACAAGGTCTCTATTTGTCTTCCTTTCCTATCTTCGAATTCAAATCCCCAAAGATTATTTTACAGTCTGCTCTTGGGCACTCATTATAAATTTCATCTAATTCATTGTAAAATGAATCCTTAGCTTCGTCGCTCCTATCTTCAGTTGGAGTATGTGCACAGATAAGACTGTAATTGAAGAAATTCCCTCTAATTCTAAGTCTGAACAATCTATGTGATTTTGCCCGAAAATCCATGATAAGACGCTTTATCTGCTTATCGACAATAAAACCAGTACCAAGCATATGATCCTTCGTGTGGCAACTATAGAATACCATGTGATTCTTAATCAGTAGAACTCCTTCACCAATCCATCTCACTTCTTGAATAGCAGTAATATCTAGTCGATACTCATCCAGCTGATCAAGCAACTTTCTTAGGTTTCCAGCTTTGTAAAGAGTTCAAACATTCCACGAACCAATTGTCAAGTCATTTACACGTTTGCGAGGTCGCCGTAAAAAGGTCGGGCCGGCTATTTCTTCTTCAGTTTTCGTATATTCGTACCGAGAGGTTTTGCAGATTGGGCTGTCAGTCCAACGCCAACCCCCAGCAATCCTGGAGGGTTGATGTTTTCTTTCGGGGTTGTCTCCCTTAGCTGGTGGGTTCCCATTTTGAAGCGTCGGTAACTCGCTTTTTCTCTCTTACATGACTTAGCCGTGTACACGTAGTGTACCCGTTGACCAGGGGCCACGACATGGATGTATCGGACTTGGTAGAATTAAATGGCATTTCCTGTGTTTTATTAGTACACTTCCACCAGCAAGAAGTGAACTCACAGGACCACATACTACCCATTCGACCCCCGTATTGTGGGATTAGGCAGCTAAATGGTAGGACGTGTGTATTCTTGTTGTAAGTGGTAGAAACAGGGGCGTAGGAAGGGGTGGGGTGGTTATAACCCCTCCCCACTACGGAATTCTTACAATAAGAAAATTAACAGAAACTAAAAATAAACTAAATTAACATTCAGAGACATATTTGTAGAGCCAACAGATCTGTAATTCACTTATATCAGTGTCCTTGTAATGACAAGTAATGCATACACCATAATTGTGTTCTACCATCATTTTGTAACTATGAACCCCCACCCCCACCCCACCATCGGCCGACACTGGCTACGCAACTGGGTAGAGAACACTGTATACACACAGGCAATTCAGTTGCTTGTTTACAATAAAGCAGATGTCGCTGCTTACGGTCTGTGTTGAGCCTGGGGTGAACTATGCCATTTTAGGTGAAGACTGGTGGCTGCATATACAGTGCATTATGATCTTCAGCTTGTGCTTACATTTCATCTGCTATGCGTATTTCACAGTTTGACTGAGCGAGAACTGTGGCGAGGGTTAATTATTCAGGATTGTCTCTCTTAGAAATATTGGTTTTTTTTACGCCTTATAAAGCTCCTTCTGTTCTTCATTTGCTTTTTAGAATTTTCCTTGCCTTTACTACAAGGCATTCTTTTTGTAATCATCTCCTACCGCAGATTTCTTCTCACGAATATCACTTACACTATCATCAGTGAAACTAACCATGTATTCCCGCAGGGAATTCTCGTCAAGTCCATTCCTTTTTAGGCAGTGAAGGAGGTCACTGAATATGGTGTGTGATCTTAGATCGGTAAGTTCCACCAATTCTTTTTTTTTTTTTTTTTTTGCTATTTGTTTTAAGTCGCGACGACACAAATAGGTCTTATGGTGACGATGGAATAAGAAAGACCTAGGAATGGAAAGGAAGCGGCCGTGGCCTTAATTAAGGTGCAGCCCCAGAATTTGCCTGGTGTTTAAATGGGAAACCACAGAAAACCATCTTCAGGGCTGCCGACATTGGGGTTCGAACCCACTATCTCCCGGGTGCAAGCTCACAGCTGCGCGCTCCTAACCGCACGGCCAACTCGCCCGGTCCACCAATTCTAAGATGTATTATGTACATCGCTGTCACCACTTACTTCAAATGGTTTCAGCTTTTTGTAGTCCTCAGTTTCGCCAGTCGAAATACGTGCACGTATGTAAATATTTAAGGCACTTTTATTATTTATGGTAGTTGATTCATAAAGTATATATATACAATTTTGTTTTACGTCGCACCGACACAGATAGATCTTATGGCGACAATGGCTTAGGGAAGGGCTGGGAGTGGGAAGGAATCGGCGGTGGCCTCAATTAAGGTACAGCCCCAGCATTTTCCTGGTGTAAACATGGGAAACATCGGAAAACCATCTTCAGGGCTGCCGACTAAGCCGCCCGCTCCTAACCGCACGCTGAACTCGCCCAGTCATCGATAATAATACTGTGACCGTACCGGCACAATTAGTATTTATTTCAAGTGATATGCTTGGTAAGGAGGCTGGCAGCAAGCTTTCTTTGTGTGGATGCTGGGGGTATCGTCAGGTTGTGCAATACGAAGCCCGCCAGAGAGGCGCCTTCACCCGCCCACTGGGTGGCTTAAGGAATCCCCGAGCTAGGCACACGTCATAGAAGAAGCAGGAGAAGAACACTATTTAGCGACTCCATATTGGAAAACATCTGCCAGCGTACAGCGATGCCAAAGCGATCGGGCAAAATTTAATGCATTTTCGGCATAAATAAGGCTTAATTAACAATACTGCACCCGTTAGAGGAGTGTGCTGAATTTTGGTGGAATTATAAAGTCAAGAGTTCTGATAGAAAATACTCTCCAAGCGAAAGGCGTTGGTAAACAAGTTATATAAGACCCGTAGCGTACGGACGCCATGGCTGAAACCAGATGCTTTTGGGGATTCCCTATTTCCCCTCCAAGCTGATTAATTAATTACTGCAGATCCGCCGAACATATTCAACTCCGCATATCATAGCGTACTTGTGCATATGCAGGTCACACAGTCTAGCGTATTGCTAATTTCAACAGGCTGGTTTATCCAGGAAAGGCCAGAATCAGAGTGGGGAGAACACACGCTAGCCACCCCTATTCCCGGTTTGGCTATATAGTTGTTGCAGTTTCTCGGGGGAGGAGTAGTCGAGAACGAGCTTCAGAAGGTGGAACTACGTACGGTCCGCAAGCCAGGTCTACCTCTACTTTGTCTGTATAACTGACACAAAGAAACGGGAGTGAATTTTTAAAAGTGTTTTCCAGTGTGCAGCGATAGTAGAAAATGTAACTATATGACAGAGGTATTTGTGCGACGTCCGATCGCGAAGTAAACTCTGAATATTTGTCATTATGTCTTAGGTAGTGACTGTAAAAGGCTAATGTCTGTAGCAGTAAGGGAGCTCAGCTTCGAGAAGTCTAACTTTGGGATTTGGTAAACTTTGTTTCAAAGAAAATCAGATCGTGTGAAGAAATATCAGTTAAATTCATGTAACATTGAGAGCAGGATTTCCGGAACAGATTATAACACCAAGTAAAGGGGAATGATAAGTTCAGGATCTGATTTAATCGAGACAAGAAAGTAAGAAAAGGACGGTTGATATAAGTCACGGACGTAGGAGGCGATAGACTTGGGAAGGAGGAAACCACGAATCACAGCTTGCCTGATTTAACTAAATAGACTAGCTGAGATATCCATAATAATTAGCATCACGTAACTAGTATCGCTCTAGAACGATAGAGGGGAAGTTAGATGGTGTCGAGTGATCAACAAGTGTGCAAGATTGTGTGAATATAATTGCAGTGATTTGTTCACCAGGAAGATGGATTACTCCAGCAAGGTCATCACACGCTTAGAACCAAGGACTGCACGAGCCAGCGAAATGGAGTGAGCACCGATGGCAGGCCCCTGAAAACTTCGGACGGGGGCCAGAAAAACATCATAAACTGTTGAGTATTGAGCTAATTTCTTCCAATGTTAGTATTTCCCCTTGTAAATAAAGTTACTGTAAAGATAGGGTTAATGATGAGGTAATTGATAGGTTAATTACCTGGAGTGGTCGGATGACCCTTGTTTAATTTGTTTCTTGTAAGTAGATATGGGAAGGAAGTGAACCAGGAAGGATGTATAGAGTTTGGGACCCCTTTTAGAAGCCGCATGCTATCCTATATTTTTTTTTGTTGTTATGAGTGCTGAGAAGGATTTAAGGGGGAAAAATGAATAGAAATTTGGCCAGGTTAATGCCATATTTTCATCTGCGTGACTGCATAATACGAGCATGGATTAGTCGGTGTCAGTATCATTAACATGTACCTATACAGAAGTTAATGTGGGATAGTGACAGCACTCAAGTCATAAAAGTAGAGACAGTAGTTAGTTTTTGCATGCTAGTGTATAAGTTTGGCTGTAACTGAGGACGTTCGAGAAAAGACGTGCGGAGGTTCAAACCTGGCCCACCCTACACATTAGCTAGGCTAATAAAGTAGAGATTTTCTAGTTGAGTTTGATCATGTCTGAATATTACTATTATTATTATTATTATTATTATTATTATTATTATTATTACTATTATCATTATTATTATTTTCTTAATGTAACTTGATCAGTGTTTTATACTGATACATTTCAAGCAACAGGTTAGTGGATTATTATTATTATTATTATTATTATTATTATTATTATTATTATTATTATTATTATTATTATATGTATTTTCTTAAAGTAATGTGATCGGTGATTTTTATATACCGATATATCTCGAGTAGTAGGGTAGTATATGACAGGTACACAATCTCGCCTCAAGGTGGAGAGATTAGGGGACATTGTTCTTTGGGTTAAAGGCTGACGTAACTGTGGTAAAAACGTACGACGGAAGAAACGTATGGTTGAACCCCAGACTCCTGGAGAGTTGACGGGATTTTTGGTATAAGATAGCGACTTAATTTGAGAAATGATTCAAGGACATAATGATAGTATGAGCTGGTTCGAGCAGGTGTACCCTGCATTAGCTCGATTATATGATTTTGATGACTCGGTGATTGCCGATATTGAGTGCGGTAAATGCTCTCTCGCCGCTGTGCAAAGGGAATGTTCACAATGAGTGATTTATGGCCCCAGAAAGGGAAGGTCCTTGTGAGAGGGCAGATGAGGGTAGTCGCTTGGCCGAGAAGTGTTTTTCTTTAAGACGGTGCAGTCTTCTGTGAGAATAAAGACAGAATATTTACGTAATTACCACACACGATCCACCAGCCATAATCTAAAGGCAATGTAGGAATTTATGACTGTCCTCTACATGATTAGACTAATTAGGGCTTGATTACAGGACCCTTGATGGAGACGACCAGAGTCTCAGGTTCGAACCTCAATGGAGCACAGAAGGGACCGACAGCTCACTCAAGTAGCGGGCGCTACGAGATGATATACAGCCATTTATACTTTGTGTTGGTGTATAATATGTGTTTCTTTTTCAGAGTGTGATCTTGTTTTATGTTGTGTACTGTTCTGGGCGAATTTAGACTTCGTGAATTTTTCACTGGTAGTTGTTGGAAGTGACGGGTTCGTTGTCGATGTTCGTGTGATTTTTATTTCATTTGTCTTCCAATTGGTGGAGACGCGCAATATTATTTCCTTTTCCATGGTTTACGTAAACATATGATTATTTCTGCAGTATATTTCTTTTTATTCAGGTACAGATATTTGGTGGCGGTAGATATAAGATAGAATGACCACTCCGGGGTAGTTGAATTAGTGTAAGTAAATGTTTAACCTCATGACATGGGATTCGGTCCCAGGGAATACTGATATTTGGAGGAAAATGGTTCGAATTGTAACTGTAAATAGGTAATCTGTGTTATATTTTATTTGTGTATCACTCAACAGTTTTTGATATCCAACGGGAGATAGACAGACAAAACAAAATGATATGGACGTCGTATGTCAACGAGATTGGACATCCCTCGGGGATGTATATTTTTCTGGGTATGTCAAATCAGGTATCCATCAGCTTGTTTCGTTAGTTCGGATGGAAGTCTTCTTTCATTTGAAATATCCTTAGGAACTGTGGTCATCCACATAAATATTCTTATGGAATGTGGATGAAGTTTAACTGATGGATGGTAGCACGGATTTTACCGTTGCTAAATATTTGTATTCAACTTGTCAATTTATATTAATTTTCCAAGGATGTCATAGTGTATGTGTATATTTCAACGAGCGCCTTAGTAAATTTGGAAAACTTATTTGTGCTTATTCTTTGCCGAAAAACAAGCATCCAAAATCCTCTTCCGTTCATTGTAGGCCTTTAAGGTAGTTTATGTTTTATAGCCTTTATTTGCCGCGAACGTTCTTCGGCCCTGAGGAGTCCGTGTTCAGACCTCAGGAACGGGAGAGTAGCTCTGATCTAGCTAGGTCGAATGGTCGATAACCCTTCATGTGAGTGGATTAAGTATACAATCCCAATGAGGAGAAATCGGCACAGACCGAAAAGATCCCTTGACTATCGACTTCCGTGGAGCATGGTCCCATGTGTTCGTGACCCGAAAGGGTTGGTTTGTTGTCACATGGTCCCATGAGTCATGGGGGACGGTGGGAAAGGTCCCATATGGCGCCCTCCGTGTTGGCATTTTCGGCATTTTCGGCATTTGCGTGTAGGCATTTTCGGCATTTTTCGGTAGGTATTTTCGGATTTGAATTTTAATGTTTTCTTTATTGGGCGCATGGCATATATGCCTAAGTTGAGATGGATAGGAATGGCCAATTATGACAAGAAACTGATTTAGTTCATACTTGGATGCACGTAATTGGACCAGTAGTTAAATCTGAATGACTAAGTAAATAATAAATGTTAATTTGAGGAATTTTTCGGTATGTCGTGGTTATTATTATTATTATTATCATGGCAATAACCATGACGGTCATTCAAAGCAATGGACGTACCCGGAAGGTAAATAAGGAGTCAATCGAGTCCAGGAAACAATGAAATGATTTTCCAGAATCTGGGGAAAAATGAATATCGATACCCTTCAGGTAATCATATTCGCGGGTATGAGTCGGAAGGTACTGTTTGATGTAGGCCTCATTGCTAGTAGTGAATGTTATTTATATATTAAGGTAGATTTCTCGTGATTTAGCAAGGGTAACCTCAGGCCCTTGAGCTGATTATGAAATGACAATAAATTAGGTTTCAGACGGAAAGTCTTGGGACGGTATGACCTATTGTATCGGGTGTATCTGCCTCAATGCTTGACGGATGACCTGTTTTATTGGCATATACCACCTGTGTTGGTAATTTAATGCGCGCGTGATTAATTTATTCAAAATTGATTATTGATAAAAAAGGCTATGTTTTTAAATCGTGATTTTGCTCTCGGTGAAATAGGGGTGTACAGGTTAGGCAACTTCGAGTTCGCCGTATTTGAGGCGATGTTTTGGAAGTAATGTTTTGATTTTGAAAAAAAAAAAAAAATTTCGAAGTTGAACGGGGGGAACGCATTCTTGAACGAACATTGTTTTGTGTGTCTATCAACCCGAGGTCCAAGGTCCGAAGGTGAAGGGGGTCTCATTTTTAATGAAAACAGTTGTATTACGATGGATATGGAAGTAGTCAGGGAACTCTTACGGGAGTTGCGCGAGGACATTCAGGGTATGAAGGAACTGATGCGGGAAAATAATGAGGAGATGCAGGAAAAACTGAATCAAACGAGTGAAAATATTCAGGACAATTTAACGGAAAAACTGAATCAATCTAGTGAGGATATTCAGGAAAAGATGACGGGAAAACTGAGTCAGGCTATTGGAAACGTTCAGGAAAACATCAAAGAAATGATAGACCAGGTGCAGACAGAGTGCAAGGTAGGAAGGGAAGAAATAAATAAGCGATTAGAGCGAATCGATGAGCGGCAGGACGAATTGGTCGAACAATTGAGAGTCGATCGGGAACGCTGCATTAAGATAACCGAACGTTTAGAAGAACGAGTAGGGAGCGTAGAGGCAAAGCAGGAGGAGATCAGTAAGACCATGGATACGGCAATTGAACGCATTGACTGTGTTGAGGCTCGAAGCACAAGTGTCGCGGAGCAGTTAGACGAACACATGAAGGCGACAGTCGAATACCAAGAGAATCAGCGTAGGGAAACTGAGGCAATAACTCGGGAAGTATCCCAAACCCAGATGAAGCTGAATGACGTACGCCATAAAGCCGAAGCGTTACGACAGGAGTTTACCGACGCGATCGAACTGCGTGTAGCAGAAGAAAGAGAGATAACGTCCGTAAACATTACCGCGATCCGGGAAGAAATCGACAAGAGGGACGATAAACTTTCAGACAGGATCGAGGATTGGTCACATAGAACTCAGAAGGTCAAGCTCAAAGTAGACACCCACGACGCCATGATTCAGGAATTAAAGGAAGAGTTTGGGAAAATTAAAGTAGGGAAGGATTTTCCGGAAGTTGGGAAGGAATTTAGCCCAATGAAACCAATAGAGGAAGCTGGGCGTGTGCAAGAGAGGCAAGAGCGGACGGCTGGTATAGTCCTTTTGAAGAGGAAA
Organism: Anabrus simplex; assembly: GCF_040414725.1. NCBI lineage: Eukaryota > Metazoa > Arthropoda > Insecta > Orthoptera > Tettigoniidae > Anabrus > Anabrus simplex. The sequence goes on from NC_090267.1 coordinate 156,089,908, forward strand.
ATTAACGAGGAGGCGAACATGACTGATTTAGCTAACGGGAAAATTCAAGCTCAATGGTCCAGACAGCAAATTAGTGCTGACTCTAAGGAGCATTTAAATAAGTCTGCTGGTAAGAATATTGGCCGAACGAAGAAACGCAGGAAAGGTACGTCACGGATGACGAGAGGAGATTTTTCCAGCCTACACCGAGGTTCGTACGGCAAACCGAGATGGCGAAGAAGAAGAAGAAAGAAGCAACTTTCCGGAATTCAAACGAGGCAGCCATCAATCTAGCATACAAGACTAAACGACAGACCGCGGAAGAGGGAAGACCGATACCATTGTGGCAAATCCAGCAGGAGGAGGAAGAAGAAAAATGAAGGTTTGAACTTTGTGTTCATAGAAGTCGAGCCAGGGATGGTTTGTTAGATCCCAGGGTACTGAATATCGTTATCGAAGAAAAGGAGAGGACAAGCAAGACCAGTAGTGAGCAATGGTCTAACACCGACTGTACAATACATTCCATGGTAAATAGTATATAATTAAATTTAATAGACTTTGAGGTCATGGACCAACGAAAACCATTGAACATGAGAATAAATTGACTTCGAAATGGTTTTAGAAGAGAAATGGGCTAAATAATTTGAAATTGTACCATCCTCCAGGAAGCAGCAGAATAGACGCCAATCAGGTAGACGAGAATGCCGAAGAAGAGGAAGAGGATTTAGAGAGAGACGAAGATGAGGATCCAGGGGACGAAGAAGGAGATGGTGAAGAAGATCCAGCAGTCCATGTAATGACGGTGGAGGAACGAGATGATTTGAGTGACCAGAGTTGTGAGGAGTGCGTAGAGCTGTACCAGAGACGCGACATTATGGCACGAGTATGTTTCTTGCTCCAGAGAGAAAATGCCCAGTTGAGGTTGGAATCACAGAAACTTAGAGCAGCTACAGAAGATTGATATTAGGACGGATTGAGTGGTAATTATTCAAGAAATTCGCAACTCCGTTTCAAATTTCTTGAAACCAACGGAGGGGCAGATGTGACCGTACCGGCACAATTAGTATTTATTTCAAGTGATATGCTTGGTAAGGAGGCTGGCAGCAAGCTTTCTTTGTGTGGATGCTGGGGGTATCGTCAGGTTGTGCAATACGAAGCCCGCCAGAGAGGCGCCTTCACCCGCCCACTGGGTGGCTTAAGGAATCCCCGAGCTAGGCACACGTCATAGAAGAAGCAGGAGAAGAACACTATTTAGCGACTCCATATTGGAAAACATCTGCCAGCGTACAGCGATGCCAAAGCGATCGGGCAAAATTTAATGCATTTTCGGCATAAATAAGGCTTAATTAACAATACTGCACCCGTTAGAGGAGTGTGCTGAATTTTGGTGGAATTATAAAGTCAAGAGTTCTGATAGAAAATACTCTCCAAGCGAAAGGCGTTGGTAAACAAGTTATATAAGACCCGTAGCGTACGGACGCCATGGCTGAAACCAGATGCTTTTGGGGATTCCCTATTTCCCCTCCAAGCTGATTAATTAATTACTGCAGATCCGCCGAACATATTCAACTCCGCATATCATAGCGTACTTGTGCATATGCAGGTCACACAGTCTAGCGTATTGCTAATTTCAACAGGCTGGTTTATCCAGGAAAGGCCAGAATCAGAGTGGGGAGAACACACGCTAGCCACCCCTATTCCCGGTTTGGCTATATAGTTGTTGCAGTTTCTCGGGGGAGGAGTAGTCGAGAACGAGCTTCAGAAGGTGGAACTACGTGCGGTCCGCAAGCCAGGTCTACCTCTACTTTGTCTGTATAACTGACACAAAGAAACGGGAGTGAATTTTTAAAAGTGTTTTCCAGTGTGCAGCGATAGTAGAAAATGTAACTATATGACAGAGGTATTTGTGCGACGTCCGATCGCGAAGTAAACTCTGAATATTTGTCATTATGTCTTAGGTAGTGACTGTAAAAGGCTAATGTCTGTAGCAGTAAGGGAGCTCAGCTTCGAGAAGTCTAACTTTGGGATTTGGTAAACTTTGTTTCAAAGAAAATCAGATCGTGTGAAGAAATATTATCAGTTAAATTCATGTAACATTGAGAGCAGGATTTCCGGAACAGATTATAACACCAAGTAAAGGGGAATGATAAGTTCAGGATCTGATTTAATCGAGACAAGAAAGTAAGAAAAGGACGGTTGATATAAGTCACGGACGTAGGAGGCGATAGACTTGGGAAGGAGGAAACCACGAATCACAGCTTGCCTGATTTAACTAAATAGACTAGCTGAGATATCCATAATAATTAGCATCACGTAACTAGTATCGCTCTAGAACGATAGAGGGGAAGTTGGATGGTGTCGAGTGATCAACAAGTGTGCAAGATTGTGTGAATATAATTGCAGTGATTTGTTCACCAGGAAGATGGATTACTCCAGCAAGGTCATCACACGCTTAGAACCAAGGACTGCACGAGCCAGCGAAATGGAGTGAGCACCGATGGCAGGCCCCTGAAAACTTCGGACGGGGGCCAGAAAAACATCATAAACTGTTGAGTATTGAGCTAATTTCTTCCAATGTTAGTATTTCCCCTTGTAAATAAAGTTACTGTAAAGATAGGGTTAATGATGAGGTAATTGATAGGTTAATTACCTGGAGTGGTCGGATGACCCTTGTTTAATTTGTTTCTTGTAAGTAGATATGGGAAGGAAGTGAACCAGGAAGGATGTATAGAGTTTGGGACCCCTTTTAGAAGCCGCATGCTATCCTATATTTTTTTTTGTTGTTATGAGTGCTGAGAAGGATTTAAGGGGGGAAAATGAATAGAAATTTGGCCAGGTTAATGCCATATTTTCATCTGCGTGACTGCATAATACGAGCATGGATTAGTCGGTGTCAGTATCATTAACATGTACCTATACAGAAGTTAATGTGGGATAGTGACAGCACTCAAGTCATAAAAGTAGAGACAGTAGTTAGTTTTTGCATGCTAGTGTATAAGTTTGGCTGTAACTGAGGACGTTCGAGAAAAGACGTGCGGAGGTTCAAACCTGGCCCACCCTACACATTAGCTAGGCTAATAAAGTAGAGATTTTCTAGTTGAGTTTGATCATGTCTGAATATTACTATTATTATTATTATTATTATTATTATTATTATTATTATTACTATTATCATTATTATTATTTTCTTAATGTAACTTGATCAGTGTTTTATACTGATACATTTCAAGCAACAGGTTAGTGGATTATTATTATTATTATTATTATTATTATTATTATTATTATTATATGTATTTTCTTAAAGTAATGTGATCGGTGATTTTTATATACCGATATATCTCGAGTAGTAGGGTAGTATATGACAGGTACACAATCTCGCCTCAAGGTGGAGAGATTAGGGGACATTGTTCTTTGGGTTAAAGGCTGACGTAACTGTGGTAAAAACGTACGACGGAAGAAACGTATGGTTGAACCCCAGACTCCTGGAGAGTTGACGGGATTTTTGGTATAAGATAGCGACTTAATTTGAGAAATGATTCAAGGACATAATGATAGTATGAGCTGGTTCGAGCAGGTGTACCCTGCATTAGCTCGATTATATGATTTTGATGACTCGGTGATTGCCGATATTGAATGCGGTAAATGCTCTCTCGCCGCTGTGCAAAGGGAATGTTCACAATGAGTGATTTATGGCCCCAGAAAGGGAAGGTCCTTGTGAGAGGGCAGATGAGGGTAGTCGCTTGGCCGAGAAGTGTTTTTCTTTAAGACGGTGCAGTCTTCTGTGAGAATAAAGACAGAATATTTACGTAATTACCACACACGATCCACCAGCCATAATCTAAAGGCAATGTAGGAATTTATGACTGTCCTCTACATGATTAGACTAATTAGGGCTTGATTACAGGACCCTTGATGGAGACGACCAGAGTCTCAGGTTCGAACCTCAATGGAGCACAGAAGGGACCGACAGCTCACTCAAGTAGCGGGCGCTACGAGATGATATACAGCCATTTATACTTTGTGTTGGTGTATAATATGTGTTTCTTTTTCAGAGTGTGATCTTGTTTTATGTTGTGTACTGTTCTGGGCGAATTTAGACTTCGTGAATTTTTCACTGGTAGTTGTTGGAAGTGACGGGTTCGTTGTCGATGTTCGTGTGATTTTTATTTCATTTGTCTTCCAATTGGTGGAGACGCGCAATATTATTTCCTTTTCCATGGTTTACGTAAACATATGATTATTTCTGCAGTATATTTCTTTTTATTCACGTACATATATTTGGTGGCGGTAGATATAAGATAGAATGACCACTCCGGGGTAGTTGAATTAGTGTAAGTAAATGTTTAACCTCATGACATGGGATTCGGTCCCAGGGAATACTGATATTTGGAGGAAAATGGTTCGAATTGTAACTGTAAATAGGTAATCTGTGTTATATTTTATTTGTGTATCACTCAACAGTTTTTGATATCCAACGGGAGATAGACAGACAAAACAAAATGATATGGACGTCGTATGTCAACGAGATTGGACATCCCTCGGGGATGTATATTTTTCTGGGTATGTCAAATCAGGTATCCATCAGCTTGTTTCGTTAGTTCGGATGGAAGTCTTCTTTCATTTGAAATATCCTTAGGAACTGTGGTCATCCACATAAATATTCTTATGGAATGTGGATGAAGTTTAACTGATGGATGGTAGCACGGATTTTACCGTTGCTAAATATTTGTATTCAACTTGTCAATTTATATTAATTTTCCAAGGATGTCATAGTGTATGTGTATATTTCAACGAGCGCCTTAGTAAATTTGGAAAACTTATTTGTGCTTATTCTTTGCCGAAAAACAAGCATCCAAAATCCTCTTCCGTTCATTGTAGGCCTTTAAGGTAGTTTATGTTTTATAGCCTTTATTTGCCACGAACGTTCTTCGGCCCTGAGGAGTCCGTGTTCAGACCTCAGGAACGGGAGAGTAGCTCTGATCTAGCTAGGTCGAATGGTCGATAACCCTTCATGTGAGTGGATTAAGTATACAATCCCAATGAGGAGAAATCGGCACAGACCGAAAAGATCCCTTGACTATCGACTTCCGTGGAGCATGGTCCCATGTGTTCGTGACCCGAAAGGGTTGGTTTGTTGTCACATGGTCCCATGAGTCATGGGGGACGGTGGGAAAGGTCCCAATACCCACACAGCTTAGCACTAATAATGTTCTCTTTTATTTTACGTCTAATATCTTCAGTAATACGGAATATCATGTCTGCACACTCAACGTTGTTATGCAAAAATTGTCCCATATCATGGTCGTTGGCAACTGGGAGATCTAATAAATGTGGATGGTCTAGAACTGGTTTGCATTATAATATGCTGTACAAAAAATTTGGCATATCACTTCAAAATTATACTTATTTTCATAATCTGGGGTATTTGCTAAGGTCTCTTTTTCTGCTTTTCACCCCACTGTTGTAGCAAGGGCACATCGAAACTTGATTATAGTCTCAAATCTTTTAATTAACTACAGGTTAAACAGCCAATTATATTAGAAAGGATTATTCACGCGTATTTTTCTTTGAACATATTTACTTGAACTTGATTCTAACACGGTGGAAAATTGACTCAATAACTGTCGCTTCTTTATAATTTGCGGATGTACTGGAATCGTTCGAAGTTACTTTAGCCAATGGGCCTTCTGCAAGTCATATATACTGGTGATTTGGAATGCTAAAATTAGTTATTATTGACTGTTGACCGTCTTTCATTGCAATGCACAAGAAAGAATCTTACCCTCTCACTAGGGGCGTAGCCAAGTGGGATTTACTAGGGGGTTAGAACACCCCATTCCCCCATCTATGGAAATTTTACAAAAATAATATAAACAGTATCTGACAATAGAAAATAAACGTTCAGAGACGTAATTGGAGAACCAACAGATCTGTTGAATCTATTTTCTAAGAAGTCTCGAAAGTTGGATTTTGGATTGTAAACTGTAAAACTGTTGACCTTAATCCTATTGTTCTCGTTCTGCGTTTTAATATAAGATTTTTTAGTGTACAGAAAGCTGAACATTAACATAATTCACTTGTATCAGTGTCATTATAATGACAAGTCTTGCATGCGCGCAGCACACGCACACATACACCATTCTTGTGTTCTATCATCATTTTGTAACTTTACCCCCCCATCGGCCGATCCTGGGTACGCTACAGTCTTTCACCATACTGAACACTGATCTCTACGCCGTCTGAACAGTACGCAGTAGTTGATGTCATGGTATTTTCATCATTGTTGCGTATATATTTTTAAATAAATTGAACCAAGATTAAAATTAATTGCCAAATGTAACGTTTTGCACAGTTACGGAAGTTAAATTTATTATAAGTAGTCACCGAGAGTTGAAAACAGCGTTTACATATAATATCCTTCAATTCTTATTCCAGACGCCTTTATTGCAGGAGGAAGTAATCAACTTTCAGCAAAAGAAGGACAGAAGATATGTGTGCTTGATGCTCGTACGAGTTGTCGGGCGGGGATGTGGTCGGCTGGTCCGAGGTCTTGCGACATGAGCTTCCAATTGCTACTTGAGATTTTAAAAGCATAATTATTCTTACCATTGTTATAATAAACACAAAGGAATATTATTCCTTAAAGCAAATCCTGTAATTTATGTCGCACACAGGACAGATGATAACTTGAAATAAATTAATGCTAACAATTATTAAAACTGTCATGTCTGTTGGGTATTCAGCCCGAAGGCTGGTTTGATCCTCTGCAGCTCCGCCAACAGCTGTCATAAATAGCCTAGGCGTCACTGAAGTGGCGTAGTATGGAAATGAGGAGAGATGTAGTTTCCCGTTGCTTTCCTCACCGAGCCAGCCGCTGCTATTACATATCAGTCTGCCAAGCCCACTGAAATGCATGCACCAACCGATCCTATGAGCGATATTTTCACACCATTCATAACAGGGACTGCCTGCAGAAGGAATGGCGTTATTAGCATCGCTCATACCTCAGTCACTTTCATATTGTCAAAGCCAAGAATGAGACTGAGACAGGTCAATGATAGTAACAAATTTGATATAGCCCATACCAGAAGACATAGTGCACTGTAAACACTACATCTCGCCAGCAAAGGCATAAAACTGTAATAGGTCTACCAAAATTATTAACGATATGCCATACCGTCCGTTGTCCTAGATTTCGAATGCGTACCCGGCACATACCATCCCACTTTAATGCTTGTTGTAATGTACATATGTCCTTCTCGAGGATTCAGCTTGATAGAATGTAAAATAAACATTCTTTCTCGAGACAATGCAAATCTACTTTTCACCAAGAGAAGAAGGCATTGGACCTAAAAGAAATAAACAACGAAGGTTTATAAGAAAAACTGTCGGATGACTCTTTAATAGAAGCGAATCCTCTTCACAATAACACGTGCCGCTTGTTGAACACCCACTGAGAAGTGTCCGGTATTGCTCAAGCGAAGGTGTGCCAGGTGGGCTGGACCTATTACATTCAGGTAAAGTAAACATTCCACAAAATAAAAGGTAATTTAACTCATTCCTATTTCAAGAGGTTATGTAGGTGTCAGACCATGACGATAAGCTTGCGTGGGTTACCCAAAACTTACAAAACAGATTTCGTAATTTGTTTGAGAATCTTTCACGAGATATTCTCGGTAATGTGGGACTTAAACACCTTTGTTGTGCATGAGAACTACTCCAAGCGAGAAGCTGTGGGCTGTTTTAGTGCAACCTTTCACAACAGTTCATAGAACAGAATAACTACTTGTTTCAGCTAGCTTTAGATCAACAGAAACTGGGGAAGACTATTCGTTTATTGAAATTCAAATGGATTTTGTACATCCATTTTAAATATATCCTTATTTCTATTATTTGTGCCATTTACAACATTATTCTTCTCGGCCTTTTCCTCAGTTTATTTTGGTCGATACTTGATGGTATTTGGCCTAGTTTTATGGCCGAATGCCCTTCTTAACGCCACACCTACGTGGAAGGATGTATTCAGTATTGCGTGTTTCTGTGGTGGTTGATAGTGTGATGCGTTGTATGTAGATGATGGTCTGCATTAAGGTGATCACAAAAACCCAGTCCCCGACCTACTGTACAGCAGCTAAAATACCCGGCCTGGAAATTGAACCCGGTGCCCTCTGAACCGAAGGCCAGCGCGCTGACCCTTCAGCCAAGGAACCAGACATGCCACTAACTACTATATTGTAAGTTCATATTTAGCTCTTAACAGAGTTTTTTATACCCATTTCATACGTTATCACAATTTTTAAGGGGACTTGTACGTGAACACAATAGAAAATGCTTATATTCATGGTACTCCTGCTACTAAAAGTTTAGATTGCGCAACGCTATAATTGTTATGATCATTTCACTATACCTTTAGAAGTATTTTAAACCCATAAAAGTTACGCTTTCCCAAAAAATACTTTTGTTATAAATTGTGTAATATATTTTTGTAACATTCATTGAATGTTGTCATGGATTGGTACAGGTATCTCAGAAACTATTGAAGAAAGAAAGTTTAAAATGTTCCCACTGTTTTTGTTCTTCTTGTTGTTGTTGTTGTTGTATAATTGAGTAAATATGGAGTCTTCCAATAGTATTTTGTGGGTGTATTTTACGTATGATGAAGTGCTCATATACGAATATAATTCGGTATTTAGTGGTGTTATTGATGAACCTAGGTGCAGTTACTACATATTTAGTCGTTTTCAGAAGGTTAAGTAAGGCCTGAAGCAGATACACCAGTTCGCAGATTTATGTAGCCTACTACTCGCGAAACGTTTAGTGATACCTGGACTTCCTAGTGCTGAATCGGTAGACCTCGGCAATCTTCGAGATTCGCATTGGTAACCTTTGAACGCAAACTATGAATTGCTGTGAGATATCTGGTGTACACTTTACGTACTAGTACTGTTCTTGTTCACACAGCAAAGCCAAAATATAGAATTCATGGTAGGAAGAAGATTCGCATCGGGAAATGTTATATAATGTGTGTGTGATACAATTGTTGGCTTAAGATAATAAAGGTTTAGAAAATTTCTATCGATAGATCATACTTTCGATATAATTCAGATTTCATTTCCATTCAGTTGGCAGTATTAACGGCAACGGGCTTGCTCCCTCCTGACCCCCGTACAAAGAAGTATCACTTAAAGTTTTGCGTGTAAAACACGCCCTGGGAGAGAGAAAAATCATGGTGTATTAAAATTAGAGGGTTCCATTCTAGTGAACACTGGCGCCCATACTACGGAGATTTCGATTAATTATTTTTATTCAGCATCATCATTATCATCATCATCTGTTTACCCTCCAGGGTCGGCTTTTTCCCTCGGACACAGCGAGGGATCCCACCTCTACCGCCTTAAGGGCAGTGTCCCGGAGCTTCAGACTCTTGGTCGGGGATACAACTGGGAAGAATGACCAGTACCTCGCCCAGGCGGCCTCACCTGCTATGCTGAACAGGGGCCTTGTGGAGGGATGGGAAGATTGGAAGGGATAGGCAAGGAAGATGGAAGAAAGCGGCCGTGGCCTTATGTTAGGTACCATCCCGGCATTCGCCTGGAGGAGAAGTGGGAAACCACGGAAAACCACTTCCAGGATGGCTGAGGTGGGAATCGAACCCACCTCTACTCAGTTGGCCTCCCGAGGCTGAGTGGACCCCGTTCCAGCCCTCATACCACTTTTCAAATTTCGTGGCAGAGCCGGGAATCGAACCCGGGCCTCCGGGGGTGGCAGCTAATCACGCTAACCACTACACCACAGAGGCGGACAATTATTTTTATTAATTTCTTTTATTTCAATTTTTTATGAATTTATTCAGTTATTTATCAATGCATATAATAATGTAGATTAAAACTGGTAGGTAGGTAAGGGTTATTCTGCCCGAAGGCAGGTCCGAACCTCCGCAGAGGTGTTCCTGAGCCGGAGTTTACGTGCGGTAGGGTGGCCACTTCCTTTACGCTCCTCCATTCCCTTACCCCCCACCAACAGCGCATGGTAACCCATCCAACTTCTGACCACGCAAAATGTTACTTAACTTCGGAGATCTCACGGGATCCGGTGTTTCAACACGGCTACGGCCGTTGGCAAAACTGGTAGACGTGGCAGGTGAAAAAAGGTAAGTCCAAAATGTTCTAATTTCCAAAGGTAGTGTAAAGTACTCCTTTGATAACTGAACTTAAGTAACCTCGTGGATATCAGCTTTGAGTGAGGTGAAAGATGCAACACTGATGGAGTTGGCCGTGCGGTTCGGGTTGCGTAGCTGTGAGCTTGCATTGGGGAGGTAGCGGTTTCGAGCTCCACTGTCGGCAGCCCTGAAGATGGGTTTCCATGGTTTCCCATTTTCACACCAGGCAAATGCTGGAACTGTGCCTGAATTAAGGCCACGGTCGCTTCCTTCCCATTCCTATTAATCTCTTATCCCATCGTCGCCATAATGCCTATCTGTGTCGGTGCGCCATAAAACAATTTTGTAAATTTTATTGAAAGATGCAAGCACCTATCCGAATACTGGAGAACGGGTTCTTAACAGATCTACGTATAGCATGATCAACATCATACAACCTGTGACAATAAAGTTCGGTGAATAGTCTTGTAGTAACAACATAGATGAACAATGCACGACAGTGACCTTACTGTCCTTCGAAATAGTCCCCTCCCATAACTATGCACTGCTGAGATCGGCGATGCATGTCCTGGAAACTTTGCAAGAAGGCATCCTTTGGGATTGTGTTCAAAAGCCATGAACTATTTGAAGATATTGGCTGTGTTTCATCCTCATTGACAATACAGATCAAGAAATTTGGTGTCGCATCCACCGTTTCGACAAAATCCTGTGAAGCCTCTAAACGTGCCTGCTTCTGATCGTCAGTCAAGTGATGTGGCACAAGACGAGAAGACGTTTTCCTCTTCCCTAACTTCTGGGTAACGATTTGTCCCACGGATTCACGGTTAATCTGCAGTTCATCCACTATCATGCGCACAGTTAATCGCCGATCGTTCGTGATTAATGTCCTCACCTTCTCAATGTTTTCGTCACTTACGGCGGTCGCCGGTCTTCCGTTACGGGGGTTGTCAGAAACACTTCCCCGGCCTCCTCGAAAACGGGCGAACCGCTCGTACGCACACTTCAAGGACAGTGCTTGATCTTCATAAACACGTACCAGCAACGCATGCGTTTCTTTCGGTGTCTTGTCAAGCTTAATACAAAACTGTACATTGATCTTTTGGTCGTTCATGTTCCTGTTCGCAGTTAAGGAAAAACGCACCAAACACGCACTGTGTCAAACAGGTCTTACACGGCACACACACGATGCTCAACTGAACAACGTTGGGAGCAGGTGTTCAAAACCTACTGCTACACAGATGCAGCGTTTTGTGTCGCCAGTGTTGGCGGATCGACCGTTCTGACTTCGTTCACCGAACTTTATTGTCACAGGTTGTATACAGAATGGTCGGAATCAACGGGAACCAGGCATGTGTGCGTTAAAGGGTTGAAATGCTGATAAATAATTTGAAAAAATCGATATGCCGCACCGGTATCAATGTATCAGTTAATGACGTTAGATCGCTCCGTGGGCGAATTCAAACGGGCTTTGCGTGTGGTGTTTCTAAAACTACACGTGGCCTAAGAAGGGCTTGAGAGTCGTGTTGAGAAACCAGCATCAAACATAAACACACCGTTGGTTTCAGCCAGTGTCACCGTAGCGTGCGCAAGTACCTCCTTTACCGGCTCTCATTAATCCGGATCTCCGGTTTATCCGGATCGAAAATAGTAAAACATTATTTTTACTTGTACAGTACCTATTTCTTTTACGGGGTCGATTCTTACTGAATGTCTTTTTCGCCAAGGATAGTGAAGGATAGGAAGTGGAAGTAAGTTGGCCGCGGTCTATCAAGGGTACCGTCCCGGTATTCGCCTGGAACTGAGAATGGGAAACCGTGGACTCTTCTGGGTTCCTTGACACATTTGTACGCATTCTCGGATGCTCGGACGTAGATGTGAATGACGTAAATGACTGTAATTCAAGCTACAGTATAATGACAGATGAATAAATTATTGCCACTTGTTCCCCGGCAGCCGGGCTGAGTGGCTCAGACGGTTAAGGCGCTGGCCTTCTAACCCCAACTTGGCAGGTTCGATCCTGGCTCAGTCCGGTGGTATTTGAAGGTGCTCAAATACGACAGCCCCGTGTCGGTAGATTTACTGGCACGTTAAAGAACTCCTGCGGGACTAAATTCCGGCACCTCGGCGTCTCCGAAGACCTTAAAAAGTAGTTAGTGGGACGTAAAACAAATAACATTATTATTATTATGTTCCCCGGCAGATAATGACGAGAGTGATGGTGAATTCGAAACTGAAACCGGCGCTCCACCAGAACAAACAATGACTCATCGAGATGCAACAATGCAGCTGGACAAACTGATGACCTATTTAGAATTCCAGACTGAAACTACAGCGGCAGAACTGATGTTAGTAAAACGTCTTCGTGACCGTGCTGCGTGCAAACACTATACAAATGTAAACAGAAAAAGCTCACACATTATTTTAGTGCATAAAACAGAGTCGAAAATATAAGAAAAATGTTCTTACATATTTTTTGTACAATTGAAGAAAGGTATTACTTATGTTAATATATTATATAACATATACTGTATTTGTTTTTACGTTTTCCGGATTATCCGGATTTTCGATAATTCGGATTAGTTCCGGTCCCACTTAATGCGGATAAACAAGGTTCTTGTGTACTTGCTTACGTGCGTTGCTTAGGCGCGATCCTGTCAGCTGAGATCTGTATTCAAACCCCTCCCCTTTCATGCTTCGGTTGGTGCTTTCATGCCGTTTTTAATCCAGGTACAGGTTTAGCAATACCGCCTTGCAAAGCCCGTTTGAATTCGTCCGCGAAGTGATCTGACTGGTTAACATCAGCAGTTGAAAAAAATGACAATGGTGCGTGATACCGAATTAATGTCCGACTCGTTGGCTGAATGGTCAGCGTACTGGCCTTCGGTTCAGAGGGTCCCGGGTTCGACTCCCGGCTGAGACGGGGATTTTAACCTTCATTGGTTAATTCCAGTGGCTCGGGGCTGGGTGTTAGTGCTGCCCCCAACATTTCTGCAACTCACCCACCACACATGACACTATCCTCCACCACATAACACGCAGTTACCTACACATGGCAGATGCCGCCCACCCTCATCGGAGGGTCTGTCTTACAAGGGCTGCACCCGGCTAGAAATTGCCACACGAAATTATTATTATCGAATTATTTCTTTCAAATTATATATCAGTATGACCAACCTTCTAACGCTCATATACCCGGTTCACGTTGTTTCCAACCACCCTCTATAATGACAGAATGTTGAAAATTGTTATGTAATCAAATTTCTTGAAGATTAGTGGCTTGTAACGTCCTTTGTTATATCGAAGAAAATAAAACATTTGTGAAAAATAAGCACAGGAATATTGAAAAGTAAAATCCACTTAGTCCGCCTCTGTGGTGTAGTGGTTAGCGTGATTAGCTGCCACCCCCGGAGGCCCGGGTTCGATTCCCGGCTCTGCCACGAAATTTGAAAAGTGGTATTGCACCCTTGCAGAGCTCCTTCGGTGTAGATTAGATGTCAACGTTGCCTCGGCTGCCCTAAAAAAAATACTTACCGAAGGTGGTGAGGTCCTCTTCTCAGGCGCGATCAGTCCCTGTCGTCGAATTAGGATGCATAGGGATAGTGCATTCGGTAAAACTATTGACTACAATGACTTATGACTCAGACTGATTTGAGTTTAAATATGTATATAAAATTTTATTGATAAATCAAAAGAGAAAAGTGAATAAATTTTTTAAAATGTAAAATAAGTTTTGTTAATGTTACATTATTACCTTATAAGACTGTACACGAATTCTCAATAATGACACACATGACTACCTCATTAATCCCTAAAGAATAATATTTATAATTTTCCATAAAATTTTGTTTTAAATGATGTTTCCCATATTTGTGCATCCAATTATATAATGTCTGTGTAACTATACATTATTTACTAGGATAATGTTGTTTATAAACCAGGTGGATCAATTGAATAACAATATACTCATGAGAACATTTAGTGATGACAATAGTAATAATAACCATAATAATAATAATAATAATAATAATAATAATAATAATAATAATAATAATAATAATAATAATAATATTAATAATAATAATAATAATAATAATAATAATAATATTAATATTGATATGAATAAATTTTTTGTATAGACAATTCAAGTTATTCATAAAAAAAAACTACGTGCCATCAGTCAAAATAATTATAATAGATAAAATTGTTTTATATAGATATAAAAAAAATAAAGTATCGATTAACTAATTAATAAAATTGTTTTGATATCACTGAATTGCATTGTAAACCAATTAAAAGAATACAGGAAAGTCTCCACAGTGTATCCCAAATGCATATCTGTAGTTTGGAAAACCAACCTAAAATGTAATACAATAGTAATAATAATAATAATAATAATAATAATAATAATAATAATAATAATAATAATAATAATTGAAATAATACGACGATTCTGCGCAGATCAAATCTAGAAATTGTCACTACTAATCTCTCAAATATGTGAAATAGGTTTGCAAACAAACATACCAGAAGTTACCATAATATAATAATTAATTAATTTACTAATTTTATTGCACTCAAATTTATTAATCATATAATTAACTGCTTAACTAACCACTGGAAATCATTGTCTTGTGACTCAAATCCTCCAATCTAGTGATATTAATGAATTTACAATGCATCGAGATGATAATAATAATAATAATATTGTAATAATAATAATAATAATAATAATAATAATAATAATAATAATAATTGAAACGATAATAATAATATCATTTAATGAATGTTATTTCTATGTTGGATATCATTAAAAAATCCTAAAGAAGTAATATTCGCCTACCAAAATCCAATACTATTGTTAACCAAATCGTAGATAAATTGAATAAAAAAAATATAAAATGTAAATTATTTGATTAATTAATAAATCCACAATTGATTGACACAAGTGATTAATATGGTATTCATCAAGACTCCCTAATTGCTTGTGAATTACATTGGTGAAATGTTAAATAATAATATTCAATATTAATAATAATAATAATAATAATAATAATAATAATAATAATAATAATAATAATAATAATAATAATATCTTAACATGACCTGTAATTACGGTACTCTTGATCCACCATCCTGATAAATTATAGTATGTTTATGTCAGTTATCTTAGAACATTCATTTGCCATGAGTAACACCATTTGAACAGAATCTTTCTTAACAGTGCTTATTGGGTTTTCTTTATCTATAAAACCATATTTGCCGTAATTTAATGAAACACCTAATCCACTGTGTAAAGGCGTAACCATGAAATTCTCATAATAGAGTTCACCAATATTAATAATAATAATAATATTTCTCTAACCAAAACTGTTACTGAGTTCCCATAATTACAATATCTTCCTTCCAAGTGCAATAAACAATATTTGCTTTAACCTGAGAATTCAGTAACTTTATCTCACATAATGGACTTTGGTCGTTGTTGCACACAAATCTAAAGCTTTACTTTCGATATATGCGAGTGACCCTTACTTAGATATCGTAAAATTAATCTAGAAAAGACAGACTCTCCTAATTTAAATAAACATACCCTAATTTATGCTAATATGTACACCAAGCGAGATAACGCAGCCAGAAATCCTAACCTAATACCTAAAGTTCCACTAATATATACATATATGAACCTTGTCATCAGCACATACCACACTTTTGGCCTATTTCAGCGTCTCAACATATATTATAATTCGCTGAAATATAGCCATGACCCATTGCAAATGTTACTGTGGTTTCTTCAGAATAAAATGCATAGACAATGCACAGACAATAAAAGAATGTACCTAAAAGATGGCTGATACGAGGCAAATAAAATAATAAATATATTTAATATTAATAATAATAATAATCATCTGTTAAAACCAATAAAATAGTTCCTACTGGCAAGCATCCACACCAGTCCAGTTGCGTGATCCATGTTACCAACCTAACTTTAAAATATCATTTAAATGCGTACTATAACTTTCTCTAAATAGAACGATATTGTCTCACGGCTAAACCATTTACATGTATCATCTGGTCCTTCTAACTCATATACCTTTTTTAACTGGCTTATTTATTTCCTCACATTTATTCATTTACGACGTCATCATCATTTCTTATCCTGCACGAATTCTATTACCTCTCAGCTATCACGCTGATTACTTATATTTCCAGTTTTATTGAGAATATGTTCACCATACTCTTTGTTCTCCATAATTATCTTCAGATAAATAACCTCATGTATTACCATATACTCTCGACTACGGACCTTCAAACATCTCAAATAAATTACCGTTGCTCAATATCGTTCATATTATTCGACAACACTTTGATTTACCTGAGCCAAAATAAATCCTTTTATTTAACATTGTTCACTCAACTGTCTAACCGCGTTACTTGCCATAGCAACCAATATGTGGATGTATCAGTGTTACTGTCGTCCCAACAGAATTCTCGACAGTAACTATTGTATATATATATATATCTCTATATGTTTATTATCATTAATTGTCTTCATTACTCCTCCATTACGGTAACTGTGCTTGCGTGAAACAAATAAAATTCCGCCTAAATAAAATACTGAGAATGCTACTAATAATAATAATAAAAGTGCAGGTATAGGCGAATCACTCATTATAATTGCCTCAAAATATAACTTGTTCGATACTAACAGATCAAATTTAGTACACACACGATTAATAACAATAATAATAATAATATTTACACTACTCATAAACAGAATTATCCTAATTTTCTGGCTGTGTACTCGGGTTTATAATTACATCATCGTCACTCGCATACCTATCTAAATAAAGATACCACTATCAAAGGAAAGCTTTAGATTTTAAATCAAACATGAGATTGTGTACTCACATTGAGGGCACTTCGGGATCGCCAGGACTAAAGGCAGCCATGTTGTCTTACAGATTCATGACCAACATGTTAATATCATTTACCATTCTTGCTGTATCTGGCATTGGCTTTTATTACTACTTTCCACTCTCACTTGACACTGTGCACACGTTTATTTCCTACCCATAATATTAAACACGACAACTTGTCTTAAACTAGACATTACACTGTAATACATATATACACACATACGCAGTACTCAGATATCCTGGAACTTAGGCCGGATTCTACGTACTCTGCTTTAACACACTGCTGCTTCTCATGAAGCAAAGTCTCGCATGGGTTCAACGGTTTCCTTTGTAAAGCCCCAACTGGGGAGAAAGTGTCCACCCCCACACGACCTAAATACTTATAGAAAGGGAGAGTATTTCCTCCGCTCAAATGTTTCAAACATATTACCAGCTGCGCTGCAGCAGGCTAATTGTTCTCCACTATTTACGGCTTACACATATATTTTAAAACTGTCTGGGTTGCTCTGCGGGCTACACACTCCAACTGAAGTTACCTAAGATGCAATTACTGCACAATTCAAAGTTTCGCCTTCGCCCTGCATGGACTGAACACTCGTAAAATCTGTCAAGTTAATACTCCACTCACTTGGGTGGTTTTAAGTACCTTAACAACTCAACTACCGTTTATAAGGCGTATTTCCACCTCCACTGTAGTAATAAATACACACAATTCTGTACCTTTGTGCTTGAACACGGAGCAAACTTAAGACACGTCTGACCCCCACAAGTCTCTTGATGATGACTGACTCGTGAGAAGCCACTACTAGGGGGATGTTGGCGCACTAATCGGCGTAGGAACACTAATTCTTGCCACTAAAAATCCCAACCAAAGGAATGCTGGGTAGCTCCAAAATAAAGTTGCTAAAAACATAAAATGCCTTGTACACACAAATTGCATCAATTCTTGTTACTGCCATGATGCATCGTGACTCTAAAATTGTTCGTAATTTCTTTTACAATACAGTAGGCGTTAGTTGGACTATATCTTCTGCCGCGCTGATAAACCACTCTCCACGCTGGCAAGGGGTTCCCACTGCCGGTGATAACAAACATCTGGATACACAATATTCCAATCCATTTGCCACAAACCAATAAGTTAGTTCAGAATTACTATAATAATTACTGACATCTCCTCTTAATATAATCTTCCTTAAATACTGACAGGGATTAATTACAAGCCACATGTCATTTAGTCGCGCTAATTTTGAAATTATTTAAATACAGCAATCTGATTGGAGCACATACTCCGCTGTTCATCTATATAGACGAGTTCATTCCAGAATGAGGGGATTCGGGTATCTAGAACCATGATTCTCCATCTCAGTCACTCCTGCCAGTACTTTTCCACTCTAACTACGCAGTTCCAAAAGATGATGTAATAACAGGTGTCCCAATAATTTATTTTTAGCAGAGAGAGAAGCGTGGCTTCATTCTCACGAGCTAGCTACCAGAAATTTCCAATGCTGTCCCTTTGTTTAAGAACGCTGACTATTACTATTTATTAACAAATACAATTATTAAAATGTTGCCAATCAGACTCATCCGATGGGTGCAACACTCTCCCACTTTAAATAAAATTTTTGAGAGTATCGAGAAAATTTTTCCACCTCCATGTTGATAATGTAACTTGCATGCATCACTTGCAACCATCTGTGAGTCTGTACTATTTTATGCTCTATTTGACTTAAGCAATTTATTCCGGAGCTCTTGTTTCTCTTGAAGAAGGCGTCTCTGTTCCTCTATTAACTGTTCTGCTATATTTAGTAAAACTTTCCTCAATTCTACTTGTTCTTGCAGACACACTGGACAGCAATCTCTTCTCTCTTTTCCCTGGCGTTGGGCCGAAATGGTGTTGTCTTCTTCCTCGGAAACAAGGGATGTCGCCTCCTCATCTGATGATGAATCCGTGTCCTCCGCCTCTTCTTCCTCCTTCTCGGAGCAGACGTCATCTTCTTCTGATGATTTTCCCCATTGTTCGGCGATATTAACTTGTGGTGGAACCTCGTGTCGTGGCTGTCTATAGAGTTTCAAGTTTGAAGCATTGAAAATGACTTCGTTGTTCCCGTCCAGATCCGTTATCTTGTATGCATTGTTGTTAAAGGTTTGAGTGACACGATATGGGCCTATGTAAAGTGGTGCGAATTTAGCATAGTATCTAGCTGCAGGTACTGAAGTAGCTGGACGTCGGATCAATACAAGTTCTCCCACTCTCAGCGGACGATGAAATCTTCTTCCTGAACTCTCCTTAATTCCTTTTATTAGCATTTTCATCTATTAATTCCAGTTAGGTTTAGTTGAGAATTCAAACTTGGTGCTCTTCTTCTTTTCTTGACTGTTACCCCCAGGTGGGTAAGCTTGAGCCATTGGATTAAGCGATTGTTGGCGTCGACCATCCTGCTCCCTTGCTCGCTGAAATTCTATACTCTCTGCTCCAGTGAGATCGGGATTTAGGTCTTGTCTGTCCAACGCTTGCTTCCACTTTTGTTGCTCTTGCTGTTGCTGTTGCTCCCGCAGTTCCTGCACATACCTTTTCTTCTCATAATTGCGGTATTCCGGATTCCTGTAGCCTGATCTCTGCGATGGATGATCACTCCACGTTCCTCTTCGACTGTACCGTTGATATGGCTGACTTCTATTCCTATTTTGGTATCTATTTTGCTCCTTGTTCCAGTATCTTCTCGAATATGACCTGGGATAATTGTAGTTCTGTTGATACTGCCGATGTTCATAAAATTCTCGACCACTTGGTGTATTCCTCTCATTCGGTAGTCGTCTTGAAATTGTACCAGTGACACGTCCCTTCTCGTCTTGTTTATCCTTTGCCTTCACCGCGTCAACTACAAACGCCCTGTGCTCTGTGGCCTTGGCATGCCTCGGAGTGCTCATATTTACAGTGTTGTCCAGCTGTCGCAAAATTCCTTCCGCTTCCTCAGGACTTTGTGCTTTGGCGGTAATCATCATCCTTTGTACATCTGGAGGAAACTGCTTTACTATGGCTTGAACCAACTCCTGTTGACAAGGAGGATTATCTAGCTCTTTCATCTTAACCAGCTGATTCAAAAAGTAATCACTGTATCTCGTAGGCATACTGGAATTATATTTTCGGGAATATAACTCAAGCCTTAAATTCTGTTGAGCGTCGCTTCCCCAATACCGATTCAGAAATGCCTTTTCAAAATCTTCGAAAGTTTCAAATAAAAATCGGAAACCAATAAACCATGTTTTAGGAGAACCCTCGAGATATCTTTCTTCGATTCTCAACCTCTTTTCTTCAGGTACTTGCATTTCCCTAAAGTAGGCCTTAATATCTTTCAGAAACATTTTTGGAGTTAACGACCCACTCCCGTTAAATTTTCTCGGTTGTTCGTCAGTAATCTTAAGCACATTTATGAGATTTGCCGGTGCAGCAACTGTTTGTCCACCTCCAACTGAAGTTAACGGAGTATTGGGCTCCTTGTTAATCAACAAATCCCGGAACGGATTAGCATCTGTCACTACCTGTGGTGTCGTGGTTTGAGCCAGCTGTCTCTTAATTTCGCTTTGTTCCTCTGTCACAAACTTTATTAACGTTGCTAAGTTATCACTTTGTACTTGCAACTGGTGTATTTCCTTATTTAGGACTTGTTTCACCTCTTCTCTAACCCCTTCTTCACTAGAGATCAAGCCTTTATCTAACTGTTCCCATTTACTATTCATGTCCACCTGCCATTTAACTATGTCTTCTTTCATGTCAGCGAATTGTTGTGTCACCCTTTCCTGGTCTGCTACCCGGTTGGCCTCGACCGTTTTGAATCCCTGGTCCAACCTTTCCATGGTTTCCTGCATTTTAGTGCTAACCGCCGTAAGGTTATTACGTGTCTCCATCTCCACCTGATTGACCCTATCTTCGATCATAACGATCTTTTGTGACATCTTTTCACACTGAGCTTGCACTTCTTCTTTGGTTTCTTGCAAACTTTTTGTAAATGATATGCTTACATCGCCTATCTGCTTAATTAATTGCTTATGTGCAACGGCTAAACTGTGCAACTCCTGCTTAGTGTGTGCCCTATTAGTCTCGCAGAGCTTTAATAACTTTTCTTGGTTATCTAGGAATTCCTTTCTCAGTTCGCCCTGACTACTAACAATTTTACCATCAAGTGTCTCCAACATAGCCCGTGTATCCTCTAGTTTCTGGGAAAAACTTTCAGTTACGTTCCTAGTAATTTCGTCCTTGAGTACTGTTTGACTATTTTCTAAACTTTCTGTTAAGTTCTTGGTAATTTCGTCCTGTCCTTCCTTCATCTCACTCTGTACAGTTTCTACCTTGGTGTTGAGCATATTAATGCTCGCGACCAACTGCTCCCACTGCTCCTGTGTTATAACCATTATGCATAAAAGTCTGCCTCTAAGCCTAGGTGACCTTACGTGCTATATACAACAACAACAAATGTCCCATGTTTTACATAGATAAACATTAATAACATATATTCAATATGTATCACATATATGAAATTCCGCCTTTTACACAGTGTTCATTTTACTGCAAGTTCAATGAATGTTCTAAGTTTCAGTCTGGTCATTTAAATAATCCTAACATTGACTTACCATTCCCTTATAGACGACAGTCAAGCCCCACGTTGGGCGCCATTGTTACAACTTATTCCTGATTACCTATGCACCCTTGCAGAGCTCCTTCGGTGTAGATTAGATGTCAACGTTGCCTCGGCTGCCCTAAAAAAAATACTTACCGAAGGTGGTGAGGTCCTCTTCTCAGGCGCGATCAGTCCCTGTCGTCGAATTAGGATGCATAGGGATAGTGCATTCGGTAAAACTATTGACTACAATGACTTATGACTCAGACTGATTTGAGTTTAAATATGTATATAAAATTTTATTGATAAATCAAAAGAGAAAAGTGAATAAATTTTTTAAAATGTAAAATAAGTTTTGTTAATGTTACATTATTACCTTATAAGACTGTACACGAATTCTCAATAATGACACACATGACTACCTCATTAATCCCTAAAGAATAATATTTATAATTTTCCATAAAATTTTGTTTTAAATGATGTTTCCCATATTTGTGCATCCAATTATATAATGTCTGTGTAACTATACATTATTTACTAGGATAATGTTGTTTATAAACCAGGTGGATCAATTGAATAACAATATACTCATGAGAACATTTAGTGATGACAATAGTAATAATAACCATAATAATAATAATAATAATAATAATAATAATAATAATAATATTAATATTGATATGAATAAATTTCTTGTATAGACAATTCAAGTTATTCATAAAAAAAACTACGTGCCATCAGTCAAAATAATTATAATAGATAAAATTGTTTTATATAGATATAAAAAAAATAAAGTATCGATTAACTAATTAATAAAATTGTTTTGATATCACTGAATTGCATTGTAAACCAATTAAAAGAATACAGGAAAGTCTCCACAGTGTATCCCAAATGCATATCTGTAGTTTGGAAAACCAACCTAAAATGTAATACAATAGTAATAATAATAATAATAATAATAATAATAATAATAATAATAATAATAATAATAATTGAAATAATACGACGATTCTGCGCAGATCAAATCTAGAAATTGTCACTACTAATCTCTCAAATATGTGAAATAGGTTTGCAAACAAACATACCAGAAGTTACCATAATATAATAATTAATTAATTTACTAATTTTATTGCACTCAAATTTATTAATCATATAATTAACTGCTTAACTAACCACTGGAAATCATTGTCTTGTGACTCAAATCCTCCAATCTAGTGATATTAATGAATTTACAATGCATCGAGATGATAATAATAATAATAATATTGTAATAATAATAATAATAATAATAATAATAATAATAATAATAATAATAATTGAAACGATAATAATAATATCATTTAATGAATGTTATTTCTATGTTGGATATCATAAAAAAATCCTAAAGAAGTAATATTCGCCTACCAAAATCCAATACTATTGTTAACCAAATCGTAGATAAATTGAATAAAAAAAATATAAAATGTAAATTATTTGATTAATTAATAAATCCACAATTGATTGACACAAGTGATTAATATGGTATTCATCAAGACTCCCTAATTGCTTGTGAATTACATTGGTGAAATGTTAAATAATAATATTCAATATTAATAATAATAATAATAATAATAATAATAATAATAATAATAATAATAATAATAATATCTTAACATGACCTGTAATTACGGTACTCTTGATCCACCATCCTGATAAATTATAGTATGTTTATGTCAGTTATCTTAGAACATTCATTTGCCATGAGTAACACCATTTGAACAGAATCTTTCTTAACAGTGCTTATTGGGTTTTCTTTATCTATAAAACCATATTTGCCGTAATTTAATGAAACACCTAATCCACTGTGTAAAGGCGTAACCATGAAATTCTCATAATAGAGTTCACCAATATTAATAATAATAATAATATTTCTCTAACCAAAACTGTTACTGAGTTCCCATAATTACAATATCTTCCTTCCAAGTGCAATAAACAATATTTGCTTTAACCTGAGAATTCAGTAACTTTATCTCACATAATGGACTTTGGTCGTTGTTGCACACAAATCTAAAGCTTTACTTTCGATATATGCGAGTGACCCTTACTTAGATATCGTAAAATTAATCTAGAAAAGACAGACTCTCCTAATTTAAATAAACATACCCTAATTTATGCTAATATGTACACCAAGCGAGATAACGCAGCCAGAAATCCTAACCTAATACCTAAAGTTCCACTAATATATACATATATGAACCTTGTCATCAGCACATACCACACTTTTGGCCTATTTCAGCGTCTCAACATATATTATAATTCGCTGAAATATAGCCATGACCCATTGCAAATGTTACTGTGGTTTCTTCAGAATAAAATGCATAGACAATGCACAGACAATAAAAGAATGTACCTAAAAGATGGCTGATACGAGGCAAATAAAATAATAAATATATTTAATATTAATAATAATAATAATCATCTGTTAAAACCAATAAAATAGTTCCTACTGGCAAGCATCCACACCAGTCCAGTTGCGTGATCCATGTTACCAACCTAACTTTAAAATATCATTTAAATGCGTACTATAACTTTCTCTAAATAGAACGATATTGTCTCACGGCTAAACCATTTACATGTATCATCTGGTCCTTCTAACTCATATACCTTTTTTAACTGGCTTATTTATTTCCTCACATTTATTCATTTACGACGTCATCATCATTTCTTATCCTGCACGAATTCTATTACCTCTCAGCTATCACGCTGATTACTTATATTTCCAGTTTTATTGAGAATATGTTCACCATACTCTTTGTTCTCCATAATTATCTTCAGATAAATAACCTCATGTATTACCATATACTCTCGACTACGGACCTTCAAACATCTCAAATAAATTACCGTTGCTCAATATCGTTCATATTATTCGACAACACTTTGATTTACCTGAGCCAAAATAAATCCTTTTATTTAACATTGTTCACTCAACTGTCTAACCGCGTTACTTGCCATAGCAACCAATATGTGGATGTATCAGTGTTACTGTCGTCCCAACAGAATTCTCGACAGTAACTATTGAATATATATATATATATATATCTATATGTTTATTATCATTAATTGTCTTCATTACTCCTCCATTACGGTAACTGTGCTTGCGTGAAACAAATAAAATTCCGCCTAAATAAAATACTGAGAATGCTACTAATAATAATAATAAAAGTGCAGGTATAGGCGAATCACTCATTATAATTGCCTCAAAATATAACTTGTTCGATACTAACAGATCAAATTTAGTACACACACGATTAATAACAATAATAATAATAATATTTACACTACTCATAAACAGAATTATCCTAATTTTCTGGCTGTGTACTCGGGTTTATAATTACATCATCGTCACTCGCATACCTATCTAAATAAAGATACCACTATCAAAGGAAAGCTTTAGATTTTAAATCAAACATGAGATTGTGTACTCACATTGAGGGCACTTCGGGATCGCCAGGACTAAAGGCAGCCATGTTGTCTTACAGATTCATGACCAACATGTTAATATCATTTACCATTCTTGCTGTATCCGGCATTGGCTTTTATTACTACTTTCCACTCTCACTTGACACTGTGCACACGTTTATTTCCTACCCATAATATTAAACACGACAACTTGTCTTAAACTAGACATTACACTGTAATACATATATACACACATACGCAGTACTCAGATATCCTGGAACTTAGGCCGGATTCTACGTACTCTGCTTTAACACACTGCTGCTTCTCATGAAGCAAAGTCTCGCATGGGTTCAACGGTTTCCTTTGTAAAGCCCCAACTGGGGAGAAAGTGTCCACCCCCACACGACCTAAATACTTATAGAAAGGGAGAGTATTTCCTCCGCTCAAATGTTTCAAACATATTACCAGCTGCGCTGCAGCAGGCTAATTGTTCTCCACTATTTACGGCTTACACATATATTTTAAAACTGTCTGGGTTGCTCTGCGGGCTACACACTCCAACTGAAGTTACCTAAGATGCAATTACTGCACAATTCAAAGTTTCGCCTTCGCCCTGCATGGACTGAACACTCGTAAAATCTGTCAAGTTAATACTCCACTCACTTGGGTGGTTTTAAGTACCTTAACAACTCAACTACCGTTTATAAGGCGTATTTCCACCTCCACTGTAGTAATAAATACACACAATAGGGAACATGCATGATCCGGGGTTTTAATTAAAAATATGCTAATCTGATTCAAAATTGCATGCAGAATTCAAAAATGTGATCAGAATGTACAAATAATAACTCCAAACATGATAAAAATCTACGAAAATGTCACGTCACGCAAGTACGCGATCTCATTGGCCTGACGTCATCGTACAGGTTGACTGAATTAGCAGACGAAATAACACAGTGTGCTGTGAGAAGCAGGATACACTTCGCGTATTTCTACTTTACGTTAGTGTCTAGTATGGTTAAATTCGAGGTCTATACATTGGATAATAATCTGAGTGGTATATTTTAGGCTTAAAATGAATCCTGCGCAGACAGTGAGGCAGAAAACTTATAAATGGTGTAGAGTTCCGATGTGCAATAGCACATCGCATACCATCCCAAACAAATTGTTTATAAACGTTCCAAAGACGCTAAAACTAGGGAGAAATGGATTTTGGCGAGCTGGAGAAATGCTGGTGATATATCGGAAAAGTCTTCAGTTTATTTTTTTGAAGATTTTAACGTAAGATGAATTTGTTTGAATTTTCAAATCACTTTTCCATGTCAGCTGTTCTAGTGGTAAAACTTTAAATTTTAATGTATGATGCTTTATTTAAATGCTTCAATTACATCTTGGAATATGAAAGTAATAAACAGTGCATTAAATAATGCTGATTATTAAAGTATTCTCCAAACCTAACCTATGTTTTGGGTGATCCATGTCAAGATAATAAATCAAAGGGGTTATGAACCATTTTGACAGCTCTAATTCTACCAATATATCTTGGCATGGGACAGTTATGTATGTCTTTATTGAAGAGCTTAATTGGTAAAGAAATTTAGGCTATATCTAAATACTCTATAATGTAACAAAGGATAGGCGTGTACATCATGAAATGAAAAAACGTGAATTTAACAAATGTATAATTCTACACAAAACCAATGCTTGTCTGTTGGGGTCTTATAAGTTAACAATGCTCAATTACAATAATTATCATAATATTAATGAAATAAATAACATAATTGCACACAGGTGAAAATAGTGATGTAGGTGTTTAAAAATATTATCCAACTTAGCCTAAGTTTTAGGTTATACAAGCCAAGTCAATAAACCGAAGGGTAAAAATACGGCGCGAGTTGGCCGTGCGGTTAGGAGCGCGCAGCTGTGAGCTCGCATCCGGGAGATAGTGGGTTTTGAACCTCACTGCCGGCAGCCCTGAAGATGGTTTTCCGTGGTTTCCCGTTTTCACACCAGGCAAATGCTGAGGCTGTACCTAAGGCCACGGCCGCTTTGTTCCCATTCCTAGGCCTTTACTGTCCCATCGTCGCCATAAGACCTATATGTGACGGTGTGACGTAAAGCAAAAAAAAAGTAAAAGTCACAGCACCCAAAGACATTCCTGTATTGAGCGACTAAAATGTCACCAGGACACTTTTCTTTCCTGATATGCTCAGCTTGTTAAAAGCCAAATGTAATTAATGTTACTGGCTTCACGCCCCGCTAACTACTTCTACGATTTTCGGAGACGCCGATGTGCAGGAATTTAGTCCTGCAGGAGTTATTTTACGTGCCAGTAAATCTACCGACACGAGGCTGACGTATTTGAGCACCTTCAACTACCACCGGACTGAACCAGGATCGAACCTGCCAAGTTGGGGTCAGAAGGCCAGCACCTCAACAGTCTGAACCACTCAGCCCGACTTGTGAAAACTAGATGAAGTCATATTTATCTTTATCATGTTTAACTTTTTCCCTCCACAAAGATATTTAATTCTTTCATGGGCCCCGGAAGTGGGTAGGCCAGTTGTCCCAACCATAAATATATATATTTTTGGGGAATGATAGATTATAGCCCTATAGTACTATGATCTTTCTTTCTTTCCTTCTTTCTTTCTTTCTTTCTTTCTTTCTTAATCAGTTTATCCTTCAGGGTTGGTTTTCTCTCGGACTCAGCGAGGGATTTCACCTCTACCACTTCAAGGGCTATGTCCTGGAACGTGAGACTGAGTATGGTGATGTAAATGGTGAGGAGGGCCATTACCTCGCCCAGGCGGCCCCACCTGTTATGCTCAACAGGGGCCTTGTTGGAGGATGGGAGGATCGGAAGGGATAGACAAGGAAGAGGGAAGGAAACGGCCGTGGCCTTAGGTGCCTGGAGGAGAAGTAGGAAAATACGAAAAACCACTTCGAGGATGGCTGAGGTGGGATTCGAAACACTTCTACTCAGTTGACCTCCCGAGGCTGAGTAGACCCCGTTCCAGCCCTCGTACTATTTGTTTTCAACTTTCATGGCAGAGCCGGGAATCGAAACCGGGCCTCCGGGAGTGGCACACATTAACCACTACACCACAGAAGCGGACTAGTACTATAATGCTACCTATATGTTTATGTTAGTGCTGAAATACGATTTCTTACTTTACTAATGCTGAAAGCCCGAAAATGTAATGTTATTCTTTAATAGGGGAATCAGTCTAGAAAGAAATGTTGAAAGTGATGTGATATCTATCCAGGTTCGTTGTTATCCTAATACTATGGGTTACAGTACATTGCACGTATATAAAAGACGCCACTTACAAACTTGCTTGTTATCCGCAAATTTCTGCGGCCACAACAGTAACATTTTTCAAGAATGATGACATCTACACATGGTAGATTGTCTGACTGTGCTGTTTTGAACGTTTCTTCTGTCATTTCGAAGTTATTCGCGATCATGAATAATAAACAATCGGCTTTTAGCAACGGCTGATGCACAACGGCTGGTAGAGCTCCATGCGGTACTGGATTGTGACGTCATAGCGCGCCGCTTACGTCAGAGGCCGTTTCACTCGCCTTGCGGAAAGGCACTATTAAATATTTTTTTAATGGTAGAAAACAAGGCAACATACCACAATGTAATACGTTTACGTACTATTTCATTGGTGTACTTTTCAAAAAAAATATTTTTGAAAATGATGCATGTTCCCAATTCTGTACCTTTGTGCTTGAACACGGAGCAAACTTAAGACACGTCTGACCCCCACAAGTCTCTTGATGATGACTGACTCGTGAGAAGCCACTACTAGGGGGATGTTGGCGCACTAATCGGCGTAGGAACACTAATTCTTGCCACTAAAAATCCCAACCAAAGGAATGCTGGGTAGCTCCAAAATAAAGTTGCTAAAAACATAAAATGCCTTGTACACACAAATTGCATCAATTCTTGTTACTGCCATGATGCATCGTGACTCTAAAATTGTTCGTAATTTCTTTTACAATACAGTAGGCGTTAGTTGGACTATATCTTCTGCCGCGCTGATAAACCACTCTCCACGCTGGCAAGGGGTTCCCACTGCCGGTCATAACAAACATCTGGATACACAATATTCCAATCCATTTGCCACAAACCAATAAGTTAGTTCAGAATTACTATAATAATTACTGACATCTCCTCTTAATATAATCTTCCTTAAATACTGACAGGGATTAATTACAAGCCACATGTCATTTAGTCGCGCTAATTTTGAAATTATTTAAATACAGCAATCTGATTGGAGCACATACTCCGCTGTTCATCTATATAGACGAGTTCATTCCAGAATGAGGGGATTCGGGTATCTAGAACCATGATTCTCCATCTCAGTCACTCCTGCCAGTACTTTTCCACTCTAACTACGCAGTTCCAAAAGATGATGTAATAACAGGTGTCCCAATAATTTATTTTTAGCAGAGAGAGAAGCGTGGCTTCATTCTCACGAGCTAGCTACCAGAAATTTCCAATGCTGTCCCTTTGTTTAAGAACGCTGACTATTACTATTTATTAACAAATACAATTATTAAAATGTTGCCAATCAGACTCATCCGATGGGTGCAGTATGAGGGCTGGAACGGGGTCCACTCAGCCTCGGGAGGTCAACTGAGTAGAGGTGGGTTCGATTCCCACCTCAGCCATCCTGGAAGTGGTTTTCCGTGGTTTCCCACTTCTCCTCCAGGCGAATGCCGGAATGGTACCTAACTTAAGGCCATGGCCGCTTCCTTCCCTCTTCCTTGCCTATCCCTTCCAATCTTCCCATCCCTCCGCAAGGCCCCTGTTTAGCATAGCAGGTGAGGCCGCCTGGGCGAGGTACTGGTCATACTCCCTAGTTGTATCCCCCGACCAAGAGTCTGAAGCTCCAGGACACTGCCCTTGAGGCGGTAGAGGTGGGATCCCTCGCTAAGTCCGAGGGAAAAACCGAACCTGGAGAGTAAACAGATGATGATGATGATGATGAGAATCCACTCACAGCTTGTCACAAGAGCAGAGAACGTTTACGTCCTCTTAAAATAATAATCACCATCATCAGTGGCTGAGAGATTCAAAGTACGTCTCACAAGAAAGAAATATAGTTCACGGAGTCACAAATCAATACAACCTCTATGATTTTCGTGTCTCACCGCCAACGATTTTGGCAATGGCCAGATAGCTTAAAATTTTGGATGTGTCGTCAAATTCCGGTGATGTCAGAGGTGAAAAGGGAAATCCACAGCCTGTTTCCAGTCATTCAACAGGGTCAGGATTGGAATGAATGAAGCGGCGATGTGAGGAACTGTGTCGGCTGTCGAAGCCTGTCTCACCCCTCTGGGGCAATGATAAATGAATGACAGATGAAATGAAATGGTAATGGAGAGTGTTGCTGGAATGAAAGATGATAGGGAAAACCGGAGTACCCGGAGTAAAACCTGTCCGGCCTCCGCCTTGTCCAGCACACATCTCACATGGAGTGACCGGTATTTGAACTACGGAAACCCAGCGGTGAGAGGCCGGCGCACTGCCGCCTGAGCCACGGAGGCTCTGGTGATGTCAGAGGTATTTAACACAATTTCCTTTCCATTTTTTTACTTGTCTAATTACTCCATTTGATCGCTTTTCACATCGTAATGAAACTTTACAAAGATGATTCCTTTTTTTTATTACCTATGACGCCATTATGATACAAACCTCGTTCATACTCGATTTTTCTAAGTCTAAATGGCCATTTGAAGTGCCAGTTATAAACATTTTGCTGTAACATGTTTTATTAATACAGTACCATCTGTCCAAACCGTCCTTTTTTCACGTTTTAAATACAATTTGTATGAATCACAGCCGCCTCTGTGGTGTAGTGGTTAGCGTGATTAGCTGCCACCCCCGGAGGTCCGGGTTCGATTCCCGGCTCTGCCACGAAATTTGAAAAGTGGTACGAGGGCTGGAACGGGGTCCACTCAGCCTCGGGAGGTCAACTGAGTAGAGGCGGGTTCGATTCCCACCTCAGCCATCCTCGAAGTGGTTTTCCGTGGTTTCCCACTTCACCTCCAGGCAAATGCCGGGATGGTACCAATCGTAAGGCCACGGCCGCTTCCTTCCCTCCTCCTTGCCTATCCCTTCCAATCTTCCCATCCCCTACTAGGCCCCTGTTCACTATAGCAGGTGTGGCCGCCTGGGCGAGGTACTGGTCATACTCCCCAGTTGTATCCCCCGACCAAGAGTCTGAAGCTCCAGGACACTGCCCTTGAGGCGGTAGAGGTGGGATCCCTCGCTCAGTCCGAGGGAAAAGCCGAACCTGGAGGGTAAACAGATGATGATGATGATGATGAATCACTATTACTTTCAGAATATTTCCCTTTCGACTGACCTGCAGGGAAAGCCTGTATAGTGATTGTTAAGAAAATTAATTAATATTACTTCCGAAAATAATCAACATTCTATAAATACATACGATGGCATAACACTGCGCCATATCTACTAAGATTTTAAACCTCAGGCACTGTAGATCGAGTGATTCACAGTTTTCTGCAATAACCAATGTGTCATTGCACATTTTACTTTTACTTTGTACTTGCCATGCCTCCCATATCAACTCAATACTGTATCACGCATGTTTCTTTGGAGAAATGAGATGTACTTAGATGTCAGACTCTACATATCTCAATATTTTACCTTATCGATGTCCGACTCGTTGGCTGAATGGTCAGCGTCCTGGCCTTCGGTTCAGAGGGTCCCGGGTTCGATTCCCGGCCGGGTCTGGGATTTTAACCTTCATTGGTTAATTCAATTGGCTCGGGGGCTGGGTGTTTGTGCTGTCCCGAACATCCCTACAACTCACACACCACACATAACACTATCCTCCACCGCAACAACACGCAGTTACTTACACATGGCAGATGCCGCCCACCCTCATCGGAGGGTCTGCCTTACAAGGGCTGCACTCGGGTAGAAACAGCCACACGAAATTAAACCTTATCGATTCAATGCCACCTCTCAGATGAAACCCTATCCGTAGAGTAGCTTACTATCACCCATTCCAGTACCTTGGAGTATCTTAAAGGCTATGTTGAAAACTTTTAAATACACATCATTATTATCGTTATAGATATAAAGAATAAAGCAGAGCCCCTCCCCCACCCCCCCTTCGAATAAATTCAGATTATACGTGGAAATGTTTAGGGTCATGAAATACTTTTTATTTTTTTTTTTATTTTTTTTTTTCACCGGGCGAGTTGGCCGTGCGCGTAGAGGCGCGCGGCTGTGAGCTTGCATCCGGGAGATAGTAGGTTCGAATCCCACTATCGGCAGCCCTGAAGATGGTTTTCCGTGGTTTTCCATTTTCACACCAGGCAAATGCTGGGGCTGTACCTTAATTAAGGCCACGGCCGCTTCCTTCCAACTCCTAGGCCTTTCCCATCCCATCGTCGCCATAAGACCTATCTGTGTCGGTGCGACGTAAAGCCCCTAGCAAAAAAAAAATATATTTTTTTTTTATTTTTTTTTACAATTTTGCTTTACGTAGCTCCGACACAAATAGGTCTTAGGGCGACGATGGGCTAGGAAAGGGCTAGGAGTGGGAAGGAATCGGCCGTTGGCTTAATTGAGGTAGAGCCACATCATTTTCCTGGTGTGAAAATGGGAAACAGCGCCACACGATCTTCAGGGCTGCCAACAGTGAGGTTCGAACCAACTATCTCCTGTATGCAAACTCTCAGCTGCGCGCCCCTAACCGTACGGCCAACTCACCCGGTAAAGACTTATTCTAACTCCCAGGAAATGGTAAACACGTGTCTAATGAAAGTGTTGCACATCGCCTAGAGCGAAATTTTTCGTCCAATGACATGGAAACCCGTA
Source organism: Anabrus simplex (assembly GCF_040414725.1). Classification (NCBI taxonomy): domain Eukaryota; kingdom Metazoa; phylum Arthropoda; class Insecta; order Orthoptera; family Tettigoniidae; genus Anabrus; species Anabrus simplex. The sequence goes on from NC_090267.1 coordinate 156,122,887, forward strand.
CGAATGATTCAACAAACTCTGCACTAACATTTTGTGTATGATTGCAATGCGATAACATTTTAAACACCGGTCCACTACACAAAATATATATATATATATATGTACTTTGCATAACTTGATTTCGTCCAAGTGCTTCGTTAGGTTATAGAGCTGCTTCTTTTTTTTTTACAATTAACTTTACGTGTCGCACCGACACGATGGGATAGGAAAGAGCTAGGAGTGGGAAGGAAGAGACCGTCGCTTTAATTAAGGTACAGCCCCAGCATTTTCCTGGTGTGAAAATGGAAAACCACGGAAAACTATCTTCAGGGCTGCCGACAGTGGGTATCGAACCCACTATCTCCCGAATGCAAACTCACAGCTGCGTGCCCCATACTATATAGAGCTTCAGCTAGCGCTTAGGTACAGGAATGAACCTCACTTACGAGCTCAAAAAGCCTGCGAAAAGAACGTCATAATAAGAGTTTTATCACCACATTTTATAAAACTATGGTGAACATAACTTATCGGTGGCCACTGTAATAATGACGGTGTTCAGGAAGGCAGCACCAACCGCAAAGAATACTCAAAACTTGAACAAAACCATTGTACATATCATCGCACGCAGTTTCATACGGGGATACAAGCGGCTATTACAGATATCCTTTCCCAGCTTATAAGAAATATATATAAAAGACCAAGTATAATAGATAATTACTAGACTCGTTATAAAAATCTATGACAACAGGAACTAAATATTCTTAACAACTTTTTGTTTAATTTTCAGACATACACATGCGTTTGCTTCGTAAACATCGCTTTATTTGACTCACTGTTGTACACTTAGAGCTTACAGTTGAGCTTTCTGAGAAATGTTTGGAAAAGGGACATACTTGTATTTGCAAGAATATGGAATTTGGAAGAGACAGATTACGTTTCGTTTGTTCCTTGAAAAATTCTCCCCGTGATCTTTTCTAGCCTATTCACTCATTCTACAGCTTATTATTTTCATGATACAAGGAAATAAGATCACTCAAATAGTGCAGGTAGGTTTATTTTATGGCGACATGACATTTTCAGAGGAAAGCTACTTATATTCTTACAAATGTACAATGTTATGCTCATGAGAACCAGGTGATACTACCATGATTTCCAGAAAACTGAACACATTTGACACATTACTACGACTTACAGTACTTAGACTATGAATAAATTGCCTGGATTTAGGTGTAGAACAAAGAATTGCTTACATTTTACATACAACATAACTTGGAAGTGGTATCATTAGCTGTCGGCAGCCCTGAAGATAGTGTTCCATGGTTTCCCATTTTCACACCAGTCCACGGCTGCTTCCTTCCCACTCCTAGTCCATTCCTATACCATCGACTCCATAAGACCTATCTGTGTCGGTGCGGCGCAAAGCAAATTGTTGATATCATTAACAATGATTTTAGCTGCCTCTGTGGATCAGTGGTAGAGTGTCGGCCTCCGCATCCCAAGATAGCGGTTTCAAACCCTGCAGAGGTAGTCCGACTTTTGAAGGGCGGGAAAAAGTCCATTCGACACTCCATGTCGTACGATATCGGCATGTAAAAGATCTCTGGTGACACATTTGGCGTTTACCCGACAAAATTCATTACATCTCAGCCATAGACGCCCAAGAGAGTTTCGGTTTACTCGGGCTGCCATCTAGTGGGCCTAGAGTAAAACGGAACGTCGAAACTGACGAGCAGACAGCCAGATGGCGTCAAATTGAAATGTCTGCACACAGTAGCTGAGGCCATACGATTATTATTATTATTACAATGATTTTGTAAACGAATGTCACCGGTTCAGTTCAGCATAAGATCTTTAAAATGAGGGAGAAATTAACTTGTTATTTTTAGAGCAAGGAATCTCAGAGCAAGTCAGCCTCTGTTAGCTGAGACGTGAAATTCTTTGTTTCTGCCGACGAGTACAGTTCATAATGCAAGTTTTCCTTTTCTGTCCGGAAACAGTGAAATTAAAGTCATCTGTTGCGTGACATTTAGAGGTTAAGGACTGCCGTTGTTTTAGCACAATGACACCCTGTCCATACAATTAACACGGTGTTTAGAAGGATCCTCTGAAGCGTGCCGTCTTTGTCCAGCGGCGCGGGGCGAGCTCGTGCTCTCATTGGGCGAGCAAGTCACGGCACGCGTCACACACGTGGTTCAGTATCCTGCTTCAAGCACTGTCAAACGGCAATTACACAGTGTCGGATATTCTCTAACATATGACCTCATGATCGACATCTAGCCTATCAGTTACGGAGATACAGTAGAATAGAATTATTACTTGACTATGGCTCGGGAAAAACAAGTTAAAGTGATTTTTGTACAACAGTATGTCTGGGCCATGGCAAGAAATCCACGATCCAGGAATGGTTTGGCAATAGGTTAGGAGCCCGGAAGTTGCAAAATATAGAATGAATGGAAGAAAGAAAGAAGAAAAAGAGATAGGAAAATCCATGCACTTTCTGAAGAGGATAGTGTTGAGGGCAATGAATAAGTTGTAGAGACGTTGAGGTTAGTACAAAAACCGAGTTCTCGAGCCAAGGGATTAACCATTTAAGATTAAATTAATCTCAACCCTAGCATAATTGAATCTGGAGCACTCTGTGGTAAATATTGGCGCTCGGCTGGTATGCGGCAATATTTTACATTCATTGTAAGACAGCTCCTTCTTTTCTATAATGACTCAGGAGCGAAGGTACAACATATCCAGGCTATATAGTAAAAATATCATCATTTATCGCCTCCCATTTTCACACCAGGCAAGTGTTGGGGCTGTATCATATTATAGGCCACGACCGCTTCCTTCCCATTCGTAGCCCTTTCCTATCCCATCGTCTTCATAAGGCCTACCTATGTCGAAGCGACTCGTAAAAATTGGCCACTATCTCCCGAATGCAAGCTCACAGCTTTGCGCCCCTATCCGCACGGCCAATTCACTCCGTGAACGTCAGCGTAGTGGTCTTCCACTCAGAGGGCCCCGAGTTCGATTATACTAGGGTTTTTGTACTGTCCTCAACGTCTCTACAACTCATTTATTGCCCACAACACTATCCTCTACCACAATACACACAGTTTACCCACACACGGCAGATGCCGCCCACCCTGCCTTACAAGAGCTGCACAAGGCTAGCAAGTCTTTTACTTCGTTGAACAGAGTAAGTTTACCTAAATCCAAACATATGTGAATCTTACTACAATAAATATGTTTTCTGAATGGAAATTTTAAAATTTCAACTCCACTGCTACTCCCAAGGCCGTACCCACGGGGGAGGTTTTTGTTTTGGCGGGGGGGGGGGGGTGGTTAAATTCCGTCCAAAATAATAGTGAACTTGACATATTAAAACAACATATACGGGGTTTGAAATAGCCTACAATAAATTAGATTTTTTTTTTTTTTGCAAGTTGCTTTACGTCGCACCGAGACACTGTTAGGTCTTATGGCGACGATGGGACAGGAAAGGGCCAGAAGTGGGAAAGAAGCGGCTATGTCCTTATTTAAGGTACAGCCCCAGCATTTGCCTGGTGTGAAAATGGGAAACCACGGAAAACCATCTTCAGGGCTGCCGACAGTTGGGATCGAACCCACTATCACCCGAATACTTGATACTGGCCGCACTTAAGCGACTGCAGCTATCGAGCTCGGTAATTAGATGTTATGAAAACAAGCATTTGCAAAATAAAGAAGTGAATATAAAATAAACATCTGTGCCATTATTAAATGTTTCTTTGGGAATATAGTTAACGAATTTACTGAAAACAGGAAAGGAAATTTTAAGTTTTCCGAGATGTACGGATTGTTTCTTCTATTCTTGATACACTTTGCACCATAAAAAAGCAAAGCCAAGTCATCTCCGTACAGGCCATGAAGGCCCCCCAGAAGGGGTGGAAGGTAAAAGCTTCCATTATCCGTAACCTCGGCACTTCATGGGGTAGAGTGGTTAGCTCTACGCCTGGACGCCTTTGCCTCCAGGAATTAACCCGTTACTCATTTTTGGTGTAGGCTGAGTGAACCTCAGTTCCATGTGCACCTCCGGAAGAGGAAATCTCGTTTCTTAAATTTTACGATTCCCTGACGGGGATTCGAATCCACTTTCTTCCGTTACCATAAGAAACAATTTCAAAAAACACCTTCTTCTTCTTCTTTATCTGTTTACCCTCCAGGTTCGGTTTTTCCCTCGGACTCAGCGAGGGATTCCACCTCTACCGCCTCAAGGGCAGTGTCCTGGAGCTTCAGACTCTGGGTCGGGGATACAACTGGGGAGGATGACCAGTACCTCGCCTAGGCGGCCTCACCTGCTATGCTGAACAGGGGCCCTGTGGGGGGATGGAAAGGAAGCGGCCGTGGCCTTAAGTTAGGTACCATCCCGGCATTTGCCTGGAGGAGAAGTGCGAAACCACGGAAAACCACTTCCAGGATGGCTGAGGTGGTAATCGAACCCACCTCTACTCAGTTGACCTCCTGAGGCTGAGTGGACCCCGTTCCATCCCTCGTACCACTTTTCAAATTTCGTGGCAGAGCCGGGAATCGAGCCCGAGCCTCCGGGTGTGGCAGCTTATCACACTAACCATTAAACCACAGAGGCGGACTTCAGTAAACATATAGAAATATTTTCATGATATCGAGCAGCTACAAGATTTTTGTAAAAATGAATCAAACTTCTAAATATGTTTAATGCTTAGAATGAAACATATTGTTTCCGTCATTTTTGAACAAATGACAGAAATCTGTGTGTCGCACTGCACGCACGTGTTAAAGCGTGTTTTGCTCACCAGACCGCTATGAATTTAACTATCTATTTCACCCGTTGAGTTGTGAAAGGTACTGCTCAATATCTGTTTCGAACTTTTCTTTCTGTAAAACCTATCTGAAAGTTTAAAATAGTTACTCTAATTGTTGTTTTCGGAAGTCACTTCCCCCATCAAATTCTAATTTCCTCCGAAAAAAAATCCTCGGTACGGCCTTGGCTATTCCGCTTAGATATCAGCTAACATTACGATTCTCAAAGCATTTTCAGTCTTTAGGAACATTTTTCTCTGAAACTCAGTAAAAATTTTAATTCCCCTGAGAGCTTCAAGATAGACTTAAAAATAGTATAATTTCCCCTAAAATTTTTAGCCATCAGCCATTATAGGTGTCTCAAGCGCCGCTGAAGGGGCGTAATAGGGAAATGACGAGTGATGTAATTTCCCGTTGCTTTCCTCACTGACTCATACCTCGGTCAATTTAATGTTATCAAAGCCAAGGATTAGACTGAGAAAGTAACATTTGGTCTAGCCGACACCAGAAGATATAGTGCACTGTAAGCACTAGATCTTGTCAGCAAAGGCATAGACATAATATGACAGTAACCACCCCGAAATATTTAAAGGATTTTTTTTTGAGAGCCCATTTAATCTTGATGAAATTCATTTTGGATACATTTGTAAGCCTAAGAAGACGATAGAGCTAATGAAGACCTTCAGCATCAGTTCCAAGCAGTTCATACCTTGGGGGGTGGAAGTTCTCAGGGGTTCTCTTTTGATACTCAGACACACTTATATTCGCCAGACTCAGACTTATAATTTACTTTTATTCTTTTAATGACATCGTTTTTGTGTATTTTTTGTCTTAGGTAACCTTCAAGTGGAGGAAGATCTGAAAATAAAAGAGTAATAATTTTAACTTGTACAAAAATAATTGTGACTCGTAAATGAATATCTTACGTGAAAAGTTTATTACACAGATTTGAATGTTTGAACGTAGTGTGTTGCTGATTGCATCTCTGTTGATGATGCCTGTACTTTTCTCTACTTGATGTTACCGGGTAACCGTAGTAAAGTTTTCCAGCCTTGGAACAATAGTAGTTTCTTAGAGATCTCTCTGTTAGTTCATCAGTCCAGACGCTGGTTGGATCCTCAAAGAGCACCACCAAAGGCTATGCAGCTATAGGAACACCACAAAACCAATGGCAACATCAAAATAAGGCATACTAGGCAAGACGAGGAGTAAGGTAGTTTGGTATTGCTTTCCTCACTGGGCCAGACAGTGCTATTGTAGCATGACTAACCCTACGAGCAACATTTTTCACAACCCTCAGACGCACTGGATGGGTTCCGAATGTCATTACTCAGCACTACTCATACCCCAGCAGCTTCGGTATTGTCACAGCCATGGATGAGACTGGGGCTTCAGTGAAAGCTACAATTTTCTCTGGGTTGTGCCAAGAGATGGATGCAAAAGTACGTTATTCATCAAGAATTTACAGCAGGCAGAGTTTTTTAAATATGAACCTATAAAGTGATCCGTAAAACATACTGGTCTGGACTTAAGAAAATTTTCTGAAATTTAACTTGATCGCACACATAGGTGCAGGGTAAAGTATTATTTCATAGAGTAATATTACATTGTGATATAAGTAGCTACACTAATAGGATTTATAGAAAACTGAATGATAGTCCGCATTGATAGATTTATCAGGGGAATGTATTTTTCTCCCGCGTTGTATGAAGGCAAAGCTTTCGTAGGCAAACATTTGCAGAGAAAAGAATATGTGGAATATGAAATGCGTCAGAAATGAAATGCAAGGAAACTTGTTCAAACACATGATAGTACAGCTATGAACTTGCATCCGGGAGAGAGTGGGTTCGAACCCCACTGTCGGCAGCCCCGAAGATGGTTTTCCGTGGTATCCCATTTTCACACCAGGCAAATGGTGGGGTTGTACCTTAATTAAGGTCACGGCCGCTTCCTGCCCACTCCTAGGCCTTTCCATCCACCGTCGCCGTAAGACCTATCTGTGTCGGTGCGACGTAAAGCAAATAGAAAAAAACATGATGCGAGTGCAGTGCGGCGTGTGCCCGTAATTAACATAGGAGTCGAGCCTTGCGGCGTGGCACGTGAGCACTTGAGTACCTTGGAGATAATCGTGAGATGCTGCCTCTCTCAATACCATTTCTGAAAAGAATTTGTGTAAGAAAGTCATAATTTTCTGAAATCTGAATGAGTTCATGACCGCAGAGACGTCGATAGGGAGGAAACCTAACAGTATTCTACAGGATAGAAGATTCTATAGAAGGTTCTCGTATTAACATACTCTGTAGAAATAATAGCGGTGTTATCTTTACGTAAGACGTCTTGGGTAAGGAGTACAAGATAAAAAAAATAAGTCAAAAACAAAAGTAATGGAGTGCATTCGAAATAAATCAGGTACTGCAGGAAATATTAGATTAGGAATAATGAAGTCTTAAAGGAAGTAGATGATTATTGTTACTTGGGTAGTAAAATAATTAACGATAGCAGAAGTAAGGAGGACATAAAATGCGGACTAGCACAAGCAAGGAAGGCCATTCTTAAGAAAAGAAATTTGCTCAGTTCGAAATAGGAATTATAAAGATGTTCTTGAAGACTTTCGTCTGGAGCGTGGCATTGTATGGAAGTGAAACATGGACGATAACTAGCTCAGAAAGAAAGAGAATAGAATCTTTTAAAATGTGGTGTTACAGAAGAACGCTGAATGAAGAGATCGAATCACGAATGAAGAGATATTGAATCGAATTGGCGTGAGAATATCAATTTGGCTAAATTTGACCAGAAGAAGTGATAGATAGACTACTAGGACTTGCCCAGTTGGTTTTAGAGGGAATTGTAGGCGGTAAGAACTGTAGGGTTAGACCAAGGTATGAATATGACAAGCAGATTAGAGCAAATGTAGCATGCAGCAGTTACGTAGAAATGAAAAGGTTAGCACAGGATAGGGTGGCATGGACAGCTGCATCAAGCCAGTCTATGGACTGACGACTCAAATAGCAACACATCTTTACGTGTGACTCACTTTGACTTCACAAGGGAGCAATTTTGAATTCATAGGGTATATACGATTTCTTTCTAGATGAACTTTAATTTATAGGACGAGGAATAAGAGATTCGAATAATTTATCAAGGGAGATGCTCGACAAATTTCCAAGTTTTTTGAAATTATTCAAGAAAAGGCTATGCAAACAACTGATTGGGAATCTGCCATCTGGGCGACAGTGCTAGATGCAGATCATTGATTAATTGATTGATTGATTGATTGATTGATTACATTATTGTACCTGAGTGTTGTCCTTGACGTATGAGGATCTAGATTTCTTCTGCAACATACTGTTTTCAGATGAAAGCTATATTCACCTCAAAGGCTGTCCGAATAGTTGGCTGAACGGTCAGCGTACTGGCCTTCGGTTCAGAGGGTCCCGGGTTCGATTCCCGGCCGGGTCGGGGATTTTATCCTCAATTCGTTGATTCCTTCGGCACGAGGGCTCGGTGTATGTGTTGTCTTCATCATCATTTCATCTTCATCATAACGCGCAGGTCGCCTACGGGAGTCAAATAGAATGAACTGCACCTGGCGACCTGAACCCGTCCTGCGATATCCCGGCTCTAAAAGCCATACGACATTTCATTTTACCTCCAAGGCTACACCAATCGACAAACAACTCGCTCTTTTGGGGTTAAAACGGCTTGGTGTTGTTGTACAGAAACTACTACACATGTGCATGTTACTATTTGGTAAACTGTATCCATTCACGGAATATTGGGCCCTCCCTGAGGAGTAAATACGATGTCCGATTGTATGACTTTGGCATATAGTACTAGTTTCATGTTTCTCTCACTTTCAACCAGTAATCTATTTCAGCATTTTGACCATCGTGTGACCAGGGTGTTCGGGTGATAAATACAAACATTTTTTTGGCTGGTTATTGGTAGCTGCCTGGATATATATGACGTCAATATAATGTATGATCAATTCACGAAATACGAGTATATGTTTGTTATGGAGAGGTCATAGGCTTCGGCAAACTCCAGTGCACGTTCGCCAAATGCATTACGTAATCTATATTAACAACCACGCTGCACTTGTTCAAAGCCACCAAGTGATCTACCAACAAGGCAGTTAAGGTCTCCACCGATCAGCAGGCAATAATTTTCATCGCTGACGTGTATTTCATCGCTGACGTGTACGTTTTCCACTAAATTAGACCATGTCATGTCTATCGTCCGTACATCCCAATTATGGTGCATAGCTTGGAATGATTTGGATAGCTGTTGATCCAGAAACCGTACGGATGCTCATTACATGGTCGGACATTTGACTCACTGCCGCGATTTTGTCCTGGTGGTCACAGATTGTAATTGACACTCCACATTCTCAACTTGAAGAAGCTTAGATCAACAAGTTGAATCCTTCACCGACGTCGCGGGTCTTTGTTCCTTTCCATTTCGTTTCTTGTATGCAAGTAATGACGATCTTGCGGATCATCGGAGTTTGAGACAGTTCACGACTTTGTCCAGTCAGTGTGTCCGATATTAATCGTCGCAAATCGGGTGCTAGTGCCGTGCTTCTTGAACAAATGGCCATAGTCCACTTACCACTCCAATCGGGCGCGGTTGGAGCGCGTCGGTTAGAGGAGTCGTGACCATGAACGATACGGTTCACTATGCTCTAACATTATTATGACTCCAATGCATGATGATGCGACAGGAAACCTCGGCCGGCTTGTCGCAAAGTCTGACGTCTACTCTGTTCCTTTATCCGGGCGTAGGACTGCCACAACGAAACCCATGGTTTCTCTGAGTGGTGGAGTTCAATTTATTATAAACTAGTAGTCGTATCTATCGCTGACGGATTAGTGTTTGGAGAATGGCAACAGTAACGTCATCTAGCTGAGATGACTGGCGGCAGAAGAGACAGAGAACTCCTCAACTAACATCAATAGTCAGTGTAATATTATTTGTGATTTTTAGGAACTAAGGATTACGTAGGCAGTTACATATTAAAGAACTGGAGGCCTGATTCTTCCCGTGATCGTTCTTCTCCGCACATCACCTCCTCCGATACAATTCTCCTGGTCTGAGTGACAGCGTCATCGTCTAGGAGGCCCGCCTCTCCCTTCAGGGGAGGAATGAAAACATTGAGTAGTGTAGCAGAAACGAAATGTGAGGCAAACATTTGAAGTGTGCAAATGAAAAGTATTTTTTTTCTTATAGTAAACTGAATTAATAAAAGTTAAAGGAAGTTCTAATTGCATATCTAAAGGCAAAACACGGAATTAAAAAAAATAGGCCTACGTAAATTGTTTCAACAAAAACCACAAACGGACTGTTCAAAAATAACCATGCGTCTTAATTATACATATTTTATTGTCATGTGTATTTACTGACATCAGTGACATCACTGACGTCCATTAGTCGTTAGCCTTCGGTTCACTAGACAGCGGGTCCGATCTTGAATACCATCGGTGGCATGTGGGAGTGTTTAAATTTGATTATCTTTCTTTTCTTTTCTTTCTGGAAAGAAAATCCCGACATTTCGACGTCTATAAAGACCGTTAGAAGTCAGATTGTATGTTGCTGAAAGTTATTATTGATAGTAATAAGAAAAGGAAGAAAAGACTTTTAATTTCCGAAAGAAAGATCGTCGTTGCGCCTCGAAGTACCGCTATATGACAATGATGATGGGAGAAATACTGAACACATGTTTCTCTTAGAACGAAACTTCTTTGATATTCCGGACTGAACCTTAGACGACAAAATCTTTATGGTGAGAGTTCTAGGCTGAAATATGATCACATAGTGGTTTCTCGATGTGAATGTTCACTGAAGTAAAGTTAGAATATGGAACCTGCACAATATTATGTAAGCTATAAAAGAACCCGACGTGTAAATTTTCATAAGGCTCCAAACGGGCAGGCCACATTGTTGGAATATAAGATGACGATTAAGTCAAGTTATAGACTTTCCAGGAACCTAATGTAAGTCAGAGAAGAGTGAAGCTTAAGCTACGATGGTTAGTTGAAGCTGAGATAGATTTGAAGAAATTAGAATCAAAGATGGGTAGGTAGAACACTGAATAGAGAAGTATTGAGAAATGTATGGAGATGAACTACATGTACCATTCCAACCACATAGCAGCGGTCCTTCCATTTCTAAATCTCTGGCTGTATCAGGAATCGAATCCAGACAGCAAAAGAGGTCAGCTAGCCGTTACACCACGCAGACGGAAATAATAATAATAATAATAATAATAATAATAATAATAATAATAATAATAATAATAACTTAAATAAATTATTCTGTGATTAATTTCAAATAAATCTTCTTAACAGTACGTTCTTAACAGTCACTGTTGGTGACTTCTTTTACCTTAATTTCCATCAAAATAATCGATCACTTAAGCTTTTCTATGCCATCAATATTTGCAGGATTTCTGTGTCATTTAAATACTTTTTTATTGTTTATACTTTCCTAAATATTTGAGTGTAAAAATCAAATACCTGTTTGATGTATAGACCTGATTAGTTCTAGTATATCGTTTGCCTACTTTAAGTTCTTAATAGGACAATAAATCAATTAATATTCTGACAAATTGTCTGCATAGGAGACTGTGAAACATTCTTGCATTCTATAAGTAGTTCTCAACTAATGGGGTATCATATACGCATTCTTATGTAGGAGTGGCTGGCAGGATGTGTGTTTTCTTTGCTCGCACCACATGACATACGGCAGACGGTCGCTAAGAAAGGATAAGATCTTGTGTTTCTGGAAGAGTTTAGTCTTAAAACGCCTTAAAATATGTCACATGTAACTAGAATGAGATGCAGTTTCCCAGGTGATTAAAATTTCTTCGTAAAGGAACATCTTACTTATTCTGACAAAATTGAGGTTATATTCTGCAAACAACCTGCTCATGTCAGCATGTTTTCCACGAAGTGTTTATATTCACTGTGAAAATGGGGTGAAATATAGAACTAAATAGCTGGCAAAGTAATACGAAACAACGCTTTTCTGCGAGTTCTACTTCTTTGATGCTTCAATGTGATATCACATGGACGGGAATAAAAATATTATATCCACTACTACTACGTAAGCCTGTCTTAGACAATCAAAATTACAATGTGAGAAGTATTTGGAAACTTTGAAAGAACTTACTAATATACCGTAAGAATAAAAGTTAAATAGGGTTAAAATTCGTATTTGCTATTTAGTAAGTAATAGGAAATTTTAAATGGACATGGCAAATACCTTACGAATAAAGGTTACACTTCCCATGTTACATATAAGGCACTGGAACCGAATCAGAACAGGTATTATAGACAGACCCATTATCAACCACATTAAGTATAGTTGTAGATGGGATTTGTACTTTGACGTCTATGGATCTGCATACCCTTGGGAAAGCTACATTCAGCTGTCTATGGCTACACACTGGAGTAGGGATATTAGATATTTCCTCCAACTTTATGTAAAATTTGCCCCTGTGACTTACTGATTGTGGCAGAGAAAGTTAAATTTGGAAGGAACTGCCTCCGTTCAAAGTGAAATGGCATTTCGGGATTAACAGGTACTAAGTCTGTTCTCGGAATAAGACACATTCTTCCTGGCGGTGAGCCCGTCGGAATTTCTATACGAAGGGTATTTTTGCAAGCTTGAGTACAAATAATCTCGATCCGTTGCACAAACCAGCGTTACTAACTTGATTAACATCATCCCATTCTACGGAGTCGAGGCTATTATACGTTATTTGATCACTTGTCAAAATATTGAGAACCCTTTGGTTCATAACGTAAATCGTTTCGTTTGTTGGACACAAAATTGCTACTTTTCAAAAACTTGAATTCGCACTTGAAAGAAAGAAAGAAAGAAAGAATCAAATACATCTTGTATAATATTTGTTTGAAATCTTGTTTTGTGGAATCTCAATAATACAATTTTGACCTGGTTCTTGGCTGCCAAGTTTCAGAAGCCATTCACTAAAGTTATGATCTATAACTGTGCTATTGTAATGTTAACATTGATGCTTTGATATGAGATTTTGGGCTTAGGTCGTGTCAAGAAAACAAGGTGAAAATATTTATGTTTCGCAGAAAACTTTGCTCCACGTCTTCAGAAGAAAATCTCGACTGTTCACGAGGAAGTCTTCTACAATAATGTTATATTTTACCTTAGTTTAGATAGAAATTCGGCCAAGAGTATAATATTTTAAACTTGGCTGGACAACAGCTACTCTTTAGAAGAGCACAATGGGGAACCACGGTTGTCCCGTCCTATTTGACTAACTTAGCGTATTTTATTTCCTCTGCATCTTCTGTCCCCCTCATGTTAAACACTGAAGTCTGTGCGAACTTGGAATAATGGTGACGATGGGGCTGGAAAGGGCAGGGAGTGCGGAAGAAGCGACCTTAGCCTTAATTAACGTACAGCCCCAGAACTTGCCTGGTGTTAAAATGTGAAAGTACGGAAAACCATTTTTAGGGCTACCGACAGTGGAGCAGCTGATCCGCGCAGGCACTTGCTCAGTACTACTCTCTCATTCCCGGGAGTGAACTGTATTCAGTTTTACCTTCCTCCAAATCCATCGTTTTATCTTCAGTAGTTTCTCTCTGTAACTGCATATATTTGTTTTCCAAAATTCGTCACATTTACAATTGTTTTATCTTTTTGGTCTTTCTCCTACATTTTATCACGTCGGATGTTCGGCTCATTTACAATGGGTTGCTTTATCAAAGACAATGTACACTAAGTGGCAAAAAAAAAAATGGGAAGATCATGAATGTGATGTTAATAACGAGTTTTTCCTCCGTGAGCCCTCAAAACTGCAGGAATCGACTCTACAACGTCTTGGAATCGTTCTGGAGGGATCTGGACCCACGCATCTAGCACTGCTACCCACAATTGGTCTTCTGTAGTTGATACGGGGTTCACGGAGCGTACATCAGCATCGACAGCTTCCCATAAATGTTCGATTTGTTCAAGATCGGGGGATCTGCAGGGCCAATCTATGGTCATAACTTCACTGGAGTACTTCTCCAGCCACCTGGATGCCATCACAGACAGGTGGCATGGCGCATTGTCCTGTTGAAACATGGCATCAGGGTACTCTAAGGCCAGAAAGGGATGCAGATAGTCTGACAGAATGTCCACATAACGCTCTCCTCTCCACACTCCTTGCAGCTGGACAGTGGGCCTAATTGCGACCATGAAAACGCCACCCAGACCAGAACAGATACACACTGGACATAAACGTGTTGACAGGCAGGATCCATAGTTTTATGGGGCATACGCCACAATATCACTCACCTATCAGCTCAACACAACTGGAACCGGGATTTATCGGAACATACCACACGCCTGGTGTGGACATGGGAAACCTAGGAAAACCATCCTCAGGGCTGCCGACAGTGGATTGCAAGCTGATATGTAAGTGATGTAAATCACGCAGGCCCTCGCTTGGTAATCGCATATCACCTCCTCTCCTACCCTGCCGGCCAACATTTTGATGGTGAAACGTTTCTCTACCAGCGGGTCTCGAACCGGATAACCACGGCGTCAGTCCATATAGACTTAATGTCTTAATGATCATGGCACGAGCCCGACCAGGAATCGAACACGAGACCCCTATGAGCAAAGACAGCGACACTGTTACTCATTCACTGAGTATGACTTTCCTCCTAATCACCATTGTTCACTCATGGGCATTATTATAAATGAGGTTCCTATCAAGCTCATAGCAACCGAAAGAACTTTACTTGTTAAAGGGTACTTAACGTGTAATTGTTTTCTACAGAAGAATATATAGCTGCGAAGTCGGCTGTAATTGCGTTCTCATAGTCTGAGAGATGAAAGACAAGTTAGCAGCTAAACTACTAATTCCGAATGCGTGCAAGAAAACGGCATTGTGCCAGGAATTACACGCTCCAAGAATCTGCTTCTAGGAAAGGAGAATCATCGACCTCTACATGAAGAAGATTAACATTGTGTACTCAGTCAATTCCGGTTTGACAGCCTATTCCAGTTTAAAGAGTCAGTGGTCAACAAGTTCTCCTTTTTATGCTGAGAAAGGTCATGTCTTCCAGATCACAGACGATCATTATTGTCTTGAATTACGATTCTGAAATGTCAATTGAATAAAACTGTGGTCTGTTTACAAGTCAAAACTTTTAGTAGTGTCTACTTCCTTTATTTATTTAATTTAATTTAAACCGGAGAGGTTAATTACCATCGAGGACAATACCGGTACTTACATTATTAGGCAAGAGGATCGATAAACTTTGAACACATCAACTATTCTCTCTATTTTCAAGAATAGTTAGGAATGGCCTGAAAATTTTAATTTTTTCTACGACAGCCAGTAGATGGGAACCCCAGGGCGAAATTATGTCCTCTTACTCATCTTTCACCTTGGTTACCGACGAGTATGAAGAAACGCTCACTAACTGCAGTGGTGGGGGGAAATCGTCCTGTCTTTCCAGGGAGTGACAAGTCGGAAATTAAACCCCCTCATCGCTGATTTAGTAAGGAAGGGTCGACCTTAGAAACATAATTTTAATTCAGTTAAGGAGTATGAATGGTAAGAGAAATGCCGAAACTTAAATTTTGTCATAGAGGAGCCAAGGTCCCCGATACTTGAATCTTGTATTGGGATTTTAGTCCGTAACGCCTTGAGATCGATGGCTATAAATTTGAAAAGGTGACTGAATTTGAGTATTTATGGTCTCTGATGACATCAGACAACAAAGTCAGTGCAGAAATACACCATAGAATACTAACAGCAAATAGATGTTACCACGGACTAAAAAGAAACCTAACGTCATGCTACGCAAGCCGTAGCTCTAAGGTTAAAATGTATAAGACCCTAATAAGACCAGTTCTATTATATGGCTCTGAAACTTGGACTTCTGGGGCAACTGACATGAGCAGATTGGCCATATTTGAGATGAAGATCTTACGGAAGATTTACGGAGCATTCAATAATCACGGATGCTGGCGCGCAAGGTTCAACCATGAACTGTACCTACTGTTCAATGAACTTGATATTGTAAGCGAAATCAAAGCAAGAAGAGTGAGATGGCTTGGACATGTGCATAGAAAGGACGAAAATGATCCTTGTAGGAAGATAACATTTACAGAACCTTATGGCACCCACTGAGATGGCTGGGTGAAGTGGAGAAGGACCTAAGGGGAGCTGGAGTCAGAGGATGGAGGACAAAAACAGAGGATCGGGACACCTAGAGGCATGTTGTTGAGGCGGTCAAGGCTGGAACCTGGCTGTAGAACCAAATAAGAAAAAGAAGAATAACTTTCTTAGCAGGGCGATGCCCACATCTGTAGAGTGAGTAAGTAAGCTCAGATATTTCGCCGACTTTACGAGTTTTAAAATCTGCTGATAAAGTGTAGGGATAGTAAGTCCTGGTGACTTGGACTTGTACCACGGTGATTGTAGATGCAGCGAAGTACTTTGTTTTGCAGGACCTGCGTTCGCATTAACGGCGTCTTAGGAATATAGCACGAGGCCTCGCAACAATAGAGAAGCATGGGTCTTATGCACGTCAGATAAAGTGATCGCTTGATCCCATCACTGAGGGGATTGTTGTATAGTAGTGGGTGTAGCCTAGCTAATCTGGCAATTGCCCTTGGCAATGCTTGGTCTACTTTCCATCTACAGGTTGAAGTCCTGTCGAGGATGAGTCAAAGGTACTTCACCTTACTCAACCATGTTAAGTTCCTGTAATGAATTTTGAGATGACGAAATCTCGGCCTTCTCTACGAGAATAGAATTGCTTGGGTTTTTCCAGGTTGACTTTGACTTTGTTCTTGGTACACCAGTATATAAATTTATTGATCCAAGCCTGTAGTTTCGTAGTGGCATCACAATATCTTCGCTGGGTGATATAAACTGTGATGTCATCTGCGAACTGCTGAACCTCTACACCAGGCACCTAAGGAGGATCGTTCAAAAACGAGGCGTATAAAGTGGGCGAGAAAGCTCCCCCCCCCCGTGGCACGTCCGCATTGATTGGCCGAACGAAGGACCTTTCTCTGTCGCATGAATAAAAAAATTGCCGATGACGCAAGTAGTATTGTATAATTTTGACTAAATATTTAGGGACTTTATGTAAGTGCAACAGTTTTACTATTAAATTAAGGTGCCAGATGGTGTCAAAGCCTTTATAATATCGAAAAAATACCGCTGACAAGCTCGGGCGTATATGGAACGAGCTCGTAACATGCTGGACTAAGCGTTGTACCGCTAGTGGAGCTGACCGTTTGGACCGGAATCCAAACTGTTCCGGTCCCAGTATATTATTGGATGCAAGGTGAACTTTGAGTCTTTTGAGAATAACTCTCTCAAAAAATTTTGAAAGGCGAGATAGCAGGCTGATAGGTCTGTAGTTCTGCGGAAACAGTTTGTCTTTCCCCGGCTTAGGAATGACCACGACCTTGGCAGTCTTCCAGGCCATGGGGAAATACCCCAGGGTGAGACGGACTGTAAAAATGGTGGCAAAAAGTACCACTGCCCGGTAATGGAGGGACTTGATTCCTTTTACAGTTACCCTATCAGTCCCGGGAGACTTACTCCCACCGAGGGGTTTTATACACTTGCGAACCTCCGCAGGTGTAATGTCAGTCACTTCGTCACGTGGCGTCCTACTTAGTCTAAAAGCTGTGGCCTAACGGGCTTCCAGTATTTCTGTGCGTCATCATCGTAAGACGTATCGTGAGTGGAACACTGGCTGTCGATGGAGTCAGCAAAGTTCTCAGCC